>NC_138341.1:40157500-40645000 GCF_046562875.1 Panthera onca
CTCGTGCCCCAGTGCCATCACATGCTCGACACCTACTTCCCAGTGGTCATCGACTATTTCCAGAACCAGATTGTGAGAGCCCAGCAACCTCACCTCCAACCTGCCTCCTTGCACAGCCCCCATGCCCACTCATGCCGAGTTACCCACACATACAACACCCCAGCCCCCCCGCCCCCACGTTCCACCCATGGCCTTTCCAGGAAATGCAGTGGTCCTCAGCCAGGTGCCCCAGATCACAGCCCTACCTGCTCCGCTATACCATACAGAGTGGGCCTGCACGGTGGGCTTATAAAGACCCACCACACACCCTCACACCCTTCACACACACTCATACTACACACTCAGTCTCACGTAGAACCCACACCGTCACTCATACATACAAACACACTCTCACACCCATGCTTGCACTCATCCATTCTCACAAACATACACCCTCGTGCTCATTCACACACGTTCCCGGACACCTGCCCAAACACTCCACACAGTCCCACCTCTGCCTTTGGGCTCCCCCACCCTTGCCACAGAACCCTAAGCCACAGCTCCCAACCAGCCTGCTGGCCTCCACTCCAGGCTCAAAGCCAGTGGTCTTAGTACAAGTCCTTGAGCCAGGCTGGGCAGAAGTGGGCTCCCTCCCTCACCCTGCATTGTGCCCTAGAACCCAAAGGTCATCTGCAAGTACCTGGGCCTGTGCAGACCTGAGCGTCCAGAGCCAGGGCAAGAGCCGGAGCTGTCAGACCCCCTGCTGGACAAGCTGACCCTCCCCGTGCTGCCCAGAGCCCTCCAGGCGAGGCCTGGGCCTCATACACAGGTGAGGGAGGCCCCCTGCACTGCTGGCCCCTCATACCAGACAGATGGGAATCCAGAGAGCTGGGGCCACAGCCAAGGCCCATAAGTGTTTGCTCTGGGAAGGGCAGAGCCAGAAAGGGAAAAGACGCTCTAAGCAGGGCCTAAAGCAGGAAGGGGAAAGGAGGAGGGGGGGAGGAGGCGGAGCCCGGAGAATGCCTTCTCCCAGTGTCCAGCCCAGCAGGCCTCACCTGGAGGCGATTCTCTCCCCAAGGACCTCATGGAGCAGCGGTTCCCCATCCCCCTCCCCTTCTGCTGGCTCTGCAGGATGCTGATCAAGCGAATCCAAGCCATGATTCCCAAGGTGAGGCATCCAGGAATACTCGGAGCTGCTCTGCTCTGCAGGCCCTTCCACAGCTCCACCCTCCCCCACTCCTCCTCACACCCATCAAGAGAAGTAGGCAGGGGGGAGACATCGGTGCATTGCCCCCTCACAAGGGACCCCGGAGCTCAGGCTCAGGACCCGGGGGCTGCCGGGGCCTAGGGTTCACTCAACAATTGTAAAGCCCCCCGTCTATGCCAGGCATTGTCCCTACTTTGAACAAAAATGAAAATGACCCAGGTCTTGTCCTCCAGCAGCTCATCATCTGATAGCAAAGAATCCCAGTTGTCTCCGTAGGAAAGGTGCTTTAATTTGTCAAAAGGAGAATTTCTGCAGGTGCATTCCCCATCCCTACCCGCGCCAAACTTGGGAGTCTCCCAGACCTGTAGTGACCATCACCCAGGGTCTCCTCGGCCCAGGGCTGCCCTGCCTTGGAATAGGGTACAAGGTAGCGAGGCCCTGCCCCCTGAGCTCTTCCCAGATGGCAGCTTGCAGTCCTCCTGGCACTGAGGGCTCACAGCAGCGGACAAGGTCCCCACTTTCCCAAGTTGGCACTGTGGGGGGAAAGGGTTTTTGCAGTTAGGTTCAGAGCAGAGAATCAAAACCGATGACGAGAGGGGCTGAGCTGGTTGGTCAGGGAGAGTTTCTGGGGAGGTGGGGATTAAGAGGACAAGGCCCTGGCAGACGAAGGGTCACGGTCAAGAACAGGCATGGCAAGCCTGAGGAACAGAGAGCCAGTGTGGCCATGGAAGGTGGGCCCCAGCAGAGCAGTCGGAGAAGGGGACAGAGGGGCAGGCACTGCTGGGCCATGCGGAAATATCTAAGCCAAGTTAGGAAACACTGGCTTTTGTTGTGAATGCAATCTGCAGCTCTGGAAGGATTTCAAGCAGGGGGATACCGTGATCTGATTCGCGCTTTAGAAAGATGGCTCTCCTACAGTTTGAAGAGCGGATTGGGCAGGTGGGAGGCAAGAATGAAAGGAGAACATTAAGGAGATGATTGCAGTCACCACGGTGAGAGAAGGCGGGCTCACTGGGACTGGGTGACGGGAGGGGCCTGGGAGTGAGGATCTAGGATGGACAACTGCCTTGAGGAACGGGCTCTTTGGTGATGCCACCAGTTGAGATGCATAAACTTGAGAATATACAGGCTTGACCAGAAAACTAAAGCGCTCCTTAGCCATGAAGTCCAAGACGCCTCTGTGCCCTACAAAAGGAGATGTTAAGCAGGTAGCTGAATACCCCCAAGCCTCAGGGGAAAGCTTAGGTCCAGAGACATCCATCTGAGAGTTGCTGGCTGTGGACAAGATTTAAATCTGAGGGAAAGAGTAGGGACATCCAGGGACATGGTGTGGACAGGGTGGAGGAGAAGGCCTGGTTCAGCAAGGGGAAATGCCAGCACCAAAGCATAAGCAACAGCCAGGAAGGAGCAGCAGGGGAGGGGAGGGCACAGTATGGCGTGATGTCATAGAACCAGAGAGAGAAGGAAGCATTTCAAGAAGGAGGGGCTGAGAGCTGCTGTGAGGTGGAGGCAGGCACGACCAGTGTGATGGGGACAGAGGCCCGAATGGAGTGGGCCCCAGGGAGAAGGGAGGACAAGAAGTAGAATGGCAAATATTCACAATTCCTTCAAGAAGCTTCTCCGGGAAGGGAGGCAGAGACAAGTGAGTCATGTTTGTGTGCCGATGAGACTGGCCAGCAGGTGGGAGAAGCAGTGAGGTGGGGGGAGAGCGTAACATAGGGGTGAAGTACTTGAGAAGGTAGGGGCAGGTGTCCAGTGCGCGACAGGCTGGCCTTTGATAGAGCAGGACCACTCCTCTGTCACTAAAGTGGGGAGGTTGAGCCAAGTGTGGATTCTGACACAAGCAGGTGCGAGTATTTGGTGAAATGTATCCCTTCGGAAGGTAGGACACCCCAGAGATGTGCAGTTCACTGTGTCCCGCTCCCAACTCCACCTTCCCAGCAATGGGGGCAGTGGGACCGTGAGCAGGGGTAGACCCAAGGCCAGTCTGTGGCATCCAGCTTCTTTACGCGTATTGATTGAATGAATAAAGGATGAGCGAATGAGCCAGAGTGCTCATCACCTCTGCCTCTCTCCTTGCCCTTCAGCTAGGAGGCTGAGTTTGGGATCAGCATGGGCTGGGGAAACTCCTTGCTTCCCCCAGGGGCTCCTGAAACCAGGGACATGCTGGCTCCAGAAGCCACAAATGAGAGCTAATCCACCTTCAGGGAAACATAGCAAGCCCTGGGTCTGCAGGGAAAAGATACAGGTCTGATTGCACCTATGCCCCGGGCCACCACATGGCCTTGGTGATGCTCACCTGTCTGAGTACAGGGTAGAACCACTAGCGCTGGGCATGGAGTAGATCCTGCCAGGGAAGGTCCCACCCCGCCCTCTCTCTGCCCCCACCCCAGGGTGTGCTGGCCATGACCGTGGGCCAGGTGTGTCACATTGTACCCCTGGTGGTGGGGGGCATCTGCCAGTGCCTGGCCGAGCGCTACACCGTCCTCCTGCTGGACGCACTGCTGGGCCGCGTGCTGCCCCAGCTGGTCTGTGGCCTCGTCCTCCGCTGCTCCAACGAGGACGGTGCTGGCCCAGGTGAGCCTGCTGCCTCAGCCCCCTCCCACTGCCCACTCTTCTCTTCCCCTGCCCCTGGCCTTGCACTACCCTCCCCCTCCCCAGTCCCCCCACACTGCACCAAGCAGGACAGGAACTGAGTACCTCTGCGGAGCAGTCTTCACTGTGTCCTCTCTAGTCCTCACAGCTCTGGAGTCCCTGCCCGGAGAATGGCTACCTGAAGAGTCCACGTGCCACCTCTGCACGTTTGTAACCAGCCAGGCAGGGAACAGCAGTGGGCCGGCCATGCTGCAGGCAATACGCCAGGCCTGCCTCAGCTCCTGGCCGGACAGGCAAAAGGTGCGGGACAGGCACGTGGGGGACTTGGGACCCTGGGCCTGCCCACAGTAGCGGTTGAGCCCAGGAAAGTCTTCCCAGTCAGAGACACACAGAGTGGTCTGACCACTGCCCTTGGGGAGCTCAGCCGGACAGGCCAGGGACCAAAAAAACACGGAACAATAACTCAGGGCAAAACCTGCTAAGGTCACAAGTTGCCTCTGGACGAAGGGCTCAGGCTCCAGAGGACCTGCAGGCCTCCCTCCTGGGCAAAGAATGAGGCCCAGTTATCTATGAGGAGCTGAATAACACCAGGGCCCACTGGAGCAGAAGGGGGCCTGGCCTTCTCTCCAGGGCCCCCATCCTGTCTTCGCCCCATCCCTCCTCTCAGTGTAACTCACTGGGGACAAACCCACCTATGGAGAGGGCTGGGCTTGAAGGTCCCAGAGTCCAGGACTCAGAGTCCATACAGTAAATTCCCTTCACAAAGTAAAACCCTGAGGGAAGCCTAATGACTACCTTCTCAGGAGGCAGGTTTCTGTATGGTACCGCCCTGCTCAGTGATGTTTAGGGCTCCCCACCGCCCACCAACATCAGGTTGCCAAGACCAGAAGAGCTTTAAATTGGGGGGGGGGGGGGGGGGGGAGTTGGTGGCACAGGTCAGCCCCTGTGCCTGAGTTTCAAAGCCCTCATCTCCAGTGTCTCTGGCTTTCCCAACAGAAAC
The DNA here is from genome assembly GCF_046562875.1 of Panthera onca. NCBI lineage: Eukaryota > Metazoa > Chordata > Mammalia > Carnivora > Felidae > Panthera > Panthera onca. The sequence goes on from NC_138341.1 coordinate 40,162,282, forward strand.
CTCCATTTCAGCCCATGCCGGCTCGTTCACAGCCAGAGCTGCTCAGTGGAGGCCGATGGCTGGATCTCCACTGGGTCAGGAGGGAGCCCTGGGGAGATCCAGATAAGGGGAGAGGCCAGGACGGTTAGGTGGGAGAGTCTTGCAATGGGCCCGGTTCTACCCCACGCCTGTTTCTGTCCCCTTCCTCAGTGTGAACAATTTGTGGAACAGCACATGCCCCAGCTGCAGACCCTAGTGTCCAGGGGTGGGGATGCCCACACCACCTGCCAGGTATGCTCACCCTCCCAGCTGGTGCTGGGACTTTCCTCAGATCCCAGAGCCCCCACCCTCTCTCGTCCATGATCTTCAGAGGCCCTGCTCCTCTGGGCCCAGGGCAACCCCAGGAGGGCAGGCCCAGGACTGGGAGGTCCCCCCATGCTGTTTTAACACAGAAAAGATAGTCTCGGATGGGTCAAGAAAAAGCCACAAAACAGAAAAGGAGACATATGGGAAGGGCAGCTTTAAGGAGTGTGGTCTGATGCACATTTGGGGACGGGGGTTGTTCACTGAGCAGTGTGTGCTCGGCAGGGGGTGCGAAGTGAGTGTTCTGGGGCAAGCACCCTACCTCTGCAGGCCCTAAACCCAGAAGGCCCATGGCTCAGGAATGGCTCAAGAGGTCTCACACCAACAGCACCCACCAGGTGGCAGGTGGCAAGCTGCCCCTTCCAGCTGGAGCTTCCTGTCCCCCTCGGAACTGGGAATGGGGAACAGGCCTCAGGCCCTCATGCTGTCCCTGTGGCAGGTCCTGGGGGCGTGTGGGACCACGTCCAGTCCTCTCCAGTGCATCCACATTCCTCACTTCTGATGAGAACTCAAAGCCATGCCAGGTGAGTCTGGGCTTTCTAGCTGAGGGAGGAAGAGGTGGGTGGGTCCTGCACCCATCGGGACAGGGAGCCCCCTGCTCCCCAAGCAGGAAGAGGTGCCCAGTGCTGCTGGTTGCCCTATGCTCCTCCTCACAGGCCACAGCTCAAGGCTCCTGAGGGTCGCTGACAACACCACTTCAAGAATGGCCTCTCTCACACCCTCTCCTCAGAATCCTTGCCGCTGGTGCCAGGCCCAGCTCCCACCTCCCCTGCCCTGTCCCAGGCCCTCAAGGGGAGCTGCAGCCACCCTCTGCACCCACTGATGCTCTGTATTTGATGTACCAAGCCCAACCTTTCCTGAGGTTCAGGGGAAATCAGACTTTGCTGCACAAAAATGTCGTCTCCTCCGACGCCAGGAGCCCCACCATCATCGGATCCCGCCTTCCAGAGACGCACTTCTCTCTCCCTATCATTGTCCAAGTCAGAGGTAGCACCTTGGAGCGTGAGGGGCGAGTCAGATGCAGCCTCTGTGACCAGGTGCCCCAGGACAGGGAAATGAACCTGAGAGCGACAGACATAGCAACCATGGGCTTGAAGTGTCACTGAGAACAAACCTGGCCCACTTTGCCAATATGCTCAGAGCCAGCCCCTAACATGACAGCCATTTATCCATTTGTTCACTCATTTTTTTAAAAAAACGTGGGTGCCTTTGGCCAGGCCACATTCTAGGCACAAGATCTACAGATGGGAATAAAACAATGAACCCCGTGCCCTCCTGGAGCTCAAGCCCCAGGTTCCGACTCTTCCTGCTCCTGAATCACAAGCCCCTGTAGGGGAGGGAGCGTCTGCCCCAACTCAGACCTATCCCACAGGGACCAGATTAATGTTTCCCTCCATCCTAATGACAGCTGAGGGGAACCCTGAGGGCCGGGGAGCTGCCCAGGGACCAGGGCAGTGTCCTCTCCCCAGCAACCAGGGCTTCCGGGACCAGGAAGAGCTGGGTCTTCCAGCCTATTGAAACAGGAAAAGCAACGGATTGACACAGAGGACCTGAGCTCTGATCCCAACTCTGCCATCAACTGGCCATGAATCCCCAGCCAAGATATGTTGCCCCCTCCCTGCCTCTCATTCTCCTCAGAGGCAAAGGAGGATCGAATAAGGTGGTCTCTAGGATTCTTGGGTTCTTGCATGTGACAAGGCTCCTCCTCAGGCTCCCTGCCGCCTGCCCACACTGAGAAACACCCTTCACTCCCACAGTCACCTTCCCCACCTCCTTTCCTCAGAAAGACGTTAAGCTGGTGCACCACAAACCTGCAGCTTGTAACCTCAGTCCTGTGTCAGTCTTACCTGTCCTGTCTCTAGCCACAGCCCAAGCCAGTGCGACTTCCATCCTCTCTGGGTGTGAGGTACAGCCAAGGCAGCATCTGCTGAAAGAGGTCTGCAAGGGGGGGCCTCCGGCCTGGGAACTTCCGGCCAGACTTCACACTGCGCTGGAGCCAGTCCAGTTCCTACAACACCCAGGAGCTGGGTCCAGGGGAACCCATCAGCCACACAGTCCCTCCCTGGCTCCCAGACGACAACGGGGTAGAAACTGGGGCCTGCCTCACTTGATCTCCACGTGTGCAAGATACTGGCTTTTACAATTATTTTGCTAATACTTTCACAAAGTTCAAATTCAGAAGAATAAAAAAAAATGGGAACATAAGGTACCATAAAAGATGGATAGATGAAGTCAAACTTTTTTTTAAAAATCAGGTCGCAGGGCTCAAGCATGGTGTAAAGCTGACTGGAGAAACTTTCATTATTTGAAATGTTCTGCAGCTTAAGAGCTGTCACTTTAAGATGTAAAAAGGGGTTTTCTTTTTATCTTTTTGTAAAGTGAGCTTCCAACTTTTGATTGAAATTCCAGCATGACTCCATTTCTGCTAGGATTTCTCCCCTCAAAGCTCAGTTGGGGCACGTGCTAAAAATCGGTTCCTCTGTACTACAATACCTGTAACAATTCTAATAACATCTATTGCTTCATACTAAAAGGAAAAAGTTGTTTAAGATGCGCCCCCCCCCCCCCCCCCGAGGGTACCTAGTCATTCTCCTCCTTCACAGAGTAGATGCCCACAGTGCATCCTGTAATGGCTTCCAGCCTGCCCCCACCCCTTCTCCCAAAGAGTCCACTCACTGTGATGAGATGAGGTGGTTAGGGTACCAAAAACTCAAAATACACACCAAAACAAAAAACTGAATAAACCTTTACCATTAAAGATCTAGGTGCCTGGAAGTGCCTCTTTATTTATAAAAGAACTTTTGTCATGTGTCCTGTTATGAAAGAAATACATGTTTAGTATCGAAAACTCAGAAAGGAGTGGAAATCACCCACAATCCTACCAATCCCAGAAAAGGACTAGAGCAGGATGTATACTTTGACACTGAGCTATAGACAGCACATTTTTAATCCATTTTCCCCACATCTGTGCCATTCAAGCTCCAGGGAAAAGCTTTCTATACAATGTGCTCTTGGGGTAAGGATGTTGTACACAAATCCTTGGCCTTTGAATTTGAACTTTTAAGAGGATTTTTGTAAAACTATAGCAGTCTATTGTCTTGGAAGCCATTATTTCAATTACAAGACTAAGACTCTCTTCTAAAGAGAAGAGAGTTTCAAATTTTTTAAAAACTTGGCTGTGAAGACGGTGAGACAAAGCATGAAGGAGGTGAGGCATTGATAATTTACCACCAAAGGGGCATCTAGGTGGCTCAGGTGATTAAGTGTCCGACTTCGGCTCAGGTCATGATCTCACAGCTCGAGGGTTTGAGCCCCACATCGGGCTTTGTGCTGACAGTGCGGAGCCTGCTTGGGATTCTCTCTCTGCCCCTTCCCCTCTCTCTCTGTCTCTCAAAATAAATAAATAAACAGTTTAAAAAATAAACAAAATAATTTACCACTGAAGCCAGTGTGGGAACGAGCTCCTGATAATGGAAGAGGAGGCTTCATTCAACAGGAGGTCAGGAATCGAGCAGCCGGTGGAAGGAGAGAACTGCAGGAAGTGGCTACAGCTGAGACTCAGAGGGTCCCTAAGACACACCCAGTATCCTGCACCCCCAGAGCAGGGTAGGAAAGGAGAAGCCCCAGGAGGTGTGGGGGCCTAAGAGCAGAGAGGACTTTCCAGGGTGCAGCATGAGGAGAACACAAGTCCTTTAGAGAAGGCTGCCTCCAACAGGAGATTAGAAAGAGTACAAAACACAGCCTTACAGAGGGACCTAGGCAGACAGGCCTGAGGACTGCCTCAGAGAGTGCTCCCTGCAGTGACACAGAAGAGCAACTCCACCCCCATAGCCCAAGAAGCCATCCAAATCAGCTCTGGACAAAATGGTGGGCCCACAAGAGCCCGTGACTGGGGACAAAGCACTGACAGATCTTGTGGACCTTGAGAAGAGCAGGCACACAGAGAGGGAGACCTAGAGGACCAGGGAGAGCACCATCACCAATACCTCTCCTCATGACCAGGCAGCTGGTAAATCATTCCCAGAGAAAAGGGAAGGAGGATCCAGTGGTTAGGAACCCAAGAGGAGCTGACTATTAAACAAGGAACTGAGTCACTTTCAAATGGAAATATTATATTTTGGGGGCTTAAGAGCCAAAATGAATTCAGTTATAAAGAAATAAAGACAGTTACTTTTATGTCCCCCTGATTAATAACAGATTTAAAATCCACAACACAATCATTATAACATTTTACTATAGGCCATTCCAAACTTTTCTCTGCACATAAACAAAAATAGACACAACAGATTTACAACAATGGAAACATCCTACACATGCTGCTTTGTAAACTGAACAACTGCTTTGTTCATTTAAAAATAATCTTTTTGGGGGCACCTGCCTCAGTCAGTGGAGAGTGTGATCCTTGATCTCAGGATTGTGAGTTTGAACCCCACTGGGTATAGAGATTACTTAAAAATAAAATCTTAAGGGGCGCCTGGGTGGCTTAGTCAGTTAAGTGTCCACCTTCAGCTCAGGTCATGATCTCACAGTTCGTCAGTTCAAGCCCTGCGCTGGGCTCTGTGCTGACAGCTCAGAGCCTGGAGTCTGCTTCAGTTTCTGTGTCTCCCTCTCTCTCTGCTCCTCCCTCATTTGCACTCTTTCTCTCTCAAAAATAAATTTAAAAACCATTAAAAAAATTTTTTTTAATCTTTAAAAGATAATAAAAATAATAAGTAAAATAAAAATAAAATAAAATAAAATAAAGCAAAATAAAATAAAATTAAAATAATCTTTCCAGGTCAAGATAGTCATCTGTCATCACTGGTAACTGTCACATGATATATTTTTTTCTGGATACAAACTCTTCGCTTTTTTTTTTTTTTTTTAATTTTTTTTTTTTTCAACGTTTTTTATTTATTTTTGGGACAGAGAGAGACAGAGCATGAACAGGGGAGGGGCAGAGAGAGAGGGAGACACAGAATCGGAAACAGGCTCCAGGCTCCGAGCCATCAGCCCAGAGCCTGACGCGGGGCTCGAACTCACGGACCATGAGATCTTGACCTGGCTGAAGTCGGACGCTTAACCGACTACGCCACCCAGGCGCCCCCTCTTCGCTTTTTTAAACAACTACTGTCAACAGTGTGGTGGAAAATAAAAATCCTGGCTCTTGCATCTTTATTTACTAGTCTATTTTCTTGAAGTCAATCCCAAGACATGAACTTTTGGGGACAAAAACTATGCACATCTTTACTTTTAATATAGGCTGCATTACCGAACTACCCCTCTGCACCAGCTGTACCAATTTCTATCCCAATAGCAAACGCGTACCCCTTCTCCACTCTCAACAAAGCTAAGTAGTAGCAATCTTTCAAATCTTTGCTAATCTAAAATATAAAAATGACCTCCCTGGTTGTTCTACTTTGCATTTCTTCAGTTACTAAGTGAACTTTTTTACATGTTCGTTGGCCATTTACATTTTACCTTTTATGAAATGTCTATTTGGGGCTTTTGCCCAATTTTCCATGGAACTATTCTTTTTATTGTCTTGCCAGTAAAAAGATATCAGGTAAATTCATTTCTTTACTTCACGTTGCAAAATTTACCGTCACGGCAGCTCTTTCTGCCCATGGGTCCTGTCCCCGTGCTTTCATAAATTAAACAACTTTTTGTACCCCTCCCCCCCAAACTTTACCCCGTCATGTCTTTTATATTTAGGTTGTGTTTTCCACGTGTCTATCTCTTCTTTTGTGACTTCTGGCTAAGAAAACATGAATTCCACTTCTTTCTTATGTATGGTTCAGACCAGCCAGAGCCTGAAGGCTCCAAAAGTGGAAGCAAATGTGGAGATCACAGTCATAAAAACATATGACTCTGGTTTAGACAGCAGTGGTGGAAGCAAGCCACGTGTCACCCACAAAGGACCTGAAGCTTCTGCACACAGAACATGACGGTCAGCTCTGACAGTGGTCCCCACCCTTTTAGGGAATGGTGTCTATTGTCACCATCTTGGGTGGGTTTAAAGAGAGAAAAATATTTGTGTGAAAGAAGGGTATGGAGAACACAGACTTAGCACTATATAATTTGCTCGATGAACATTAACAACTAACTCTTAAGTACCAAGCATTTCCCTACGGCTGGGCACAAAAGAAACAGTTCCTATCTGCCCTTTTGGAACTTAGAGTCTAGCTGGGAAGACAGACACTAATCAAAGAATCACAGGGGGAAAAAAAAACGAATACCTCAGGTGTGATACGTGCTATCAATCAGAGATAAACGGTACTGAGGAGGTATGAGAGGTCAGAGAGGTGAAGAAAGAGCAAGTTAAAAGGGAAAGAGCACCCCTAGCAGAGGAAGCAGATGGCATAAAGGCCTGCATTTTGTGGCACATCTGAGCGATGGAACGAATGACAGTGAGCTGGGATCAAGGACCAGAAGAAACTTCCCAAGTGAGGCTGAGAGGCTAAGGACTTCCATCTTTATCCTAAGAGCCAACAAAATGTCTTCAGTGGGAGATCGGGGTATGGGGGAGAAACACTTGGTTAGGTGTGTGCTTTAAAGGACTGGTCTGGCCAAAGTGTGAATGAATTGGGGGGGAGGGGACAAGGGAATGGGATGAGACCTGTTAGAGGACCACTGTAAACAGCAACTAGCAAGAGCTTAGACTAGAATGACAGGGCCTGTGCAGAAGTCACATGGATCAGATGGGGACTCCAATTGAAGCCAATTGTCCCAGATACAGCATCTTTACTGACACAGCACTGCCCCTGGCCCTTGGCATGCTGCTTTGGCTCCTTTCTCTCCATACCAGTTTATAAAGCTCACCAGAAATAGTTGCTTTCACCTGACAAGCCCAACAGTACACCTTCACAGTGTTGCCTCAGGACAATGTCTATTCTCTTGCTCTACAATAATGCCATTCACAGACATCTTGATCACCCTGACTTCCACAAAATATCACACTAGTGTACTATACTATTGACATTATGATGATGTCATTTGAAGAACAGGAAATAACAAGTATTTTTTTTAAGTTTATTTATTTTGAGAGAGACAGACAGTGCCAGTGGGGGAGGGACCAAGAGGGAGGGAAAGAGAGAAAGAATCCCAAGCAGGCTCCGCTCTGCCAGCTGCAGAGCCTGACATGGGGCTCAAACCCACGAGCCATGAGATCATAGCCTAAGCTGAAACCAAGAGTCAGACACTTAAGCAACTGAGACACTCAGATGCCCCAGGTACTTTAGGTATCTTAGTAAGACATAAGCAAACAAGACAGTGAGATTTAACCCTAGAACAGTTCAGGGGCCTGCCACCTCAGAGAAGTTTCTGGGGTCTACAGTGTGGTCTAGAGTATAACAAAATATCCCCTCCTTTGTGAAAGACAGATTGCTGTACTTCACAGCACCTGTCACCACAACCCTACCACCTGCCCAGGCAGGTCCAAAGAAAAAGGGCCAATGTTTGGTAGGGTTTTTTGGTTTTTGGGGTTTTTTTTGCTTCTGGAGACAACATATACCACATTTGTGTGCCAACAGAGGCTTATACATGGGCTCAACAACACAGACTTCCCCTCCCCGACCTGAGCAGCATTTCTGAATATCTAATTTGCCAACAGCAAGAATTAACAGTGAGTATGGCACTATTCCTTGTGGGCATCAGCCAGCTACCTGGTGCAGGCTGATTATACCCTCTGTTATGGAGGCAGAGATCTGTCCTCAGAGGAATAGAAACACATTCTGGATATGGATTTGCCTTCCCTGCCCCTGTTTCTAGGAGCAACACCATCCCATGGATTCTCAGAATGCCTTATCAACCATCTTGGCATTTCATGCAGCAACTGGTGAAGGAACTGTCTTCACAGCAAAGGATGCTCAGCAATGGGCTCATGTCCATAGATTTAACTGGCCTTAACACATACACCTATCATCTGGAAGGAGCTAGCCTCACTGAAAGGTAGAATGGCTTACTGAAAACTCGGCTACAATACCAGTCGGTGCTCATCTTACAGGATGCAGTACATGCTTTGATTCATTATATGGTGCTCTCTCCCCCATCGCCAAAATACATAGATCTAAAAAACGGGTGGATGTTGGTGTGATTCCTCTTTTACACCTAACAACCTTGCAGGATTTTTGCTTCTGTCCCAGCAACTTTAAGCTTTACTTGTTTAGAGATCTTCATTCCCAAGAGAGAAATGCTTCCACCAGAGAAAACAATAATGGTTCAACTCAGAAGAGCAGACTATCACATGGACATTTGGGGCTCCTTATGCTACTAACCCAACTAGGCAGGTGGGGGGGGAGGGGGGGAAGGGAGAGACAGGTGGAGAGTGTCATCGCCTTGTCAGAGTGACTGATCCTGATTCCCAAGATAAAATTGGGTTGCTCTTACAAAATGCAGGCAAGATGGCCTATGTCCAGTAGTAAAGGTTAACAGAAAACTACAGCAACCCAAAGGGGGTGGGGGGGCAGGATGATTAGTCAGGTCCTTAGGGACTAAAGATCTGGGTCACCCTCCCACGTACACAGCTCCAACCAGCTCAGGCTCGGGCTGAGGGCAGACTAGATTCAGAAGGAGGAATGGAAGAAGTATGCATATCAATTGCAGCCTTTGCCCTGTTACAGAAATACTGACTGTAACTTTATTTTCTACTTGCTTGTTATATACACATGATAATGTGTAGATGGAAACCATTTTTTCTCTCCTTTCCACTTTTTTTTTTTTAACGTTTATTTATTTTTGAGACAGAGAGAGACAGAGCATGAATGGCAGAGGGGCAGAGAGAGAGGGAGACACAGAATCGGAAGCAGGCTCCAGGCTCCGAGCCATCAGCCCAGAGCCTGACGCGGGCCTCGAACCCACAGACCGCGAGATCGTGACCTGAGCTGAAGTCAGACGCTCAATCAACTGAGCCACCCAGGCGCCCCTCCACTTTCATTTTATAAACCACTTGTTGGAAATTAACTTCACAATTTAGTCTTTAGGTAACAGAATATTCAGTGGGACTATGACTGGATCGGAAGAGTAACCGATATAGCCATCGGTTGATACAGGACTCTTAGGACATCTCATTTTAGGAAAGGTTGAAAACATTCACTTGTAAGAAGGGGAGCAGTTTTTTGTTAGGCAGAAATACAGAATTGTTTTGTTGCTGTTGCATAGGAGTTTAAATGTGCATAAAAGAGTGTAAATGGAAGCTGAGTCATCGAGGGGTGGACTGTACCTATTACCAATTTAGTGCCTCTCAACTCCAAATTCAACCCTTTTCGCCTGCTCTGTGAAGGTGAATTCGAGCCCTTTAGATTTTTCCTTGCCAGCTGCCATCGATGCTTTGTCTAAAGAGGGTGCTGGAGACAGCCTACAGGAACACAGGGCTCCGCGTCCCAGTTCCAGCGTGCTCACTCGAAAGCAACACGTGCAGCCTTCTCCAGCAGCAGGCTGTCGTGGTGCTCGCAGTCTCCGGTGCCTGGCTCCTACGGTACACACCAGCTTCACCCAGCTCTCCTCTCCTCCTCAGGTAGTTTGGAAGAGGAGTGAGATGCCTCCCCATAAACGCACTAGAAAGACCTCTGACAGGTTCCAGCCGTCAGACTTTCAGCAAGATCTGGATCTCAGCCTCAGACACCATGTCAGCCCCAGGTAGCAGCTGTTCCTTATACCTGCTATTCCTACATTCTTCAGAGTTCTCTTGTTACCAGCCAATCCCTTGTTACTTCAATCCCCAGTTACAGTTAATAATTCTTGAAATTAAGCTTTCCCTGATCAAGTTACTGTATGGTTTCTCTCTTCTAACTGGACCTGGACTAAGCTGGCACTAGCTCAGACTAGACAGTGGAAGAGTTGATGAAAGTAGGGAGATTCAAGAGACACAAGATTAAATCGACAGGACTTGGTAATAGATTAGACAAGGGAAATAGGGGCAGGGGGAGGAGGACTCCTGCATAAATGTCCAGTTTATACAACTAAATGAAGGTGAACCTTTCTCCAGACTGTTCCTAATCAATGACTGAACTTGAAGAAAGCCATCTCTGAATCATTCTTCTGACCAGCACTCTGTGCTCTGGGCTCCCCATTGGCCTGGCTGAGGCTTTCTCAGAATTGTACTGCAGTCAGATGCTCTTCCTACCTTCCTTCCTTCCCTCCTCCCTCACACACCCCTGCACTGTAGGCTGAAACCACCCACCTCCAGACATCTAGCTAGGCAAAATAACTCACTGCTTTTAGTCAGCTATTTTGTTACCTAGAGACAAACTGCATCCCAAATGACAAAGCACCCACAAGCAGATAAATAGCCTAAGGGAAGGATATAAAACAAGAGGCTGGTTTAAAAACAGGAAAACATTTAATCCACTCCAAAAAACACATCAGGAACCACGGGAAAAATACCTATGATGGAAGAAGGATGTTGCTGGCTTCATGCTCTTATTCCTAGAATCCTGAGGCTCTGATGCTTAGAAGATATTATCTGGTCCTTCAGCTACTCCCAGATACCCAGAAATAAATTACACACATCTGTAAAAAGAGTTCTGGCCTGCTGAAGCTAGGGGGAGCTAGACAGAAAGGAGAAAGGAGCATCGATCTATAATCACCTGATGAAAGAGCAGCCAGGTGGCAGCCCAGAGCCATCCCAGGTGGGTGGGCCCCTCTGACGTGAACCAGAACCCACAAAACGGGATGGCCCAGGGAATGTGCCAGTCAGCCTACGTTCAGCAATAACTTTGATACTACTACATCTTCAGCCAAAGCCCCAGGGAGCAAAGCCCTAAACTCCTCCTTCAAGCCCCCTGCTGGTTGGTCTCATCATTATCTCGCCTCTTCCAAATCTGTAAGAAATTAATACAACAGACATGTAGCAGCTGGCATTCATCCACACATATCTATCAAGTGCCTCTCCTACCCTAAGCAATGGACAACCTGTCCCTCCACTTCCATATTTGTATGCCCCCTGAAACTAACTCGTAATAATCTTTCAGAAAATTCCCTTTTGCTTCTCTCCTCACTTTCCATCCCAAACTCACTTTCTAAAAATGAACTCATAATTAAGCCTATAACCATAGACAAAGTCATTAAAGAAAGAGTTATCTCTAGGGGCGCCTGGGTGGCTCAGTCGGTTAAGCGTCTGACTTCAGCTCACGTCACGATCTCACAGTCCATAAGTTCAAGCCCCGCGTCAGGCTCTGTGCTGACAGCTCAGAGCCTGGAGCCTGCTTCAGATTCTGTGTCTCCCTCTCTCTCTCTGCCCCTCCCCTGGTCATGCTCTGTCTCTCTGTCTCAAAAATAAATAAAAACATTAAAAACTTTAAAAAAAAAAAAAAAAGAGACTTATTTCTAGAATGAAAAGCATCTCCCTTCCTTTTTATAAGGCTATTGCTTTCTCTTAGTCTCAGTCTTCCTTCTTTGTTAGGTACCAGGACAGTTATAAGAAGGAGAGATACTCTGCTCCACGAGTTCTCAATCCAATAGAGAAGACAGTTAAAATAAGGTTGGTGTTCTAGCAAAGACATGCAGAAAGCGCATGGGGTCACGAAGAGTGCTAACTTGACTTAGGATGCTGGGGAAAGCTTGAGAGCCGACTCCTAGTTGGGTGTCCTGATGATTCTAAGCTCTTCCTCCTTGAAACCAAACCACATACATCTGTAAAACTAACCTAGCCACACATATAACCTCCTTGCTCATCCATAAATCTTCTAAGATTCCCTGCCCTTCTCTTTTCTGACAATCACTCCTGGGCTCTCAGGGCAATCTGATCTTGGCCCCACCTCACTCCTCAGTGCATCCCAACAGGTACCCAGTCTAACCAAGGCTTTAACTCAATCCCACTTCCTGCCTTGACTCACATCATTCCTCTCACCGGCCTCACACCCCGTCTGTTCAACACTCACCAAGTTTGTGCCCAACCCACCTGAATGTAAGCCTCCGACAGCGTGATCATCTGGGGAAGGATGTCAGTCACCTGGAGGTCTTGTAACTCATACCACTTGCCTGTCCCCTGCAAAAAAGTATGAAGAAATGGGTTAGTCTGCTCCCTAAAACCAAGAGGTGTAGAAAGAAAAGACTGCAGCAAAAAGCGAGAAAAATCAGAAGAACAGCCACTAGACTATCACTCAGCAAGAGTCATATTAAGAGGGTGCATGACTTCTGCTGCCATCATTCAATTTAAAGAGTTCTTGGGGTGCTGATTTTGGCAAACTCAATCCCTGCCTCGGATTCCTCGAAGTACAGTGGAGTCTCCCAACACTTTTAAGAATTTAGATGGGGAGGGGCGCCTGGGTGGCTCACTCAGTAAGCTTCTGACTTCAGCTCAGGTCATGATCTCACGGTTTGTGAGTTCGAGCCCCGCGTTGGGCTCTGTGCTGATAGCTCGGAGACTGGAGCCTGCTTCGGATTCTGTGTCTTCCTCTCTCTCTGCTCCTCCCCCACTTGTCCTCTGTCTCTCTCTGTCTCTCAAAAATAAATGTAAATAAATAAATAAATAAATAAATAAATAAATAAATAAATAAAAAGAATTTAGATGGGCAATAAAGAGAAAAAAGAGGAAGCCCTCTACTCCTCACCTAAGATGACTCCTTGTTGCCCATAAATGTTAGATTAGACACAGTTAGCAGGTGCAATGTTAACTACTGGGAAACTTAAAAGTAGACATCCCCACCCCCAATGACAGAGAACACAGCAACAGCCAAGAAAAGCGTCCTTCATGGACACTGTTCACAATACTAACCCATTTCCTTTGGACTATAAAACCTGTGCGGCAAATTCAGCAAAATCTACCTTACTTCATGCTGCCATAAACAAGGGGGAAAAGAAGTTTCTGGATTATGGCAGAGGCACTTCTGGAAGCTCACCTGCCTCATCCATCCAAACTTCAAAGAAATGCCAAAGATAGATACTACAGACTATAGATATTCCAGATAGTCAATAGTTCAGAATATACAAAACCTTGAGCTTTTGTTAAAGCTCAAGATCATGTAATCAAGTCCCCATTCCTGTTTCAAGTAGTGGTTAAGAACATGGTGGAACTAATTATCTGGGTTCAAAGCCCAAATCTATCAACTTCAGATAAATTACTCAAACTCTGAGCCTAGGTTTCCTTGTTTGTAATTAAAAAAAAAAAAAAAAAAAAAAAAAAAAAAAGGTAGGTAGGGTGCCTGGGTGGCTCAGTTGGTAGGACATCTAACTCTTGGTTTCAGCTCAGGTCATGATCTCACAGTTCGTGGGTTCTAGCCCCGGGTCAGGATCCATGCTGGTAATGCAGAGCCTGATTGGGATTCTCTCTCTCCCTGTCACTGCCCCTCCCCCTCTAGCACATGCACAGTCTCTCTCTTTCTCAAAATAAATAAACAAACATGGGGTGCCTGGGTGGCTCGGTCAGTTAAGCATCTGACTTCAGCTCAGGTCATGATCTCACAGTTCGTGGGTTTGAGCCCCATGCCGGGCTCTGTGCTGACAGCTCAGAGCCTTGGAGCCTGCTTTGGATTCTGTGTCTCTTTCTCTCTCTGCCCCTACCCCACTCATGCTCTTTCTCAAAAAAATGAATAAACATTAAAAAAAATTTTTTTTAATAAATGCTAAAATAGAAAAGAATGGTACCATTAACACCTATCTTATAGGTGTATTTTAAAAGTACAAATAAGATGAACATACACTGAGCGCTTGGCATACTTTCCAGTGCACAGTAAAATGCTTGACAAACAGAGCTAGTTATTATTAAACTCATAGTCCCAGACGACTAATCAAACTAAAACAATCTGTGCTAATAACCTGTGTGATACCAAATATATCTTAAGTACATGTTTCATCCTTTTCAGTTTGAGACAAATTCAAAAAAGTTTTTAGCTGAAAGGAAGCCTTTAGACCAGTGCTTCATAAACTTTAATTATATACCAGAGGATCTTGTTAAAATGCGAATTCTGATTCAGTTGGTTTGGGTGGAGCCTAAGATTCCACATTTCTAGTGAGTTCTCATATGATGTCAATGCTGCTAGAAAGAGGATTCACTCCACTTCAGGTGGTAAGGCTCTAGTCTAGGACAGTGGTGTTTAACCTTGGCTTCACAATGGAATCTCCTAGATAACTTTAAACATCATGATGCCTGGCTCCCACCTCCCGATAATCTAATGCAGTCTCTTAACTCTGACTGACATTTTGAGCCAGATAAATTAATTGTTACGGGGGCTACCTATGCACTGTAGGATATTTAGCAGCATCCCTGACCTCTATTCCAGGTGAAAACCAACAGGCATAAATTCCATTGTTCTAATGTACTTGGCCTGGAGTGGCCTAAGCATCAGGATTTTAAAATCTCCCTAGGTGAGTCCAATGTGCAGCCAAAATTGAGAACCACTGCCTGAAACTCACCACTGACAGCTCTATTACTTGCAGAGCTCCAAAGTCAAGGTCAAGAGAGGACAGACTGAAGAGAGCTGCCCATTGAAATGCCAAAGGAACAACCGCCATTTTTACCACTCACATGATGAAGCACATGGATCCGGTAGGAGCCCTCAGAGGGCTTGCCATCATGGACGATGTTGGCGATGAGGTCGTACGTGGTATTTTTGTGTACTGCTTGTACTTCTTCAGACAAGTATTCTCTCAGATCCACATTTCTGGTGATGAAGAAAAGAAAGCCAAGAGATCAAAGGATACAGAGGTTAGCTGTCCTACACCAGTGGACCACAGAGTTATTGGACCCTAGTTTAGGACCTGAAACAAGGCAGGCTGGCAGAGCCATGGAAGCCCAGGTTGGGGGAAATTCACATACTTTGCCACAAAAATGAGTTAAACTAGAAAGACTGGCTCTACAGGAAAAGTACATTTTAGAAGCACGTCTAACCACTAAAAAGGCACAGCCTAGAGTCCTTCAGATTAGAAATGGAATGAGGGCTCTGCCCCTTCAGAGCCATGTGTGAGTTTAAGCAGGTTACACAACCTAAGGCTCTTGTGTGATATGAGAATGAGCGTCACCATCTCCTCTGGGACAGTGAGATGAAAGGAGAGGCTAAGTCTAACACCTTACCCTCTGCCCCGTCCAGGAATCCCGCAGCCACAATGTTTGGGGACGCCTGGTCCCTAGCCTCCCTCCCCGGGAACTGCCCTGGAGTCAAGAGCACTCCCTCCTACCAGGAACACACTGGTGACTGTGGCAATTCATAAGAGTCCAGTTCTGAAAGAAATCCCCAATACATGGGCCTTCAAAGGAAGGTTCTCTGTGGTCCACTCAAGGTGGCAGAGAGCTGGCTTTCATGGGCCCCAATTTCACTCTACTTATCACATAGACAAGATGCTAGTGAAGAAGAGTGTGGGAAAAGCAAGTAAGAGATTCCCCTGTAATACTAACTACAAAGGTTACTTCTCTTCAACTCAGATTCTTGGTGATCTCTGAACCAGGAAAAATAAAATGCTATACCTGGAAGGACCAATAGGATTCATCTAGACCAAGCCTCTCATTTTACCCATGTGAGAATAAATCCAGAAAATATGCAAATGACCTGTCCAAAGTCACAAAGCTTGGATGGTACAGAACTCAGGCCTCTTTAATTTCAGAGACTACCCTCTTAAACACTACAAAGAATTAAGAATTAGAACGATCTTTCTTTCTTTCTTTTTAAAGATTTTACTTTTTAAAGTAATCTCTATACCCAACATGAGACTTGAACTCACAATGCCAAGATCAAGAGTCGCATGCTCCACCTACTGAGCCAGCCAGGTACCCCATGGAACCATTTTCAAAAGAGAAAACTGGCAGTCTTGATATGGTTTGGGGAACTGAGAAACGGAGAGGGATGGAGAGAGAAAGAAAAGAAGGGACGGAGAGGGATGGAGAGAGAAAGAAAAGAAGGGACGAGCATGGATACGTTAGAGCTCCCAAACTACTTTGTGAAGGTTTAAAAACAACAACCCTAATGAGCTAAACAACAAGTTAATCCTATCATATATCCACCCAAATCCTTCTCAATAAGAAAGTGCCTTAGGGCTCCACTCTTCCTTACCTAAATGCCAGCACACAGAGACCCACACTTCCTCCTGCTAGCCCTCCCACCAGGTCTCTCCGGGTTCTCAGAGAGATCTTCTTCAGAGTATGAAAACCATGTCTCTTGAGAACTGAAAACCAACTGTCTATCTCCAAAAGGACCTTGCAGATTTCTGAGTTAGAAAGTAGCAAATTAAAAGCATCTGGTACAACTTCTCCCAGTTTGCATTAAAATACTCATAAATGTTCATAAAGAGACAACTGCATGATAAACTAAAAATAAGACTATACATCAAAATTTATGTTTCTCACCAATAGAAATTAAACACATTCCAGATTTTACCTGGCAAAAAATAAGACAGAAGGACCCCAAGATGGCAAGACAAATCTGGAACCATCCCCACTGTCCATGCCTAACCACAGTATGCAAGATGCAATGACCAGCAAACAGATGGACAGACTCAGGGTCATCTTTGAATCCAGGCAGAATCCTACCTGTCCTGCCCTGCTTTCATCCAGTTTTCCCTATATGGAAAGACTACATTTTCCAGCAAGCAACAGGCGAGGAGGAGAAAGGACTGCCTCTAGGGACACATCCATCCCTGAGGTCCCTGAAATATTTGTATCCTTCCAAGAACTCTTAACTTACATAGTGTATGTAGGCTCTATTCCCAGCAATCTCTAAATAAGACAGTCCAAAATTAATAATAGTATAAAAATATAAAAAATTTAGGCTCACTCTCCCTGAGAGTAAGAGAAGCAGAGTAATACTCACGTAATAGGGAAGTTGACAATAGTTGGATTCTTCTCCACAAAGAAATTGTTCTTAGTGAATCTCTTAATACAAAAGATTAGATACGGAGGCAGCTTGGTGAGCTGGAAGCGCTTTAGAAAGTTTTCCTTGTAGGTCTTATATTCCTAGAGAGAGAGAGACGAGGGAGAAGAAAATTATCAAATTAGTGTTGGAGTATCAGGACAGGGGCAGGAGGAGTATCAGGACAGGGGCAGGAGTTCTGTTTTGGTTTGGATTTTTAAATATAATTCTGCCTTACACTTAAGAATTCAGAAGACACCTGATTGCAGAAGCCATGTTAAGGTCTTAGGAACAGTAACACGACTAAGACTACCTAAAATACAAGTGGGGAACATGTTTAAGCCAGTACATGAACATACTGCTGAATTCTACCCATAGCAATGTGGGTATCCATTTCTACAAGGAAAACAAAAATGTCAAATGAAAAAGAGGAGTTGTTAAAAGCTGCAGAAATAAAACAAAACCATGAGAGCATCACTTAATTCAAAATAAGGAAGAAGTTGCCGACTATTCAGTAGAGGCGTACTGCCATGGAATAAGTACTTCTGAAGCAGTGAAGGCCCCTTCATCAATGAGGATATTCCAGAAAATGGAAGAACTGAAACTACAAAACTCTTAGAAGAAAACATAAGGGTAAATTTTCATGACCTAGGATTTGACAATCTATTCTTACATATGAAAACAAAATCACACGCTTCAAAAGAACACCTAGACGGTATTTCGTCAAAACTTGAAACTTCTGTGCTTCAAATGATACTATCAAGATGGTGAAAACGCAATCTATATAAGAGGAGAAAATGCTTGTAAAATCAGACATCTGATAAGGAACAGTATCTAGATTATATAAAGCATTCTTACAACTCAATAATACAAAGATAACCCAATTTAAAAATGCACAAAGGACCTGAATAGACATTTCTCCAAAGATGATATACAAATGTCCAACGAGCACGTGAAAAGATGCTTAACAGCATTAGTCATCAGGGAAATACAAAGTGTTGTATTTCACAAGTGTGAGATATATTCACAAGTGTTGTAAATTCACAAGTGTTGGTGAAGATGTAGACAAACTGGAGCACTCATACACTGCTGATGGGAATACGACATGGTGTAGCCACTTTGGAAAAACAGTCTGGCAGTTCCTCAAATGGCTAAACATAAGAGTTACCATATAGCCCAGCAATTCCACTTCTTAATCATCACTCAAGAGAAATGAAAACATGTTCACAGAACAACCTGTAGACTAATATTTATGGCAGCATTATTCACAGTAGCCAAAAGGTAGAAACGATCCCGAATGTCCAGCAACTGATGAATGGATGAACAAAATATGGTCTATTCATACAATGGGATCTAATTTGGCCACAAAAAGGAATGAAGTATGATACATGCTACACCATGGATGAACCTTGAAAGCATTATGCTAAGTGAAAGAAGCAAATCCCAGAAGAGCACATTACAAGGATTCCATTACAGGACATGTCCACAATGGGCAAATCCAGAGACAGAAAGTAGATGAGTAGTTGCCTATGGTTGGGGGAGACGAGGAGGTTGGTAACCAAAGGGTAATGAAAACACTAATGAGGAAAATGTTCTGCAACTAATTGTGGTGGTGGTAGCACATGCCTGTGGATACAGTAAAACCCACTGAATTATATAACTTTAAGTGGGTTAAATGTATAGGGTATGAATTATATCTCAATAAAGCCATTACTTTTTTAAAAATCAAGTTCCCTTGTCACATGATACATAACCTGAGAGCACTGGAGAAATAAGCTTTCTGTCTCTAGTACACACATCATAGCTATACCTTTCAGGTAAATCTTTGATCATCTAAGGGTATAAGCACTACTGGAAAAAATGTCTTTTTTGTTGGTATCAAGTAACCTCTGTGTGGTTGAAATAAAATACTGTATTAAAAGCAAAACATTTTTTTTAATCAGGTAAATGCGAAGAGATTTCACTGCCCACATCTGAATCTATGATCAAGTTGACATCAAAACCACTCTTTTCAAGAGGGAAGGAAACAAACCACAAGAGACTCTTCATGATAGAGAACAACTGAGGGGTGACAGGGGGATATGGGTAGAGGATGGGCTAGATGGGTGACAGGTATTAAGGAGGGCACTCATAATGAACACTGCGTACTGCATGTAAGTGATGAATCACTGACACCAATACAGCACTGTATATTAACTAAAATTTAAATTAAATAAATAAATAAGCATTCTTTTTAATCATCTCTCAGACTAGCGAAGGATTTAATACCTAAGTGATGTCACGGCCTAACTTAACAAACGTTTCTCAGGAGTTCCTGAGAAAGCCTGAGGAAAGAATTTCACCATGCACATCAGTACCACATTCAAATAGCAAGGAACGATTTGGCTTTAACTACATATTACACATTGTAATAGAACTGTTAATTTTTTTTTTTTTAATTTTTTTTTTTTCAACGTTTATTTATTTTTGGGACAGAGAGAGACAGAGCATGAACGGGGGAGGGACAGAGAAAGAGGGAGACACAGAATCGGAAACAGGCTCCAGGCTCTGAGCCATCAGCCCAGAGCCCGACGCGGGGCTCGAACTCACGGACCGTGAGATCGTGACCTGGCTGAAGTCGGACGCTCAACCGACTACGCCACCCAGGCGCCCCTAGAACTGTTAATTTTATTGGTCTCAAAGTTTTGTTTGTCTATATTGTAAATTTGTCATAATTTCATACTTGCTTACAAGCTGTAGGTGTAAGGAGCTTATACCAACATTTACATGCATACTAAGGTGGTTAACATAGAAGAATAAATTTAATCACACCATATATTAACTAACTTGGATGTAAAAAAATAAGCAGAAAAAAATAAAATTTGTACATATGCATTAAATACGGTATCACCTTAAAATATAAAGATATAAATGATAAGGACATTGCAAAAAAAAAAAAGAATAAATTTAAATCAATACTGAGGGTTCATGGGAATCTTAATATTACTTAAATTTGAACAAACAGTGATAAGAGGGACCAAGTAGCATGACTGAAAAAGTCAGATGAAAAATCTGAGTCTAGATTCCTGGTTCTGACACTTAAAACCATAAAATAAACAAACTGAGCTACTACAAACCCTAAGGTCTCTCTTTCACCATCCCAAAATGAGTCTTTAAAAGACAGTGTTCGACATCTTACCAATCTCTGAGTGTGTGTGTGCACACACGTGTGTGGGTGTGACACGAGCAGGTGCCACTGTACAAGGATATCCAGGGCTTGTTTTGCTTATTAAACTTGCTAACAGTACCTGACAATGGACTTGGATACTGAACGGAAACAGAGATGGAGATTAGTAAAGGCATGTTTTAGGCGTGAGCTGCCTAGCTCCCAATTCCGCCTTTTCAAGGAAAGGCCCTGATTCACAGGATCCCTGAACAGAAAGGACACCTGATTCAAGTGGGCCTTTCAACCCACTAGGAATCCTGAAGCAGAGTAGCAGAAGGCTGGGCCTTGGAGCAACTGAAGTAAGGTAATGGCAGCCTG
Organism: Panthera onca; assembly: GCF_046562875.1. Classification (NCBI taxonomy): domain Eukaryota; kingdom Metazoa; phylum Chordata; class Mammalia; order Carnivora; family Felidae; genus Panthera; species Panthera onca. Next base: position 40,182,904 of record NC_138341.1, read on the forward strand.
TGCAAGGGACAATCAACAGACCGCCACTTCTGAGAACCCTGTCACCCTAGTTCTGTCCTTCCCAAGTCCTGCTCTGTTCAAGTCTCCCTAAGACCTTCAAGAGATGCCTTCCAATAAAGTTCCTCTTTTAGTCTAGTGAGTTTTCTGTTGCTATTTAATATCTGAAAACAAAAGAAACTTGGCTAATGAAGAGAAAGAGCAGAAAGGGTTTGGAATGAGACATCAGGTGAATAAAATTCTCCCAGTAAAGAACAGAAAGGATTAAATTTGTCTAGGATAAAGAAGGGAATTAAACCGAGAAACAGTTAACTCAGTAGATAAGAAGACACTTTTAACTTAAAAAGTAATATGATAGTAAGAACAAATTATTTCATCTATATTTTAGCTCTATTTTTTTCCACTTGAATACTAACACTACATTTTTTAAAAGATTTTAAAATTTCTACTATCATAAATACCCGCTCCTTTCTCCATCCTACCCAGAGGCAGATGGCTGAAAGGAACATATGAGAAGTGTAAGAGAGGGCACTGCCAATCAAGCGAAGAGTTGGGGTGACCAGCTAGAAACAGCGTGGAGTCTGGGAGGCTCAATACACACAATACGCTTTATAATAAATGCATTCCACAAACGTGGCGACTTCCAAGTATAAAAAGAAACTGAAAAAAGTCCAGAGAGAGAAAGGAGCATCAGCAGCGCAGCTGTGCAAATGGACTACCTTCTCGGTGATGCCGTTGAATTTGGCCAGGATGTTGAAGAGCGGCACCTGAGGGATAATGAGCTGCTCCTTCTCGTCCTTGTAGAGGGGAGCGGTAGGGAGATCCAGTGTCAGGTACATGAAGGTGGACTCCACCATTGTCTCCTGGTACTCATCATTATGCAGCAGCTGCTCTTTTTCTTCTGCTGGCTAGAAATGAGGAAGAAGAAAAAGGAGGGAAGGAATGCAAGCAGTATGCATATCACCACACACAGAAAGAAACAATGTTTTTGTTCATTTTGTATCAGAGTGAAGACAGCGCCCAAGAGACTGGGCATTTCATGGACAGCATCGCTGCCTGGGTAGAGTAAGCAAACACTGAGGGACTTCCATCCTCAGAGAGATGGCTTTTTAAATTTTTTGAGAGAGAGAGAGAAAGAAAGCATGGGAGATGGAGAGAGAAAGAATCTTAAGCAGGCTCCATGCTCAGCGCAGAGCCTGACACGGGGCTCAATCCCATGACCCTGAGACCATGACCTGAGCCAAAATGAAGAGTCAAATGTTCAACTGACTAAGCCACCCAGAAGACCCTAGAGAGATTGTATTTAAATACCAGACTATTTAAAACCCTTTTAGATGATCTAGAAAGCTTATCTGAGCTTTCTGAAAAATCACACCAGCACCACCCAATGGCCAGACCACTTAAACCAGCAAGACTTTTACCCTACTGTAACTGCCCAACTTAAGCACACTGGTACAACAAAAGCCCGAGGAGCTGTCACTTGACAAGTGTTTTTGTAGAACCTCATCTTGAGGCAAGAGGCCTTGATAGGCCTCTAAGCCTCTCTCTGTCAACCCTGAATCCCCTCAGGTAAGATAAATCAGGCCAAGAGTCAGTTTCAACCCCCACTCACCAGATCAGGATGAGGCAGCTTTTTAGTGAAGATCCTCATGGAACCCTGGAAAACATCAGTCACAATGGCTGTACAAACAGAAATCAAAATGCAAATTCTGTCAGGTTGGAAAGCATTTCCAGAATATAGTCCTAACTTCTAAATTTCTGAAATAAACCAGCATTGTCCAGCTAAGACTCAAAGCTCTCAGTAAACACAGAAGTACCTTTGCAACATATACCACCATGGTACCTTCATCATTATTTGTGTAAATAATTACTTTGTGTCTGCCTTCTCCATAAGATACCCTCTAGCACAGGGCCTGTCCCATAGGAGAAAAATTAAGTGCATCTTAATGAATGAATGAAATGAATGATTTATAAACCCTAGAGACTTATAAATCACAAAAAAATCACAAGCAAAACAAGATAGATCCAAAGACTTTCCCACAACCTTATGCTGTGTGCAAAGGAAGATAAAGTCCACCCTGCACTGGACATAAAACAAAAATGCAGACTGAGGGACAGAGCAGAACAGAACCAAAGCACTGAGACAGAAAGTACAACAGGGTTCCAGAATCCTAATAGGACACAAGTTACAGAACTCAGAGGATGTACACAGGTTGAAGACACCTGGTAGAGGTGGTAGGGCCATCTGGTAGAGCATCAGCCCACAATTCCACATTAATAAACATTAACACCAGCAGAACAGAGAAAAAGGACAAGGAAAAAGCTGCATTAGGTCTCCAAAATTATTTATCTAGCTCAGCACTCTCTAAGCTAACAACTATTTCTGGCATTCATGAAAACTGTCTAACTACTGCTATGCCAACATGGATGTTAAGAGACCATCGGACTTAAAGTCTGAGAATCAATATGGAGGCAAGCCTCATTTCTCCAAGCATAGGCCCAGGGGAAGGAACTAGCTTTTACTCTGCTTTACCAGTCAACTTAGAAGCCAGGCAAACCATGCAGTGAGTCCTCTTCACATTAACTCTTGCACTGCCAGGAGACTAGCAGTCGACAACATGCTGCCCAGCCCCTCAGTTTGGAACTAGATCAGGATTTTAGAGCATTATTATATCTATTTCCATGTATTAAACATGCCATTGGATATAACCATATCCTAATTTTTAAAAATGGAGAGGAACCTATTCAGGAATAAAATTTAGTCCATGTATACACAGACACTACCCTAATGCAAAAAAATAAAAAGTTAAGAAAAGGATGGGAAGTTGCAAAGTGCCTATAAAAGGAAGCAAACAAAAAAAGAGCTCCCTTTTACAAAATAACATGACTTACTCTTCTTTTTCTTCTTTGTGCCCCCCAGAGCTGAGTGTAGAGCATTCAGAAACCAGGACAGAAAGTCAACTCCATCCCCTGGAAGAGAAGGAAGGGTAGGGCATTTCGAAGCTGCAAATTAGTATAGTCCAAACCATGTGGCTGGCATGATGCCACATTCCTGGTTTTCCTTCTTCCTTTCAGGCAACACCATCCTGTCCTCTGGGCATCCTCCTCTATTTGGACATTAAATGCTGGCACTCCTCAAGGTCAAGCTCTTAGTCTTCTGATCTTTGCTCTCTCCCCGGGCTCTCTGACCCAACCAGGACTTTCCATTATCATCTCTACTTCAAATGTGTATCTCACCACCCATCAAAAGCCAGTATTGAATTTCCCCTCTAAATCACTGCTTGGCCAGAATCTTGTTTTTAAAACCTAAGTCTGTGGGGCGCCTGGGTGGCTGGGTCGGTTAAGCGTCCGACTTCAGCTCAGGTCATGATCTCATGGCTCGTGAGTTCCAGCCCCATGTCGGGGTCTGTGCTGACAGCTCGGAGCCTGGAGCCTGCTTCGGATTCTGTGTCTCCCTCTCTCTGCTCCTACCCTGCTCACACTCTGTCTCGGTCAAAAATAAACATTAAAAAAAAAAAAAAAATAATAATAATAATAATAAATAAATAAATAAAACCTAAATCTGACATCACATCTTGGCTTAAAAGCCTTCACTGACTCCCCACTGTTGTCAGGATACAACCCATCTCCTTCTAGTGGCACATAAACCCGACAATCCAGTCCCTCTCTCGCACCTCCACTTCAGCTCTCACACTGTCCCCTGGAATCCAAGCACCTGGCTACTGGCAGCCTTGTGTCTGTTCCTGGCACATCCACGCTCCTGTTGGCAGTGTCTTCTTTAACCTGGAATGCCCAGCCCCAACCTATTTCCTCTGTGCCTAGAACTCAGCTAGCTCTTCCTCCACTCTGACTCCAGCCGACATCCCATGTGCTCAGCCGGGGCTCCCTGCTCCACGCTCCCTCCCAGAGCATACTTCCCTTCCTCAATCACAGCGCTTACCACCCTGTGCTCACCTTTTTTACACAACTATCTTCCCCACTAGAATGGGAGCTCCTGGAAGAAAAAAACTGTTGCTTATCCCTGCAGCCTTAAAACCTACTAGCAACAGGAATGGATGATGAACAAACTGACATGAGGCCAGAGGACACTGTATGAGATCCAGGTAGTAAGAGCTACAGTGTCCACTTTACTCACACGGCAATAACTATTTGGACTTGGAGGGATGAAAACAGTCAAAATAGGTCATTGGAATATCTAGTCTGCAACATGACAAAATGAGAAACAAATGTGGCAAGTGCTTAAGGGTTGGCACCTTTCCCAGCCTCCTGGTTTTCCCCCAGAACCGTACAGTTTAGTTTACTACATATGACAGACTTTCTCTCCAGCTGAAATCTCAGGACTCTGAACAGGGCAGGCTGATGAAAGAAGAATCAGGAACATAATCATATGATGAACTGGATACTCACCTGGTTACTACAAGGTTTACAGCAAGTACAAGTAAATTTGCTCATCAAACTAATTTTGTTGCCCTAACATCAAAAAATATGAATGACTGGGGTGCCTGGGTGGCTCAGTCGGTTAAGCATCCGACTTCAATTCAGGTCATGGTCTCATAGCTCATGAGTTCCAGCCCCGCGTTGGGCTCTGTGCTAACAGCTCAGAGCCCAGAGCCTGCTTCGGATCTGTGTCTCCTCCTCTCTCTGCCCCTCCCCCCACTCATGCTCGTACGCTCTCGCGCTCTCTCTCTCTCCTTCAAAATAAACATTTAAAAAAAAAAAAAAGGTTTAAAAAAAAAAAAAGAAAAACTATGAATGACTTGTTCCTTACCTTGCTTGGTGATCTGAAAGGTCTTCTTGCTGCAAAGGACAACAGCCTGAAGCATCTCATGGGGAGACACGTGTGCCTTAAAATTTCGGGGGTTCCAGAGCTTTCTCATCAGCTCTCCAAAACGCTGGACCAACAAGAACATGATATCCCCTGGAGGACGCTTGATGTTCTTATAATTGTCTTCTTCCAGGAAGTAGTTCCGGAGAGGAGGAACATTAGACAAAGCCTGGAAGTCAAATACTCCAGCCAATTAATCCAGAGCCCCTGCGAAGGGCCCCCATGCACAACCCTGGGAGCCAAGGGTTATAGAACCAGGCCTGTGATGGCCTCAAAGAGTCAAAAGGAAATGCTTAGGTTTAAAGTTCACATTATTATAGAAACCTCCTCTGTACTAAGTTTCACATAAAGTCCAGTTCTGCAGATACTTTGTTTTGGATATGAAGTTTTTTATTTATTATTTTTTTTATTTTTTAGAGAATTTTTTTTAAGCAATCTGTACATCCAACATGGGACTCAAACTTAAAACCCTGAGATCAAGAGGCACCCGTTCCACCAAATGAGCCAGCCAGGCAACCCAAACAAGAAGTTTAAAAAAAAAAAAAAAAAAAAAAGTATTCAGACGCCTAGGTGGCTCAATTGGATGAGCATCCAACTCCTGATTTCAACTTAGATCATAATCCCAGGGTGATGGGATTGAGCCCCACATCAGCCTCTGCACTAAGCATGGAGCCTGCTTAAGATTCTCTCCCCTTCTGCCTCCCTCTCTTGTGCACTCTCTCTAAAAATAAATGATAATTTTTTATAAAAAAAGAATTCAAGTCCCTATTCACTGACCAACTTATTTAATAATTTCCTTCATTTATTCTAATTAGGTTTGTGACTATATTTGCATTCATAGGAATTAAAAGCTAGAAATCCAAATATTCCATTTGGCTAGGGCAGAGATAACTATCTGGAGGCCAAACTTCTCCCATCTCTCAAATGCACATTAAAATTTGAGCTCTGTGTCGACAGCTCAGAGCATGGAGTCTGCTTCAGATTCTGTGTGTCCCTCTCTCTCTGTCCCTCCCTCACTAGTACTCTGTCTCTCTCTCTCTCTCTCTCTCAAAAACAAATAAAAATATTAAAAAAAAAACTTTAAAAAAATGGGGTGCCTGGGTGGCTTAGTTGGTTAAACGTCTAACTTCAGTTAGACTCAGGTCATGATCTCGCCATGCACGAATTTAGGCCCTGTGTTGGGCTCTGTGCTGACAGCTCAGACCCTGGAGTCTGCTTTGGATTCTGTGTCTCTCTCTTTCTCTGTCCCTCCCTCACTAGTACTGTCTCTCTCTCTCTCAAAAATAAATAAAACCATTAAAAAAATTTTTTTTCAATAACATGAAAGTCATCTTAATAAAGTTTGGTGTTTTTCCCAAGTGTGGTATTTATTGAAAGAGTGGTAATAAATAAATATAAAATAAAATAACAAAAATTAATATAATTATATATAAAAATGATACAAAATGAACATATATATAAAAGTGATTAATTCTGTTATGATCAAAAATGGTCAAAAGGTTTAGGAGAACAAAAATAAATTTTACCAAACAGAAATACTCTGCAATCCAGCAATTGCACCATTAGGTATTTATTTACCCAAAGGATACAAAAATACAGATGCAAAAGGGTACATGCACACCAATGTATACAGCAGCAGCATTATCAACAATAGCCAAACTATGGAGAGAGCCCAAATGTCCATCGATTGATGAATGAATAAAGATGTGGTGTATATAAACACAATGAAGTATTTGTTGGCCATCAAAAAGAATGAAATCTTGCCATCTGCAATGACATGGATGGAGCTGGAATGTATTATGCCAAGCAAAATAAGTCAATCAGAGAAAGACAAATACCATATGATTTCACTCATATGTGGAACTTAAGAAACAACACAGATGAACATATGGGAATGGGCAGGGCAGGGGGGTGAAGAGAAGGAAACAAACCACAAGAGACTCTTAATGATACAGAACAAGCTATGGGTAATGGAGGGAGGTGGGTGGGAGATGGGTACTAAGGAGGGCACACGCTATGATGAGCACTGAGTGTTGTATGTAACTGATGAATCACTGAATTCTGCTCCTGAAACCAATATTGCACTGTATGTTAACTAAAATTTAAATTAAAATAGTAATAATAATAATAATAATAATAATAAATTTTACCTCATTAAAGAAAGATAAAGACTAGCCATGTTGGTTCAGGAAGAAATAATGCTCATTAGTATGAGCTACAAAACTGGGAGGGAAACCACAGAACAGACCCTAAATAAATGCCATCTCCCTACAGGTCCCTCCTGATGGGTTTGTGAATCCTTAACAGCACTGTGCTTACTATGAGCACAACTTTCTTTGGCAAGGTAATCCGTTTAGAAAGGAGGATAGAGGTTTCTGCTAAATACAATAAACCTAGGCATCTTAGAGGAAGACAACTCAGGACACAGGGAATACTGCAACAGAGATGATTGGGAAAGCCCCTACAAGCTTAGCTCACCTAAATAAACAAGGACTTCATGCCTAGAGAATAATTACTAAAAAAAAGGGTTATTATCGAAAGGAAAGAAGTATGGGGGCTGAGTGGCTCAGTCGGTTGAGCATTGAATTCTTGATTTCGGCTCAGGTCATGATCTCAGTTTGTGAATTCGAGCCCCATGTTGGGCTCTGCACTGACAGGGTGAAGCCTGCTTGGGATTTTCTCTCTCCTTTCCCCTCTCTCGCCCTCCCCTGCACATGTGTGCACACATGCACTCTCTCTCTCAAAATAAATAAACTTTACAAAAATAAATTAATAAATAAAGAAGTATGGACAAAGTTCATCCTAGTTCTCACTTATCCAAGCTGTGGAGAGAGGTTGCTCTCTGCTTTCAGCAACAATACAAAAAAGTATGTGTCAGACGGAAATCATTCAGCCTCCAGATGGAATACTTCGTCCATTCAATCCCATTGTAGTGGCAATTATATCACAGAGGATTTGTTCGTCTACTTATTTTAAAAATAAAAACTTCCTATGGGAACTAAAACCCCTCACAAAGCCAAGGCTAACTGTACTGACCATGTTCAAATCCAATCTGTTCAACCTGTAAGTCTTTTTCTCTCTACTTAAGCATTTAACCTTTCCAGGGTCTAGGTATGACATCAGTGGCAGATGCCAAAACTGACAGATACACTTTCATAATTTTTTATCCAAATTCTTTATGTAAAAATACCATAATCAAAGTTTAAAGGCCAAATAAGAACTAGAAGGAAATCTGTGCAACATATATAACAGAAAAACACTAATATATATTTTTCAGAGTTCAGCAAAATAAACTACCAACAGAAAAATGAGCACACGGCCCATCAACACTTGAAAAAATACAAGTAATCAACTTCAGAAGTGAATAAACAAAAGTTAAGTTAAATGTATCAAAATGGGAAAAAAATAACAGTGTAACAGACACAATGCAAGATGAAGAACTCTCTTTTGTGTTGCTGATGGGTTTGTAAATTGCTACAAACAGCCTACAGCCTAGAATCTAGGCCCTAAATGCATTAATACAAGAAATGATGGTTAAATAAACTATAATTCATTCACGAATTGAATTAACATGTAATCATTAAAGATGCTGAACAAGAATATGTACAGGCATAGGTTAGGTTTCAGACCACTACAATAAAGCTAATAATACAATAAAGAGAGTCAAAGGGATTTTTTGGTTTCCCAGTCCATCATAAGGTTATGTTTCTACTATACTATAGTCTATTAAGTGTGCAATAGCCTATGTCTAAAAAAACAATGTGCATACCTTAATTTAAAAATACTTTTAAGTTAAGTAATTTAGGGGCACCTGGGTGGCTCAGTCGGTTAAGCGCCCAACTCTTGATTTCGGCTCAGGTCATGATCTCATGGTTCATGGGATCAAACCCGGAGTAGGACTCTGCGCTGACAGTGTGAAGTCTTCTCGGGATTCTCTCTCTCTCACTCTGCCCCTCCCCCACTCTCCAAAATCTATAAACGTTAAAAAAAATTAATACTTTATTGCTAAAAAAAATGCTATCATCTGAGTTTTTTTTTTAAGATTTATTTTTTTAAGAGAGAGAGCAAATGTGCACCCACAAGGGGGAGGGGCAGAAAGAGAAAGGGAGAGAGAGAGAATCCCCAGAAGGCACTGTACTGTCAGTGCAGAGTCTGACGCAGGGCCTAATGCAGGGCCTGATCTTAGCAACTGTGAGATCATGATCTGAGCTGAAATCAAGAGTCAGATGCTGAACTGACTGAGCAACCCAGATGCCCTCCAACATCTGAGCTTTCAGTGAGTCATCTTTATACTGGTGGAGGATCTTGCCTCCATGCTGATAGCTACTGACTGATCATGTTGCTGAAGCCGGGGTGACTCCAGCAGTTTATTAAAACAAGATGACAATGAAGTTTGCCGCATCAACAGACTCTTCCTTGCATGAACAATTTCTCCCTGGCATGTGATGCTGTTTGTTAGTATTTTACCCACAGCAGAACTTTCAAAATTGGAGTCAATCCTCTCCAACCTTGTTATTGCTTTGTCATCCAAGTTTATGTAACATTCCAAATCCTTTGTCATTTCAACAATCCTCACAGCGTCTTCACCAGTAGATTCCATCTCAAGAAACCCTATTCTTTGCTCAGACATAAGAAGCAACTCCTCATCCACTAAAGTTTTACCATGAAATTGCAGCGATTCAAATATAATTAACAGGGGTGCCTGGGTGGCTCAGTTGGTTAAACAACTGACTCTTGACTTTGGCTTGGGTAATGGCCTCATGAGTTCGTGGGTATGAGTCCCACATCAGGCTCTGTGTTAACACTGCAAAGCCTGCTTGGAATTCTCTCTCTTCTCTCTGCCCTGTCCCCCCAATAAATAAGCTACAAAATATACATATACATATATAGTATATGTATATGACCACATATATACACACAGCACATATACATATATATGTATATTTTATATGTATAGTAACAAGCCTAAAACATTGCAAGGATTACCAAAATGTGACATAGTCACAAAGTGAGCAAATGTTGCCAGGAAAATGGTGCTGAAGGACTTCCTTGACACAGGGTTGCCACAAACCTTCAATTTGTAAAAAGCACAATGTCTGTGAGGCACAATAAAGTGAAGCACAATAAAATAAAGTGTGCCTGTATTGATTTCATACATTTTAAGCAGGACAGAGTACTAGAGAAAGGAAAGAATGAAGCCTTCATTCTTTATACTTTCTACATCTTCCACCCATCCCTTAAGTGTTTATGTTTATAAATTTTAATTAATTTTTGTGGTCAACGAAGCAAGATTATTGTTAATGTTCTTAATTGTGCTTACTAACATGTTCTAATTTTTCTACAATGTATATGTAATACTCATATAATTTTTTAATGTTTATTTATTTTTGAGAGAGTGGGGAAAGGACAGAGAGAGAAAGAATCCCAAGCAGGCTCCATACTGCCAGCACAGAGCTCAATGCAAGGCTCAAACCCACGAACTGTGAGATTATGACCTGAGCCAAAATCAAGAGTCGGACGCTTAACCAACTGAGCCACCCGAGCACCCCAACTTGTTAATTTTTTAGAAGACAAAACTTAATTGCAAACAGGAGAACTTTGGCTTTCTGTATGCCCCACTTTGGAGCTTAAGCGCAGGAGGAGGATCAAGACCTCAGATAGCCAGCACAAGGAACATCTGCGCTATTAAAAAAAGAAAAGATGCATCATCTAACACATGTGTTTCTTATTCAGTACTGCCAGGCCACACACTCATTCTATCCTTCATTCCCTGAAAACTCCAGAGGCCATGAGCCCAGAGGCTAGAAAAAGCCTCACCATCGGGCAACAGCCCTTTGAGCAGACATAGGAATGTTATGTTTGGTGCAAATAGTTAAGTAGAATCCTCAGCAAGACTTGGTGTCTCCAGGTACCATTTGACTCTACCAGAAGGCAGTCACTTCTGGCTGACCTTCACAGTGTTCTCAGGTTACCTCCTCTCCCCATCACTGTTCCCATCTTGATCCTACCTGAAGGACAGCGTTGGCATAGTCATTGGCCTTTATGTTATTCAAGCCCACGATACCCGGCAGATAAGTGGTCCCATCATATGCCCGGGACAATTTGGCTTGCTTGTCCAAGTTTGCAATCTGCTGCTTTGTGAAAGTGGGCTTCAACACATACTGCAAAGCAAAAGAAAATTCCAAGATGTTTCAGGACTGTCTACGGAGTTCACAAGAGCTATGTGAAATAGCAATTTCTGTCAAAAACAAAAAATACTTTGGTCATGAATGTCTCATCACACAACCAAAGGGCTCCCAACCAAAGAGCTCCCAACAATAGGTATAAAAGCTGAGGTAACATTGAACAGGCCCTCTCCTTACTAATCTAGAAGGGGATCTCTGTGTTTAACCCAAAATCACTGAATCCCCAGGTCTTTCTTCAGACCTCACATCTGGCCAACTCCATGATAAACGGTCCAAAACTGGAGGACACACGTCTCTGCAGGCAGCAGGAGTCTGAGTGCCGGGTGAGACCTCACACAGGACTGGTATGGACCCAGCGCAGAAGCAGGAATGCCTCCCCACCTCTGTGCAAATCTGAGATCTCATACTCCCTATGGCTGGAAGGGCAGGAGCAGAACCTTCCCCGGTCCTAGACCCATAAGGGTCATCACATAAAGGGCTGAAGAGAGGTCTCTACTAAGTCTCTTGGGGACCTTGTACTTACTTCAGTTCCTCTCTCTAATTACTATCCATAACTACTTTAACCTCAACTATTAACAGGCATATAAAATTTATAAAAGTAGCATAGTGTTTCAAACACTCGACACTAAGCTTTCCTTAAAAATGAACAAAGCATTCAGCATGAATACACAGACACTTGCTAAAAAATAAACAATAATCAATAGTTCCAACATTAATCAAACCCAAGAAGACTTTCTATGATCTCTTCCTAAGTACAATGACTCTTGGCACAGATCACACACCAGAGCCCACAGATGGGAGGCACTGGCCATTTGGGCTGCATCATATCAAAAGTAGTCATGAGCTGGTATGCAGCTTGGTATCCACTATCCTACACCAGGCCTAATTCATATCCTTCCTCCTAAGTGTGGAAGGTAATATACTTCACAAAAATGCTTTCACCCCAATTAGAAAGTAGCTGCATTTCTTTAGTCCTAACCCACAATGTTAGAAGCAGAAACAGCCGCTAGATTGCAGACCAGAGGCCACACTTATGAATCCAGACCTTCTTACTAAGGTCTCTCTTGCTGCTCCCAAAGGGAAAGAAGCCTCTCCAAGCCCGAGAAATGGAGATTCTTCCCTAACCTTGGGGCGGGCAGATCCCCAGGAGCCCTAGCCTGGCTCCCAAGAGAACTAGTTCCAAACCAGCCTCCTGGATACATACTGTGATATCCTCCAGCGAGGAATCGATGATCTCATAGTTATCTGGAAGGCAGTAAAACTTGAGGGTGTGGAGGTTGAGGAAGACATGGTGGCTAAACTGGACACTGTGAATGTAGGCATGAGACTTCAAACCCCGGCCTGTAGGGAAGAATGAAAGGCAGTGTAGGGCAGATGCCAGAGAGAGACAAATCAGATTTGATTTTCCTTCAGTATTTTGTACTGGAACGTATTAATATCGGCAAAAACAAAGTACTACACCATCTGTGCAATGAATCTCCTACATGAACTTTTCTCACCACAAAAGTTAGCAAGAAAGAATAGCACATTAGTACTTTATTCCTTGGATGGCATTAAGACACTGGTTAGGGAGGGCTGGGTGGGTGGCTTAGTTGGTTAAGCGTCCAACCTCAGCTCAGGTCACGATCTCACGGTTCATGGATTCAACCCCTACATCAGGCTCTGTGCTGACAACTCAGAGCTTGGAGCCTGCTTCAGATTCTGTGTCTCCCTCCCTCTCTGCCCCTCGCCCACTTGAGCTCTGTCTCTCTCTCAAAAATAAACATTAAAAACTGAAGAAAAAAAAATCTCTCTAGAGGAGACCTGTAGCTGGCACTGAAAACTTCACAAGTTTAAAATGCACAACACTGGGGAGCCTGGGTGGCTCAGTCAGTTAAGCATCTGACTCTTGGTCTCAGGTCAGCTCATGATCTCACGGTTCATGAAATCGAGCCCCGACATAGGGCTCAACACTGACAACATGGAGCCTGCTTAGGATTCTCTCTCTCCCTCTCTCTCTGCCTCTCCCCAGCTCACGATCCCTCTCTCTCTCTCTCAAAAACAAATAAACATTGTTTAAACATTTAAAACAAATAAAATAAAATGCACAATGCTTATTTACCCTGAAAGTACTTGCCACACACCAGACAGGCATATGCATTGATATGTGAAAGGGAGATGGAACACAGTTTCTCAAAGTCAAAGTCCAGCACACTCCTAAAACAACCAAACCAAAGAAAAAAACAATTAATAGGGACAGAGGTCTAGGAAAGCACTCAAGAGAAGCAGCATTGGCTCCACACTGCACAATGTCACATAGCATCCTTCAGAGATAGTTCAACAACCTTCTATAAACTGTGGGAAACATTAACTATTCTTCCCCTCAACATTTACTATAGCAACCTCACCCACCAAGTCCCAAAGCAGTATCAAAAAGTATCTGTACTAGACACACAATGCCAGTGACCATCTTTTTTCTTTTTTTTAAATTTACAACCAGTAGAGAACCTTTCATTGCAGTCGCTTTCTCTGGAAGAAAAGCTACAAGTAGGACTAAAGTGACAGGACCTCAACAGCATTCCAAATTAAAAGGCTGGGGGTGGAAGGATATCAAGAGTGAACAAACCCTTTTATAGAAGAAAAACCTATTTTTGTCCATAAAAGTAAATGGGAAACCTGAATATTAGGAAAATACCTACAAATCGATCTACTTATTCAACTGCAAAGTAATGCTATATGAGTACCAGGTAGGTTAAGGGACAAAAAAACTTTACTTTTATTGAATCCACAGGTGACAAAGAGATTTCTCCTCAAATATTAACTCTAATTAATTGGTACTGGTCCCAGTAAAGCTATAATGTCCATTAAAGGAAGCAAGAGCCACAAGTTGATACTGAAATTTCAATTTAAATAATTAAAATTTGGGGCACCTGGATGGCTCAGTTAGTTAAGCATCTGACTCTTGATTGTGCTCAGGTCATGACCTCACGGTTCATGGGTTCAAGCCTTGGGTCGGGCTCTGCACTGGCAGTGTGGAGCCTGCTTGGGATTCTCTCCCTCTCTCTCTGCCCCTCCCCAACTTGTGCACATGCTCTCGTGCTCTCTCTTTCTCTCTCTCTCAAAAATAAACATTTTAAAAAAATAATAAAATTTGAAACTTGGTTCCTCAAGCCATGTTTCAAGTCCTCATTAGCCATAAATGGCTTGTGCCTGCCACAACAGCTAGCCCTTATAAAGAGTAACTCCACAGGGCGCCTGGGTGGCTCAGTCTGTTAAGCGTCCGACTTCAGCTCAGGTCATGATCTCACAGTTCGTGAGTTCAAGCCCCGCGTCAGGCTCTGTGCTGACAGCTCAGAAACTGGAGCCTATTTCAGATTCTGTGTCTCCCTCTCTCTCTCTCTGACCCTCCCCCGTTCATGCTCTGTCTCAAAAATAAATAAACGTTAAAAAAAAATTAAAAATAAAAAAAAAATGAAGAGTAACTCCACTACTAAGAAAACTTCTGTTAGCACTACAACCTTAGAGCATAAGTTGAAAAGCACTGTAAGATGCCATCTGGAATCAAAGAAAAGAAACAGGGATGAGGTGACTACCTGTTTTAGGACATATCTGTTTTTCTTTTCTCTGTTGAATTCCAGCCACCTAGAGTAGTACCTAGCACGTAGTGATTGCTCAAAAAATATTTAAATTTGTTACCGTCATTTTAAGTACACTATGCACTCTGTTATTCCACCAAACAAATTCAAACTAAGCTAAAAGTTCTTTATGCATGTGCCCACCCTTAAAAAAAAAATGCCCTCTAACACTTTATATTAAAAAACAAAGATTAACAAATACGGCAAGAAGCACAATCTTCTGGGCAGAAAGCTTTAAAAAGAATAAAATTTGTGATCATTTGACATAGAGTCAAATCTATGCACTTCCTGCATAGATTCCATCATTCTGTGCTGCCCTTGGCATCCCTGTCCTACTAACCTGTTAATGGTATCCAGGTACGGGCAATGGCGGCTCCTCCGGTCCTCAGAATCCACGCGGCCATTCTTTGCTGAAAGGAAAATCATCACAGGCTGTGAAAATGGGAAACCAGTACTCAGGGTGAACTACTAGTACAAAGAAACCCAGAAATGAGAAAAACTAAACAGGATGAGCTCCTACACAGGAGGCATGGCAATACACCAAAAAGCCCACTAATGGAACAAGTGCCAAATTGGGAGAATATATGTGAAACTCATAGAACCAAAAAACGATTCATTTGCAGATTACATAAAGAAATTGATGAAACAATAAAAGACAACCCAACAGAAAATGAGGAAAATATCCTCAACAACCAAGAAAATGCAAATTTCCCTGGACAATAATACACCACTTCATATCTACCATAGAAGGAAAGAAATAAAATCGGAAAATTCCAAGTGTTGGCAAATACATAGAGCAATTGAAATGTTCCTGTAACTGCTGGTGGGAATGTAAACTGTTACAACCTCTTGGAAAATAGTACAGCAAGATCAAAGCTGAAAATATGCAGAACTCTGACCCAGCAATCTCTACCTATAAACCTGAGAGAAACTTTTGCACATGTACACTGGAAGTGCTTAACTAAAAATATTTATAGCAGCATATCTGAAAGGGCCCAAATTGGAAACAAACCAAATATCCGCCACAAATAAAATAAATAAATGTATTCTGGTATCACCAATAGAACACTATGTAGCCATGAATATCTATTTGAATGAACCTCAAAAATATGGTTAGCAAAAAAAAAGGTAAATCAGAAGACCACATACATATGATTCCATTTACATCAAATACAAAATAAAACACAGTACTACTTAGGGATACATATATGAAGTAAAACGAAAAATACGGGGCGCCTGGGTGGCTCAGTCAATTAAGTGTCCAACTTCGGCACAGGTCATGATCTCGCAGTTCACAAGTTTGAGCCCTGCACTAGGCTCTGTGCTGACAGCTCAGAGCCTGCAGCCTGCTTCACATTCTATGTCTCCCTCTCTGTCCCTCCCCCACTTGTGCTGTCTCTCTCTCTCAAAAATTAACACAAAGAAACTTAAAAAATAAATAAAAGTAGAAATGAAAAAAAATTCAAAATAGCACATAAGAGTATTCCAATATATAGAATAGTGAATTCCCAAACAAGGAAGGCAAATACAACTAGGAAGGGGCCTAAGGGACCTTCCTAAGGTACTGGTTACATACCACTCAGCTTCTTAAGCTGAATAGCATTAGGAGACAATTCTCCATAGGTCTCTCGTGTTTCTGCCCATATTGTGATCAAAGGCACTGTCTGCCTCCAGACTATCTTGTCAAGAATATTTGTATACCAAACAGCATTAGAAGACAGAGAGTCGCCCTACAGAGCAAAGGGGAGGCAAATTCAGACTATTATGAAAGATTTAAGTTCTGTAAGCCCAGAGTTCCTCTCCAGTAAGGCCACCCACTGTGAGTATGTGTCCTCTTCATATTGCACTGTGGGAAATGACACTATAGGAACTAGTCCCATCTTCATTAGCATCCAAAAAACTGTAGCAGGCTAATTAGGCAGCTTGCAAATAAAACCTCAAACCCTTCACAGTTATTGACAAGTGGTAAATTTAAGGATGTAAATGTTCATTCTTCTTTATTTTTTTAATATATATTTTTAAATTTATTTATTGTTTAATTTACATCCAAGTTAGTTAGCGTATAGTGCAACAATGATTTCAGGAGTAGATTCCTTAATGCCCCTTACCCATTTAGCCCATCCCCCCTCCCGCAACCCCTCCAGCAATCCTCATTTGTTCTCTATATTTAAGAGTCTCTTATGTTTTGTTCCCCTCCCTGTTTTTATATTCTTTTTGCTTCCTTTCCCTTATGTTCATCTGTTCAGTATCTTAAATTCCTCATATGAGTGAAGTCATATATTTGTCTTTCTCTGACTGACTGTAATTTCACTTAGCATAATACCCTCCAGTTCCATCCATGTTGTTGCAAATGTCAAGATTTCATTCTTTTTGATTGCCAATACTCCATTGTATATATATATACACACCACACCTTTATCCATTCATCCATCGATGGACATTTGGGCTCTTTCCATACCTTGGCTATTGTCGATAGTGCTGCTATAAACATGGGGGTGCACGTGTCCCTTTGAAACAGCACACCTGTATCCCTTGGGTAAATACCTAGTAGAGCAACTGCTGAGTTGTAGGGTAGTTTTATTTTAATTTTTTGAGGAACCTCCATACTGTTCTCCAGAGTGGCTGCACCAGTCTGCATTCCCACCAACAGTGCAAAAGAGATCCTCTTTCTCCACATCATCGCCAACATCTGTTTTTGCCTGAGTTGTTAACTTTAGCCATTCTGAAAGGTGTGACACGGTATCTCATAGTGGTTTTGATTTGTCTTTCCCTGATGATGAGTGATGTTGATTGAGCATTTTTTTCATGTGTCTGTTTGCCATCTGGATGTCTTCTTTGAAGAAGTGTCTATTCGTGTCTTTTGCCCATTTCTTTCACTAGATTATTTGTTTTTCGAGTGTTGTTTGTTAAGTCCTTTATCGATTTTGGACACTAACCCTTTATCTGATATGTCATTTGCAAATATCTTCTCCCATTCTGTCAGTTGCCTTTTAGTTTTGCTAATTGTTTTCTTTGCTGTGCAGAAGCTTCTTATTTTGATGAGGTCCCAATAGTTCACTTTTGCTTTTGTTTCCCTTGCGTCCGGAGATGTCTTGAGTAAGAAGTTGCTGCGGCTGAGGTCAAAGAGGTTTTTGCCTGCTTTCTTCTCTAGGATTTTGATGGCTTCCTGTCTTACATTTAGGTCTTTCATCCATTTTGAGTTCATTTTTGTGTATGGTGTAAGAAAGTGGTCCAGGTTCATTTTTCTGCATGTCACTGTCCAGTTTTCCCAGCACCATTTGAAGAGACGGTCTTTATTCCATTGGATATTCTTTCCTGCTTTGTCAAAGATTAGTTGGCCATAAGTTTGTGGGTCCATTTCTGGGTTCTCTACTCTGTTCCATTGATCAGAGTGTCTGCTTTTGTGTCAGTACCATCCTGTCTTGATGATTACAGCTTTGTAATACAGCCTGAAGTCTGAGAGTGTGATGCCTCGAGCTTCGGTTTTCTTTTTCAAGATTGCTTTGGCTATTGGGGGTCTTTTCTGGTTCCATACAAATCTGAGGATTGTTTGTTCTAGCTCTGTGAAGAATGCTGGTGTTATTTTGATAGGGATTGCTCTTTCTTCTTTAAACTATAATTGTGCATTATATTCAATCCATCTTAGTACCTGTGATCTATTTCACCATAAAAATAAAAGGGAGTTGGGGTGGGGGGTGGGGGGGGGGGGAGACAAGCCAGAATAGCAACTGGGATTCTAGCCTGTTCCAAAGAAAATAATCTCCTTTATCACAACTAAGCAAGATACCTAAAAAACAATTTCTCTTCCAAAGAAAGGGAAACCAGAAACTGATAAGGTATTTAAGAAGGGCAAAGAATGCCCTGAAATTATTAATTACTCAAGAATATTTATCAAGCACTTTCTATGAGTAAGGTGCTATTCTGGACCCTCCGCGTAATACAAAAATATGTCAAACAGAAGACTGTAAGAACTTTAAGAGTTAATGTTAAAATATAATCATATACAGATAACCAGGACCAGAAGGCAGAATTATAAAGTCTTGGAGAACTAGGAACTCCTCCCATGAATCCCACCCTTAGCATGTAAGCATAGTGATATATTCACCTGCTACTTCAGTAGGCTTTTACTAACTCTCCACAAAGCAAGTATACAGGAACAGGTTCAAGTCAGGAGTTTCAAGTTCAGTGAAGGAAATGTAATTGCAGTGAAAAGGGAAAGCTTCACAAGTGGTGGAAATGTACTTAACAACTAGTAGGATATCAACAAATTGGAAAAGGCAGCCCACTAAAAGGAAGCCAAGGATGGGTAAAGAGGTCTCTAGGAATCAGAGAGTGTCAGGCGAAGCAGGAATCCAGAGAAAGCTGGCAAAAGGCTGCAGTCACGGAAGGGAGTTAAGACTCACTAGCAGTTGTTAGAATGGCTCCCAAAGGTCACAGCCTCCAGAACTACCTCCACTAATTTTCATAGGGACAGCCACGTAAGACCCACTTTCCCAAACCACAGTGACTCAGTCCAGGTAAAGAATGGCAAAGCAGTGTGGCGGAGGTGCCCAGGGTTCAGGATCTTGACGCTACATGGTCACATTCCAGATACTACAACAGAACTCACAAATCAGGTGTTTTGTAAACACTGAAGGAGATAACATAATTTAGTAAGTGATTTTCCAGTTATTTACAAAAGTAATTAGCACAGCGCCTGGCACACGTTAGGTATTCGATGAAGGGCAGATGCTGTTATTTCTACTGTTAAAACATCAAAGGTGCGGTTGTCACTAAGACTAGTGCTGTCCTCGTTAAAACGCAGTGGAGGCCTGTCGCCGACACGAGTGGAGGGTGAATGCCCCACCCCCACCCTCACTCCCAAGGAAAGGGAGTCGAGAGGAAAAGGAGAACGCAAGAGTGGAGCCCGCGTCCGGCCCAGCCCCGCGCACCTCGCACCTCCCGCTCAGGCTCGGAGTCCTCGTCAGCCTCGCGCTCCCGCTTCACTCGCACGGCCGGGACGACCGGCGTCGGGGCCTCGCGCGCGCTCACAGGCTCGACCTCCCGCTTCACACGCACTGGGCTGCCCCGGGAGCTCGGCGCCTCTGTCTCCCGCTCCCGATCTCGCTCCCGCTTGACGCGACCCGAGCTGCCCCTCGACTCGGACTCGCGCTTCCCGCGGGTGGAACCACGAGACTCACGCTTGGACCGACCGGACATTGCCACTACCGGCCGGGTCGTTCTGCGCAAGCTCAAAGCACGCCAGAGCGCGCGGCAGGCATCCAATCAGGAGCGGCGCTGTTAGCCAGCCCAGGGCTCTCTACGAGTCCGCATTGTGGACACATTTCCCCCGGAGAAACTTCTGGGAAGTGCTGCGCCTCTTGTGGTCCCTTTAGGTCTGGGCGGGGGCCTGAGAACACCATGCGGGCCTACTGCCACCTTTCCCAAAATTTGCAGCTGACACGGGGGGAACCTTTCATTGGTGTAGAAGCTGTTGGCTCGCCTCGGTGGTTCAGTCGGTTAAGCCTCTGACTCTCGATTTTGGCTCAGGTCATGATCCCACAGTGCTGGATGGAGCCCCACGGCGGGTTCTGCATGCTGAGAGCACAGAGCCTACTTGGGATTCTCTCCCTCTGTCTCTGCCCCTCCCGCCTTCAACTCCTGTGCTGCTGCTCTCTCTCTCAAAATAAATAAGTAAACCTCAAAAAAAAAAAAAAAAAAAAAAAAAGACTAGAAAACCAGTCCTGCATATTCTACAAGCGCTGAGTCCTTCTGCAGGGACAGTTAAGACATGGGTAGGGTGGACTCAGGCGCTTCGCCGGCTGGAAGGGGTGTCCCGGTCCCCAGCAGTCTTCCTGGGGCTGCCTGGTGGCGGGGTGCTGCTCTGTGCCCTGCCAGGGCACTTACCTCCTCACAACCTCTTTTGAGGTAGATGCTCTCAGTTACCTTGTTCACAAATGAGAAAACTGAAGCACCGGAGCTCAATAGCTGAGGTCACGCAACTGGCGGTGGGAGTTTCACAGCATTTTATCACACAAAAAGCAAAGGAAGACTCCACACCGAACGCTGAGTGGAGTCAGCGTTTGTGTTTTTCTGAATTTTCTGATGCATCAGCAGTAAGCCTAAGTCCTGTCTCCTATTGCTAATTTCACAAAGAAAAGCCCCGACGGAGAGTGGAAGCCGCGCATGCCCCATCCCAGCACCCGCGCAGGCAACTCCGCGCGCCGGGCCGCTCGGCCCGGCAGGCTCTTTCGGGGCGGGTCCAGGGCCGGGGGCCGGAAGTCGGGGTGCGAAGCTCGCCAGGCGGGAGGGCGGCCGTTGGGGCCGTTGATTCGCGGCGGCTCCGACCCCAAGGCTCCAGATGGAATCGACGCCGGATCCCGGGCCGGGACTCTGCTGCAAGCCGGGCGGGCGTCTGGACATGAGCCACGGCTTCGTGCACCACATCCGACGGAACCAACTCGCCCGGTACCGCCCCGCCCTGCCGCCGCCACCCCCAGCCTAGCTTGGCCCGGCAGTCTCTGACTCCCGCTCGGCTCCCCGCAGGGACGACTATGACAAGAAGGTGAAACAAGCAGCCAAGGAGAAGGCGAGGAGGCGGCACACGCCGGCGCCGACGCGGCCCCGAAAGCCCGACCTGCAGGTGTACCTGCCGCGACACCGAGGTGAGGCCGCCCACCCCGCCTGCCTCCTCCAGCCCGCGCGTTCTTTCGGCCCCCAGCCCTTAGCCTTTATGCGCTCTTTTCTTTAAATGAAAAAAAAAAAAAAAAACAAAAACAAAAAAACACTTTTTATTCCCCAAGGCTCAGTTCATGTCGTCCCTTCCCGGAACCCCCACCTCGACGCTCCCCATTCTCCGCTCCCTGAATCTCCCTGAAAACAGGGAAGGCTCCATGGCCCCCAGTTAAGCATCACTATTACAGGAAATACCTGGGAGCCGGCAAGAAGTTGTTTGTCTACCGGTTTGCCCACCATGCTATACTTGAGAGTTCTCACTCCGTGACGGAGAGAAAGCTTGGCACAGCTGTACTTGACCAGGACATACTTGTGGAATGAAACTCAAAAGTCAGTATTTAAAATGGTTTTTTCTTTAAAGAAAAACAATAAAAGCCATTTCTCAAGCTTCCCAGATACCTAGAGATAACAGTACCTAACTTGGCACTAGATTTGTTTAGCATTACTAAATTTGTTTAGTGTTAGATCTTGGGTATGTTCATTCGTTTAGTTTTCATGGGATATCATAAGTCGGAAACTATTATCATTTGTTTCACAATCAGGAAAGAAGCACAGAGAGACTAAGTAACTTGCCCAAGATCTCAGAGCTAATAAATAGCAGAGCCTGTATTTGAACCCAGGCAGGGCTGTATCCACCTCTCCACTACTTTCCTGCGAAGGTACATTGTATATCTACTATGTGACTGTACATTGTATATCTACTGTGTGTGTGACAAGACTGCTGGCCCCAGAGCAAGGATACAAAGGTAAAGGAAACTACTGATTGGCAGCACACTTAATACATGCACACACATACAGGGTCCATAGGAAGATTGGGACTTTCTTTATGGTATGTTTTCATGTTTCATACATGTGGGCAGGGGCTCCAACAGCCCTCCCCTCTTCCCTCTCACTGTGATTCATCCCTCCAGATGGCTCTACCCACCCAAGCAATCCAGACTGTGAGGAATCCGGTGAAAGCAGCAGTAGTGGCAGCTCCGAGCCAGAGCCTTCTGGCCATCAGCTCTTCTGTTTAGAATATGAGGCAGACAGCGGAGAGGTCACCTCAGTTATCGTGTATCAGGTATGCCTCGTGGAAGCAGCTGCAGCCTGAAGGTCCTGGGCCATGCTAGAAATCACTGCCAGAGCCTCAGCCACTGTTTTCCTCAGGGCCAGTGGGAAGTGTCGGCTCCAGTTAGGAGCATAGACTGCTGGGTGATGTTTTGAGCACAACTCACACCTGTCACACAGTGATTCTCAGCGGGCAACAGGGAGGGCATGTGGCCCCCAGGTGAAAATCACTATTACAGGGGACACCTGGGAAATGACAGGCACTGGCAAGAAGCTATGAGTCAAATGGAGTTCTGTGAGAGTGTTGTCTAGGAACAGGGCAGGTCGCCTTTCCAGAAGAGGCCAGGCCCTGAGCTTCCCGACTCTTCCTCCACGTAGGACGATGATCCAGGAAGGGTGAGTGAGGAGGTGTCAGCACACACGCCTCTGGACCCACCCCTGCGAGAGGCCCTCAAGTTGCGCATCCAGGAGGAGATTGCAAAGCGCCAGAGCCGACATTGACCAGACTGAAGGCATTCTCACCAGGCTGGATTCACTGCCCAGGGAGCTCACTCCTGGTTTGGGGATGCCAAGACCCGTTTGAACTGATCTCGAGACATACACATACACACACGCACACCGACACACCCCAAGCTGACACATCCATAGGAATAAGGTGTTGCAGGGACAAGCCTGGCCACCTCCTTTGCAGCCATTCTTTCTTGTATCTTGGCCCATTTGACCAGCCTAGTATTCTGGAATTCAAAAATTTTGTTTGGCTAGCTTGGTGTCCTGGAAGCAGAGATTCCAGGGAGAACTGAGGTTTATAATAGCTTGTGCTAACATGCTGCTTTCTTACTGAGGTCAGATGCCATAGGACACCTAGCTGCTGCACTCCACCCAGCTCACTGAACTGTGTTTGTTGCTTCATGGTTCCTTTGTTCCTAGCTTCTGCTCACTTCCATCCACGTTTTCCTAGGTCTTTTTTTTTTTTCAGCTGTTTCTTTGTTCTTTCCATTCTCTCCTCTTTTGGTCTCAGAATCCATGAGTTCCACCCTACCTCCCAATATGACCGTGCACCTCCCAACTGCTCAGGACTGTGGAGGTGGGGAGTTCTGCAGGTCTACCTTGTGGACAAGCTCTCCCACTTACTCTGATACCAGTGAAGTGGGAGATTTTCATTTTGCAGATTGCATGGCTTTTGCAGATTCCTCTCACACCCCCCTGCTTTGCACTGTCTAGATAGAGCTAGAAGATGATGGCAGAACCAAACTGCAGGGGTTCCCTGCAGCACAACCTGCCTTGGTTATGGCTACAGGATTCCAGTTTTCAGCCTCCCCAGCTGTGAACAGACCATCCTCTGCTCAGGCTAGAGAGGGATCAGCAAAACAAGCGTGAAACGACTCTCCCAATGTGATATAACAGTCTTGAATGTACATACAAAGGGAAATTCAACATAAGCAATAATTGCCTATTGGGAGCCGTGGTTGCAAAAAAGAAGAAGAAGAAGAGGAGGAGGAGGAGGAGGAGGAAGAAGAAAAGGCCCAAAGGGCAGTAAAATGAGCCTCTTTCCTCTGCCCTTCCCCTGCCTCAGTCTTTTTCCTTTCCTATCTCCCAAGAGTATATAAACTGAGATCCTTAGACTAAAGATCCTAGGAATATCACTGCTTTCACCTCAGTGAACATTTTCCTTTATACAGGGTTAGGTTGAGATCTGAGAAGTCCACAAGACATCCTGTGCACTGCAGTTCCAAGCCACTTCAGATTTCCAGCAACTGACCTGACCTCAGTGACTTGAAGTATGGGGTTTAAGTGAGCCCATGAACACTAAGACTTCTTGAAACCAAAGTCCCCCTGCCCCGGGGGTTTCTCTACATCAGGGTCTCAAGATTAGTCTGGCCTTTCCATCTCAGCAGCTTTTCTCTTAAAGGACACCTGAGGGCACTGTTGGTTTGTGCCCTACACCCCTGAAAATCTACCGCCTCAGGAATGGGGCAAGGCAGCTACTTAAACTACATCATTAGAATCTAGCAAGCCACAGCTTGCAGTACCGGAGGAATTCTGGGAAGGTGAGTGAGGTGGATAAGTTAGGCCAAGGACCAGAAGGTTCCTGACCCATAGAGCTGGCCTAAGGTTAAATGCCTTAACTTGCCAGTCCTGGGCTCGGTTGTACTTTCAGAGGAGAAAGTCTGCCCTCTACTTAACTCAGCCTGGCTGGAAGTGCCTTTTGACTTCTAATGTTAACTACCCTCCAGAGCCTCCCAGGTCAGGGAGGCTGTGCCATACTCTATCCCCAATCTTCCTGCAGCTCAGAGGACTGGGGATTTTAGTCTTCCAGCTCTTCAACTGACCTTCCTACTTGGACATAGGATTTCACTGGAACTCTTAGGCTTCCTAGTCTGGAAATGCTTTTTGCATCTGTCTTCTCACAACTGGATGGCCTGTTTCACGGATTTATTACAGAATTTAGAAACAAGACCAGAAGAAGAGGTTGGGGGCATGGCACCTGAAATTTTAGCCTCCATTCCTGTTTGTGAGAAGGGAAGTGTGTACCTATTGTGACCTTTTATGTGTTTGTCATGTAATCCTCACACTCTCAGGTAAGAGACTCACAGGAACTTCTTGTTTGTGAGCTTTTTTCTTGAGGCATTTTGCTTATCAAGTGCATATAAAATATTTCCACCCAAGAAAGCATCCTAACTCTTAGCTAATTTAAGCAACAGGACTAGAAACCACTAAGCCTGGTACTAAAATGAGAGGTTGTCCTCTAGGGGAGGCCTGTTGGTGATGCTGCTGCCACTGCTCCAGATGTGCCTGAAATGCTTTTCTGGTGATGGCCTTCTACCAGCTGACAGCCTTCTAGCTCAGGCTCTTTGTTGCCACCCCTCAGCAGGGCTCCATGATGGTACTGGCACCATCTAGTGTATTCACCAGACTTGCCTCCAGACATCTTCCGGCAGTTTTCAAAAATCAGTGCTTCGCCATCAAGGAGCATGTTCCAGAGCATTTCCCATGGGCTCTAGAGATGTCACAGAAAGGTCTGCCATGGCTATTTGGTACAGTGGCAACCATGTCGGACTAACTGGAGCTTTCTGGCAGGCTGCTTCAGAATCAGTCCTAATTTGACTAGGTACTTTTTTGGCTGTCTATAAAAAAAAAGTCTGGGAGCCTCATAGACCTATCTCACGCCCCTGAATGTTCTTACCGAGGGTAGGCCTTGGAGTTTAAGGGTTTGTTTCCTGGGCCATGATGGCTGATATTATAAATAGAAGGAATCTGGAGTTTTTAGGGGCTTTCGGCTGTATAAGAGTAAACACTAGAGTTTGAGTTCTAGCCAGTTGGCAAGCATAGAAGTCTTTGAAGAATGTAATGCAAGAATGGAAAAGAAGAACGTAAAGCTTTTTGTACTGAGTGTAGGAGTCTGTGGAGCTTGGCCAGCCAGTAGGACCAATGTGGGCAATAACAAACACTTCTCCCTGTGGATGAGACTCTGAAAGGGGCATTCCACCTTCATGATCCACTCTGCAAGACACTGCCAACTAGAGATCAGCCCGTGGGGCTGGAAGAAACCGTTTGGGGTAGTGACTATCCAGCCTCCTGTGCATTTGCCAGGATGTGTGGATAGTAGAGTAGTGGATCCCCAGCCGGTTCCCAAGTGTAACTGAGGCCCTTGCATATAGGAAGAGGAAGGAGGACAATTCTCTTCCTACCTCTGAGCCTTCTGGGAGAATCAGCATGGAATGTTGACAATTATTTGAAACATTTTAAGCTCCCTCATTGAATTCTGCCCTGTCCCTGAGAAATCAGATGGCCAAGACGCCATAGGCACGTACCCCAAATTTCTCCAGTAGTTAGAGTGACGCTAGAAGTAAAAACCTGAGTAAATGGCTCCTTTGCCTTCTCAGTGCCACCAGATGAGAGGTTGGTTGCTCAACTGGTTGAGTTGTGGTGTTAAATGTGTAACAAGCCATCTGTTCTTCTGTTTCCTCATTTCCAATGTTTCTGCTGTGTGGATGGATTAATGAAGTGAAGTGTGCAAATTATTTGAAAATCCTGGAAGAAAGGTACTTTTCAAAAACAGTATTCTTTTTGAGCAATAAACTTAACTATTTTTACAGCACTGTTTTTGCCAAGAGTTTTGAAATCGCTTGTGTACATAAGAGAAGTACAGATTAAATGCCTGCCCTAAAGTCATTCAGCACCACCAAATCAGCACTTGAAATCTCATCTCTTGCTTTGCCTTGACTATTTTAAGAACTGTCCTGGTTGGAGCATAACAGCTAGACTCACGTAGCATTAAAGCTAGAAGGGACTATTAAAGATGTCTGGTCCCACTTGTTTTCTGGTAAGTGACTCCTCCCTACCGACTACACACAAAGAGCCCTTCTGTCATAGGGAGTCCTGTCTTGGGGTAATTCTACTTTAGGGATTACTGAGATTGTCATATTAAGCCAAAATCTGTCTCGGTCACAGTTCTAGAGTGCTTGTCTTACCTCTACTTTACATTAGAACAGCCAGTTTAGGACCTAAGTAGCTTCTCAGGTCTTCCCATGATAACGGTTGGACAGCAACTCAAACCCAGCTCAACTGAGTGTAGTTAAGTGTTGACTAAGACTTGCAAAACTTCCAATGAGGTAGGAAATGCTGAGGTTTCACAGTACCGTTGGGCAGGTGAAAAGAAGGTGTCTGCTCCAATGGGAACACACCTGGGCAGGAAGGTGGTGCTTCTCTGTGAATTAGCAAGAGGCACCTCTGTATTCTGGGGCACAGAACATGGCGCCCAGACAGTGGACTGTATTTTATACCCCACTAGTCCATTCAGCCAGTGATTTCATTGTACAGTGATTTCTCTGCACAGCCATACTTATTGGCCCTGCTTTAACTACTTGTCCTGCTGCAATTCAGAAAAGGGCTCTCCCACAGATTTCCTGTTTCTATTTTTACCTTCCACTGGGTCAAAAAAAAAGGTTGCTCCTTCAAGCCCTTTCCCAGTATATCTCCATTTTCCCCACAGTACAGGGCCCCTGTTTCTGCACATTACCTTTGACTCACCAGTGCTGCCACACCTAAGCTTCCCCTGTTCCTGGCAGCCTGGGCCTCTGTTCCCTTTGGGTATGTGAGAAAGAAGTATTCCCACTCTTTTTTTTATCATGAAAAGAATGTCCAGGAAGGCACCCTTGGCCTGTACATTTTGGTGAAGCCAATGGTAATTTATTCCCACGCTATCCTGTTTCCTCTTCCCAGATTGCTCTGGGTCTCCAGCCTGCCTCTCTTACCAACACCTGGCCATGTGTGACCATGGATATCTACTGATCTCCGTGGCCTTGTTTCGAGTAAGCGCTCATCAGTCGGGAAACATGACACTGACAGTACTTTGTGTACTTGTACCTTGAAAATAAAAAGTATCTGGGGGCGCCTGGATGGGCCAGTCGGTTGGGCGTCCAACTTCAGCTCAGGTCATGATCTCAGCGGTCCCAAGTTCGAGCTCCGCATCGGGCTCTGTGCTGACAGCTCGGAGCCTGCAGCCTGTTTCGGATTCTGTGTCTCCCTCTCTGTCCTCATACTGCCCTTCCCACACTCATACTCTGTCTCTCTCAAAAATAAACATTAAAAAAAAAAAAGTATCGGGGCGCCTGGGTGGCTCAGTCGGTTGGGCGACCGACTTCGGCTCAGGTCATGATCTCGCAGTCGTGAGTTCCAGCCCCGCATCGGGCTCTGTGCTGACAGCTCAGAGCCTGGAGCCTGTTTCAGATTCTGTGTCTCCCTCTCTCTCTGCCCCTCCCCTGTTCATGCTCTGTCTCTCTCTGTCTCAAAAATAAATAAACGTAAAAAAAAAAAAAAAATTAAAAAAAAAAAAAAAAAGTATCTGATGAAAGTAGCCCTCCTCCAGGGTTTGCTGGGCGGAGGGGAAGCATAAGCCAAATCCAAGGCGCTTGAAACTTAACAGCCAAGGTTTTGTGCTCGCTTCTCCGCGGACCCACCTCGCCCAGAACAGAGAGGCAGGCCCGGCCACATTGAGGGAGGCTCCCGGAAGTCTCACTGCCGGACAGTCCAGGCTGCAAAAATGTGCCCAGCGGCGAAGGGAGGCTTCCTCCAGCCTTGTAGGCGATGGCAATCACAGCGATGCAGCCCCGGAGCTTCCCGCCTCCCGAAGCTTCCACCGCAGGAACAGGGTACGCGGGACTATCGGCATCTCGGAGTCAGAGCCTCCACCCGAGTCCCTCCGCGCTCAGGTTCCCCGAAGTCGGGGCGCCATCCACGCTTGCACCGGAGCGCGGGCGCGGGGGCTCGGGAGTTGTAGTCTCCGGCCCGGCGCGGGGCGGCGCGGACTCCACGTCCCGGCGGGCGGCGCGGCGCTGCCCGGGCGACAGGGGCGGGGCCGCTCGGCCCTTTAAACCTTCCAGGGCTGCTCCGAGGGCCGCAGCCAGAGACCATACCAAGCGTGGCCGAGCAGGGAGCAGAGGCGGCGGGGCTCTCCAGGGAGGTGCGTACTGGGCCCCTGGGGAGGCTCGAGTCCCCGGCTCCCGGGGCGCTTTCCGTGCGCCCACGCGGGCGGGGGCCGAGCCGCGCTTCCTGCGCGAACCCACCTCTCCCCCGGGGCGCCGGCGGTCAGGTGGTTGCCTGCGCGTGGCTGCCGCTCCGCCGGGACCGGCACCCGCTCTCAGGCTCTCCTCGGCGCGGCCCCCTCGACTGCCCTAACCGCACCCTTCCCCCAGCCCGGTCCCGCAGGCGAGGGAGCGTGACTCCCTCCCCAGATGTTACGGCCCCGCCTGAGTGCCTGGGCCCACCGGTGGCTTTCGGGTGGAACGCGGAGGCCCCCGGGGGATGCCAGAAGGTGTCCACGTGTTGGCGTGGGCTCAGCCCAAAATGTAGGCCCTCGGAGCCCCAGCAGAAGCTGTGAATCAGGTGTTGACCACCTTCTGCCCACCACCGGCCTTGGCCAGTCACTGGGCCCTGGACTTTGACCTGTCTCTCTCCACCAGGCTTGGGCCGCTGATGGTTTTGGCGAAGTACCCTAAGGTAGCTGGGCCGGCCCCCTCTTTCCCACCTACCTCTTGCCCTTCCCCCCACACCACCACCACCCTGGCTCCCCTCCCTCATGACCGCCTGGATCCTCCTTCCTGTCAGCTTGTCAGCATTCTCTATCACTGGCCTATGGACTGTGTGAGTAAATAGAGGGAAGGGGGAAGACAACGGGGAACAGAATGGGCCCAGGCTGAGGAGGATAGGGCCCAGCCAGGACCCAACAGGAGCTTGATGGCCCACACAGAGCCCCTTGTCCTGTGCAGGCTCTGGGGTGGTACCCAGGATCACTCTAGCTGTCTCCAAAGCCTGGCCTGGTGCCTGGGCACAGAGCTACTTCGGGCGAGCTGGCACCGATGCTGTCCAGTATGGTGACCCTGACATACTTCTAGCCAGGGACACCCCGAGGTCCTCTAGTTTGAGGCCATGCTATTCTGATGTGGTGTCAGTTCTCAGGCCACCCCAACTTGAGTCCCCAACAAGGACAATGAGGCTGAATGGGGCCAGAATCAAGAGAGAAGAGTCAGTAGGGGGGAAAGCTGGGCTGGGAGGGTCACGGGTGTGAGGTGACAGTTCTGCTCCCGCAGGTATGCCATGGCCGTGATGAACCGCCACGCATGCCCTGTGGAGAACTGGTATGGCGCACTCTGCAGACAGCCTCCCTCCAAAGCTCCCTTCATCTCTGCTCCCTCTTGGGTCGGGGCTGTTGTGAGCAAGCCAGTTGGAGACCCTGGCCCTCACTGCTCTTAGCTGACACTGGCAATGCCTGCCCCTCCCCAGGCATGACTTCAAGCCCATCCACCTGTTTCCCACCATCCCTTCACCCCTTTGGCATCTGTCTCAGTCCAGTTCTGGGAGGTGGGCTCTCCTGCCCCTGCCAAGAGAATACTGGGAGGGTAGTCTCTGAGAAGCCGGAGGGTACAGGCTGGGAGAACCCCCTTCCCCCAGTCTACTCTCTGTCCTGCCTGCCAGGTCCTACAACGAGTCCTGCTCTCCTGACCCCGCTGAACAAGGGGGCCCCAAGACTTGCTGCACCCTGGATGATGTCCCCCTCATCAGGTAAGGCCTGGACTCTGGGCAGGTAAGGGAGACCCCAGCCCCTCAAACCCCTATCCCTGGGTCTCAGAAATACTAAGTATATTAAAAGCACTTAATAACAATACTACTTGCCAATCACTGTGTGCCAGGCCCTGTGCTGAATGCTTTATGCGCAGAACACCGTTTAATCCTGACATTGAGGCAGCTATCGTTCTCACTGTTTTATAGGCAAGGAAACAGACTGTTATGTCATCCGTCCAGGTCACACAGCTAGTAAGTGGAGGCACCTGGATTTAAGCTGAAGCCCTCTGATTGCCCAGCCCAGTTCTGGCCCAAGGAAAGCCAGACTGGCTGCAGACCTTGACAGTCTCAGGGAGTCTAAGGAGTCTTTGGCTCTGCCCAGCAATCCTGGGCACTCCCTTACCCATCACACACATGTGCTCTGCTTTGGGGGAGGGCCCAGCCTGCAGCCAGTTGTTTATAGAACACAACTGGCCCTTCTCCTAAATCAGTGGCTTGCTGCTAAGGAACAGGCACGGTTAAAGCAAGAGACAGATGGGCCAGAATGGGGGTGCTAGTGCTCCTGCTCCTCTCTCACTCTGTCCTTGCCCCCCCCCCCCCAGCAAGTGTGGCACATATCCCCCAGAGAGCTGCCTCTTCAGCCTCATTGGCAACATGGGTGCTTTCATGGGTGAGTTGTGCCCTCAGCCCCCCCTAGCCAGCCCAGCCCAATCCAACCCACTCCCCCACCCCCCTCCCAGAAGGGCCCAGGAAGCCCTTGCCTAGTGCGGCCCACCCCACCAAGGGCTAAGGCAAGAGGAGTCACATCTCTCCTGTTCTTGAACAAGGGCCAAAGTGTCTCACACAGCCACCCTGCTGGCTGGAGGCTGAGGACACCCAGTTCACCACCTGCCCTTCTATTCCCTTTTGGCCCTCAGACCAGAGTGGGGGGCAGGGGCAGAGGCCGGGGCAGTTGGTGGGCTGGCTGGGCCAGGATGGGGTGGGAGGAGAGCACCAGTGCTGGCCCCACCTGTGCTGTCTTCCCCCAGTGGCTCTGATCTGCCTGCTGCGCTACGGGCAGCTCCTGGAGCAGAGTCGTCATTCCTGGGTCAACACCACAACACTCATCACAGGCTGCACCAACGCTGCGGGCCTTGTGGTGGTCGGCAACTTCCAGGTGTGCCCGCCTGCCTGCCTCTTGAACTTTCACGAACGGGTGCCCTCAGCTGAAGGTTGCCCCAAGCTACAGAGACAGCCCTACAAGGCTGAGGGTGGGGATAGGGGGGTCTGAGAGGGAAAGGGGATGGGGGTGGAGGAGGTAGGGCTGCTTCACAGATGGGTGCTTTCTCCGGACCAGGTGGATCATGCTAAGTCTCTGCACTACATCGGAACTGGTGTGGCCTTCTCCGCCGGGCTGCTCTTTGTCTGCCTGCACTGTGCCCTCTGCTACCACGGGGCCACCGCCCCCCAGGACCTGGCTATGGCCTACGTGCGGATTGTGCTGGCAGCCATCGCCTTTGTCACCCTGATCCTCAGTATCCTTCCAGGACAGGGCAGCCAGGAACTAATCCTCTATCTCAGCCTTTCCCCACCCAAGACCTGGGGTGGGGGGGTGGGGGGCGTTGTGGGGTTGGAGGAGAGCTTGGTACACATATATCCAGAAAATACTGCCTGGTGTGGTTTCCTACTTACCCTCCTAGGAGGTGAGACCTGGCTCTTGGCCCCAGCCTAGTTATCTATCTAGGAAGGTAGGAGTGTCAACAGGCTTCCACACATCCTACTGAACATTTCCTTAGCCCCATTCCAGGTGCGGTCTTCTTTATGCACAAGAGCTCTCAGCTGCAGCATGGGGCAGCCCTGTGCGAGTGGGTGTTTGTCATTGACATCCTCATTTTCTACGGCACTTTCAGCTATGAGTTCGGAGCAGTGTCGTCAGAGACGCTGGTGGCTGCGCTGCAGCCTGCCCCTGGCCGGGCCGCCAAGTCCTCTGGGAGCGGTCGCACCTCCACTCACCTCACCTGTGCCCCCGAAAGCATCGCCATGATCTGAGGTCTGCGGAGGGTGGCCGGGCCAGCCTCACCAGCTCCCCACCTCATAACTTTGCATTTATTTTGTACCAAAAATGGTTTTGAGGAAGTGTTGTCGGGATATAGGCTTCCTTGCTGCTGGAGCAGTGGCCATCCCACACCCACCCGTGCCACGGAGGAACAGGCCCGGCAGGTGCCTGGGCTGCACACAACCTACTCCCTTACTCTGCACTGTTGTTTTTATGTTCAAAGGTCACATATTCTTATTTCACCCAGCCAGCCCTTCAGGTGCCTTCTACTCCCCAGTGCCGAAGCCAAACCACTGGGGTTTCCTGCTGCAGGAATTGGGGGCTGGGAACAGCAAGAAGGATAGAATTTGGGGTAGAGGGATAGGCACTCCTTAGACTGTGGGAAGGCCCACTTTGGGGCCCACTGAGCTGCACTGGGATTCTTCACTCTGCCCTTTTCTTTCTTTCGGGCAAATAACACAGCAGAACCATGTGGGTATTTTAGTACTTTTATATATATATATACATATATATATATATATCTATATATATCTATATATATCTATTAAAAGAATTCTAATTTGCATGTTTGTAGTCTGTTCTGAAGAGTCAAGAGAGAGACTAACCCAGGTTGGCTTTCCCTAGGCAAAGGATGGGCAAAATCTCCTGCCCCCAGAAAGAGTCCTGAGTGGCCACTGCTCTTTGAGAACAGGGCTACCAAGAATAAAGACTGCCAGGTGCTATCCAAATACCCCTCAAGGGCTTGAAACCCTTTCTAGGACTTTAAACAGTCTAAAGAACTGACCTGATCCTTCTTCTACTCAAGAGTGTGGTTTGAAGTTTGCTTCCTCAGTAGGTAATAATGGGGTGGGGCAGAGGTGGGGGCAGAGGGAATCCACAGAGCAACTTCAAACTGATAGGAGCAGTTTTCACAATGAACCTAAAGAAAGCCTGTGGGATTCCAAGATTTACTAAAAATTGCAGGGGACAGATGTAGGCTCTCTTTTTTTTCTTTACCATCTGTAAGTAACTATTGGATGCCAGACCCTGACACATTTTGCTTTCCAACAATGAATGCACAGGCCCAAGCCCTGGCTGATCTAGTAGCCAGGTTTTTGACCTGGGCTCCACTTCTCTCAGGCCAGACTGAGCAGTGTGTACACTTAACAGGAAGGGACACACAGCCTGGTGCTTTCTGCGGTTCAAGACCACCTTCCCCAACAGCAGTAGGGACCTCATGGAGGGTACGGAACCCCTGCCCAGGCTTGTGAGCAATGCAGTGCAGGGTGGGTAAAGAAAATTTTAATGAGGATTTGAGGTGCAAGAGAAAGATGTGGAGGACTGGTACTCAGCCCCAGGCACCTCATGTGTACATGGCTCCATGGAGGTTCTCAAGTCGGTGCTTTTGCTGCTGCTTGCGAGCCTGAAGGAAAGAGAGCACAATGGGCAAGAGCCATATGTGAAGGCCTGTGGGTGGAGCAATGGGACAGCTATCATGGAGCTATCACTGTTTTCAGGCTCCTAGCATGTGCATTGCCAAGGCTCTTGCCCCTCACCAGAGTCACCAGGAAGACAACAAGAGCCAAGGACCCTGAAGCCTACCCAGACCTGCTAAGGTAGGAAATGAGAACAAAAGGACAGCGACTGGGGGGCCCCATTACCACCCTCTCCACTTACCACCAGCCCCTACCTTGTCTCGTCTATGTTCCTCGTAAGTGTCATCATCAGTGGGCAGCTCATGGCGGCACAAGGGGCAGGAATTTGTCTGAGGAAAGGAGGACAGTGTTCCAGCCCAAGTCTGGTCTTCATAAGTTAATATTCGTCCCCTGCTCCCAATACCCACCCCTACCCCTCTCCCTTTTCTGATCCCCTAACAGTTCATAAACAGAACTCGAGAGGCTTGAGAACTGGGCCCAGGGCAAGGTGAGGGCTGAGAAAAAGGAAGTAGTACCTTGCTTAGCCAGGGCAGAATGCAGCTGGAATGGAAGAGGTGATGGCAAGGCATCTCAATGGCAGTCTCCTCCTCCTCAAATTCCAAAAGACACACGGGGCACTTGAGCTCTTTAGGAGGGAGTGCTGATCAGGAGAGCCGCTACAGGCCCTACCTCCCAGCTCCCACTCTTCAAGGACATTCTTGCCCCAACCTGACCTGGAAAACTGAAGGGCCAGACCAGTCTAGCTTGGGAGGGAGTGGGTCTGACAAACCTGCCCCAAACAGTGGAAAGAATTAGTGTTCTCACCGGCCTGAGAGCCCCTGATGACTCTCCTAGGAAGGTTCTCAACCACAGCTTTGGCAGCAGGTGGAGGCAGGTGATGTTCCCAATCTACTACCAACCCCAAGTCTTCAAAGTCCATCCTATTGAAAAGTGACCTGGGAAGAACGGTGCATGGTCAGAACCACAGAAAACCATACTTTCTCTTTGCCCCAACAGCCCACTAGGCATTATAGCAAATAAATGCCCTGCAGCTAGTACCCTGCAGAAGTGCTCACTAGATTAAAAGCACAGTGGGAAGTGGTTTACAGCTGCTATAAGACAACCCCAAGCATGCAAGCAGTTTAGTCCCATTTTACACATGAGGCAACAGGCTTAGAAGTTACTCAGGCTATGTAGGAATGACCTGGTAAAGCCAGATTCCCAGTGGCAGCGCTGGCTGCCGTGCTTGGTGTTCCTAACTAACGTTCCTACTCACACCCACACGGCCCTTCCCTTACCCCCATCACCCATATTCTCCCTCACCTGCTACAACCGGCTGCCTTCCCGCTCCCTACTCCCCCTACTCTCCAGTTCCAGTCTTTCCCACAATCTCTTTGCCCGGCCAGTCTATGGATGATCCAAATTATCGATCTCCCTCGAATATCGTCTCTGGACTAACTCTCCAGCTTACTCATCCTTCCTCCTCAGAATGGAGGCCCTATATGATCAGCCTTCTCCAGCCAGCCCCAGCCCAGAAACCTGCTGCCTGCGCCCCCACCTCCCAGCATCGCGTACCCACCTTGCGAGCTCCAGCAGCATATTGGTTCGGGCCTGCTGCTCGGAATCCAACGGCTCGCAGTCGTGTTCATCGAAATAGGACGCCATCGCAGCGGTGCTGTCTCACACAGCCCTCGAACCCCGCTGGACTGCGGCCCCGTGGCTCTGGCCAATAAATTGACGAGCTGAGAGAGGAAGACCAATCAGAGCACCCGAAAGGCGGGAACAGAGGCTCGTTTGCCGAACTGAAAGCGGAAGTATTAATTCTGCCGCCTCTCGTTGGCTCGAGTAAGTCAGGTGACCAAAGGCTAAAGCCAATGGCAGGATCTGGGGCTGGTCAGGAAACGTCTGTTTTGGACTCCTAACCTGGGGTAGGTACGTGGGAGTGTCGCGTAATTCGCGTCCACAGAGCGGTGAAAAGGGAAGTGTCGAGGCTGTAGGGGGTCCTGAGTCCGCTCTGCGGTTCAGCGGGGTTAGGACGCACAGGTGTTAAAGGCCCTCCGAGAAAGGGAGGCGCTGGCCTAGGGGCTGAGGGTACTGCGAACCTGGAATCACCGCGTTTCCCGCTGCTCTGTCCGGCCCCGCCAGGTACTTCTGCACCTCCTGCACTCTAGTTGGTTCAGGAGTTGGCGCTTGATTCCTCCCATACCCACAAAACAAAAATTTCCTGTTCATTTCTTCTCTGTTAGGCCCAATAAAGAGCAAAGCAAAACTTCCCAACCGAAAGAGGAAAGATCCCTGCCGGGAAATCTGGGACTTTACCGGCTCATGAGACTATGTGTGTGACCTTCAGCCCGTTGTTCAACTTCTCCCCTAGCTTCTGTAAAATCTTTGGCTTGAATTCAAAAGGTGGTTTGCATCCCTGGCTACCCATGAATATTCTGGAGGGAGAATGAGGGGTTGCAGCTTTAAGAGAAAATAACCCTGCCAGATACCCTCAAAGATTCTGACTTAACAGATCTAGGCCCCATAAGGCGGCTGTGTAGGGCAGTGGCTAATGTGTGTGCCCAGGCATCCCACAAACTTGGGTTTAAATCTTAGCTCTGGTACTGATTGAGGCCTAGGGGTGGTGTTTTTAGAAGTTCTACAGGGGATTCTATTTATTTATTTGTTTGTTTGTTTGTTTGTTTGTTTTAAGTAGGCTGCACACCATCATGGGGTTTGAACTCACACAACCATGAGATCAAGAGTCGCATGCTCTACTGACTGAGCCAGCCAGCCGCCCCTCTACAGGTGATTCCTACTGTGAGGCTGGGCTGAGGACTACTGCACTAAATGATTTGGATGATAGCTACCAT
Source organism: Panthera onca (assembly GCF_046562875.1). Classification (NCBI taxonomy): domain Eukaryota; kingdom Metazoa; phylum Chordata; class Mammalia; order Carnivora; family Felidae; genus Panthera; species Panthera onca. The sequence goes on from NC_138341.1 coordinate 40,219,634, forward strand.
TTATTTGGCATCTAGAACCATTACATTGATGGATGTTTTACACTCAGTATAAACAATCCTTATGATTGTTCTGGGAGTTAAGTTGTCCCTTTTTACATATGTAAAACCCAAGTCCCGGAAGTGGCTTGCCCAAATTCACATGGCCTCTAAGTGGTTTTGCTGACCAACTGCAGGGCCAAGTGTTTTTCTCCATCTTTCTCAGGAAAAGAAGATGGTAATGAGCCCAGTAGAAGTAACAAGCCCTGTGATGGGTAAAGCTCCACACAACTCTCAGGTTTGTTCTTACTTCTCTGTCAGTAGTCCTCACTCTGCCTAACAAGGAATTGCTTCTGTTACATACTTGACCCTGAATTTTCCTTCCACCCACACTTGAGTTTGGGAGGCAGTCAAGTAGCCAGGCAGAGATTGCCCAGCTTCCTCAGTCTTGGTAGGACCTTCTTTCCTTCTTCCATGGCTTTTACTCTTTCATCCTCTTTCCTGTGACCCTGAAGGCACTGCCTGCTTGGCCCTGTGTGGCCATGGAGCTCTGAAAAGGCCAAATTCTTTCCTACAGGGCAAACCCTAGGCCGTCCCTTGTGACTGCGCACTGCTGCACCTTTGAAGCCCTTCCCTTTTTCACTGCTGTCTGCCTCATCTGTAATCAGGTGTCAAGCTTGAGGAAGAACATAGAGAAATTGAGCTGGGGAGGGGGGTGGGGTTCAGAGAGGGAAAAGCCTATCCAAAGGTGAGAGCCTTGTCATATAAACATCTTTGAAGTACTTTCTTCTCCTGGAGTCCTATACTGAGTATCCTCAAGACATCAGAAAAATAATAGATTTCATTCCTAGGGAAACAGGCTGGTTTCCCTGTGCTGGTTGAAGGTGCTGGTTGAAGGGTCTGGTTTGAGAACCACTCTGTCTTTCCACCTGCACTCCAGAAGGATCTGTCTGGGTAGGGCTGAATCAAGTATGGAAGGGAAAGGAGAGGGGCCATCTCCCAGGGATAAAGTCCTTTGGACGGTAGACTTTCTAAGCAACCCCAGGAGTGTAGGCAACCTGGAGAGCTTCAGACATACACACACACAGACACTCCAGCTTTTAGCCAAACAGCAGCTTTTAACCAAACAGCAGCTTTTACTGAGCTCCAGGTGGGGCTGGCCTGGCATGGCCAGTGCAGCAGGCTGCCCTCAAGGGCCAGTCTGTGGCGTGATAGGAAATGCAAAGGTGCACACATCAGGGATGCTCTTCAGCACTCAGTTGGGTGGCTCAGGTGGGAGCAAACACCAGGGTTCTCTGGAGACCAGAACCAGCCAGTATGGCCATCGGCCTCTCCTCAGGCCCAGCTGGGTCAGTCCCCAGGCCCTGAGGCAGCGCCTGTGTCCTGGGCCTGTGGGGCACTGCTGCCCTCACTGCTCTGTGGGAGAAAGAGGGCCAGGAGCACAATCAGGATGACGAGCAGGCCGCCACCCACCACCAGCCCCAAGTAGATCCGGCATCGGATGTTCTCCCAGCTCTTCTTCTGGGCCAGGGTCTTGGTTGTCTTGCTGAAGGCTGAGCTCTGTGGACATCGCCAGACACAGGGTGGGAGTTAGTGGTTCCCCTAGAGATCCAGGGCCAGGGTCTCCCAACCTCACCTCCCCGGAAGGGCCTAGTCTCCTTCTGCATCTTCCCAGCCTGTCTGCTCCCCTTCTCCACATAGCCTGCCCTGGAACCCTCCCAGCCTGACTCTTGGTCTCAGACACTGGTGTAGCCCTTGACTCACAGCCCTACAGACTTACCCCCAGTTAACAATACCAGCCCTTTACAAAGCTCCACAGCTCCATACGAAGGACTTCTTACTTCATGAGGCCTACCTGGAGCATATCTAGGCTAAAGGTGCCTCAACAAACTCACAGGCCTCACACTGCCCCACAGGCAAGCCTCAGACCCCACCAAGGAGACCCTGAGCACGGCCTGAGAACTTTCTCTCTGAGGACCCCTTCTGGCCTCTCCCTCCCCCATCCCTGCTTCCCCAGGCCTCACACCATGTCCAGGAGTTGGTCAGAACGCTGCTCCAGCTCTGCCAGTTTTCCATCGCGCTCCAGGACCTTGTCGAAGTTGTTGAGCATGATTTCCGTCACCTCGTCCGCCTGCCGCTGGCACCGTTCCAACTCTTTCCCTGCCTGGGCGCCAAGCCCAAGGTCAGAACTGCAGGAGGCCCCCACCTGATCCTGAGACCTAGCGGCCTCCTTGCCCCCACTGTGTGTGGGGTGGGGATGATGTATGGATAGGGTAACAGCATCTTACATGCAAGGGTATGATATGTACAGAGGGAAGGACCAGTCTCCTGAGTGTGTGTGGCTTGCCTCTGCTCTCACAGCTTCTTCTCCTTGCCCATCAAGGCAGGTCCTAGGTCAGCCTTGGCTTTCAGCATCTCAGCATCCTCTAAGATGCCTCAGGATGGAAACCTCCCAGAATCTCACCCTCCCACAAAGCAGATACTTTGCTCACCCGCTCTAGGATGGCCTCTCCCCAATGTGTACCTGCCCTGTGGCTTCCCACTGGCCTAAGGAAGCACCAAAGAAGAGGGCACCAAGCTACATGGCTAGAAGCCAGACAGGGAGGAGATCTACCCCCACGGGGCTAGGAAGGTCACTTCAGACCACCACACATCATAGGTTCTGCCTAACTCCACAGACACACACAGAGAAACAAACTGGGAAGATCAACCCTCCCTCTGACTGGTCAGGCCACTTCTGCCTCCTGGGATGACCCCGCTCCCGTATCAGTGCTCAAAACTGATTCCCTGTCTGCCTGGGAACCTCAGCCTCCCTGGCCTTTGGCCTCAGCCTTCCAGCCACCCACTGTCTTCACTAGGGTCCAACTCACAGAGATGAGACCTACTCTTAGACTTCTCAGCTTGGGCAGCAACCACACCAGACAGAAGAACCCAGGTAATTTCAGAGGAAGGCAGATGCAGGGTTCAAGTGGGGAGGTGGCGGGGGGCTGAGAGAACAGGAGAGAGGAAGAGAGCATGCATCACAAGCAAGAAAGGGACTGGGCTTTGGACACACGCAACTGAGTGAGATCTAGGGCAGGAGGGCCCAGTAAAAACTGGAAGTCCAGGAGCAGGTCCAGGGACATGTCAGGGAGATGAATACCAGCAGATTAACAAACCACAGCAACTCCCTTCTCCCAGCCTAGTTCCCCCACAGCCCGTCCCTGTTCTCATCTCCTCCCCACAGAGCACTAGCCAAGCTCCCTTTCCTGCCAGACCATATTGCCCATTGTCTGCAGCAGACATTTTGGCACTTGACTGAATTCCACTTAAAACCAGAGAAAGGGGAGGGATCCAGTGTTCACGGAGAGCCACTCCTACTCAGGCAAGAATCCACATTCAGGATCCTTGCAGCTGTCTTGCACACAACCTCCAAGCATTCCCAGTACATGAGTCCTATCTCCCCAGCTAGACCACAGGCCCCAGGGGGAAGGGCTGCCTCTGTCTGTCCCCCATCCTGGTGACCTGGGGGGGGCCAGCACAGTGCTGACCATTGCAAGGACTCATTGAGCGGGTCATCGCATTGTAGCCTATCCAAGAGCAGCTCTTAGTCTCAAGAGATGTTTTCCCAGTGTGTTTATCTAGCCCAGCAGGAGTTTCGTGGGGCAGGCATCTGAAACCCAAGTAGGTCAATATTTACCCATGAGCTTAGAAAAGCAACCTGCTTGGAGAGGGGGCAGGCAAACTATGACAGAGGGGTACACTCACAGGCTGGGGGGGGGGGGCAGAAACTGGGGAACAAAGCAATAATGCAGAGAGCAGGGAAGCTGCCCCCATCGCTAACTTTTCCCCAGTAATCATCACCACTCTTATTACTACCACTTTAGTCAACAAGCTCACATAGTTCGCATTCACACGGCCCAAGGCATCCCCCCATTCATAACAGCCCAAGGCAAAAACTTGAGAATGGACAAAGATCCGAAATGACAAATCACTGCTAGAGGTTGGTGGGATGCTGAATATGACTGTGTTTCTACTCTGAAAACTCCAGCTATTATTCTCTTATTCTCCAACGTGGGGTGACATTGGGTCACATTCCCCAAGAGAGTTGGCTGTGCTTCCTGCTGCAATCTGCAGCCTCCTCCCCCCACTGCGAAGCCAGGCCTGTCCGGAGGCCCCAAGGTGGGACCAGGCCTAAAAGAACACATTCGCTCCAGGGAACACAGAGGCCCCGGGCTCAAGTCCCTGGCCCTCCTGGGTCCTCTCTCAACTAGCAGAAAAAGGACACTGTATGCATAGGTCCCTACTGGCACAGTGAGAAATAACCACAGAATGTGGAAGGAGGTAAGGGACCAGAGGGCAGGGCCACACTACACCTGCCACAGTGAACTCAACATAGTGCCTGGCACACAGTGGACACGCGGAAAAAAATTTCTGAATGAATTGTGCCTGTTCTTAAGAAGCCCACTATAGACTGAGGGAAAGAGACATATAGGACATCATGAGAGAAGAGTGAAGGGCTGTGCTGTGAGATACACATACCCAGTGTTGGAGCCTCCCTCAGAGAGTGGATTCCTGTGAACTGAGACAGACCGGGCGGATGAGCCCTTGCAGGATGGGGTGGAGTTGGGGCATTCAGGCAAAGACACACCAGGCAGAGGGTAAGGGCGGAGGGGGGCAGGGTGGGGCCAGAGAACACACGCGGTAAAAGTCAAGAAGGGGACAGTCACTTGGAGGAACAGAACACGACCTAGTGTAGACTTCTGAGCCAAGTGGGGGACACTGGAGAGGGGCTTCAGAATAATTTCTCTATTGGTGGTAGACGGCAGTGAGAAAACTCCCAGGCAGAGAGAACAGCCAGAAGAGGTGGACAAATGCCACCAGGAGGGGTGTGGGGTTGCCAGGTAATGGGGAGCAAAGAGCATAGAGAGGAAGGATGGGTGGGAGGAGCACTTGCCAGCCCTGCTTGGGGTCTGCAGGGCTGAGGTTGTGCAGTGGAGGGGGAGCATCAGCATGGTTGGTAGACAGGGGGTGGCAGTTACACAGGAAATGTTCTTGATAGACCGTTAGCCCTCTGTACAGAATATCCTACCTTCAACCCTCAAACATCTCCGGTTTCTCCAGGCCAAATACCCTAGGTGCCTCTGAAAACAAAGCTTTCCCAAACCTCCCTGTCGTAACTCTCCCGTCTCCTTTCTTTCTTGGCTAGTGCCCAAGAATCCCTATTCCAGCTGTCACTGTTGTTCTAGTCAGAGGACTGGGGCAGCAAAGGGGCGTATCAGCTCCTTCCTAGGTCAGCACTTACCTGAGCTGAGAGTTAAGAATGAGGGCTCAGCATTGCAGCCCTGGGTTCCTTCAAATCTTGCCTCTGCCACTTGTCCACTACATGACCTTTCTGATCCTCCACTGCCTCATCCGTAAAGTGGTGACAGGAATAATATCTACCATAATGTTAGCTAGGGCCCGTGACATGTTACGAACAAAGTGCTTGTCACAATACCTGTCGCATACTAAGTGCTCAATAAACAAGAGCTATTATTATTAATGAAGCCCAATCTTCCCTCACTGATGTTTTTTTTCTTAGCAGTCAGATCTCAAGAACTACACAATATATGTGATCATTAAAACCTCTTAGATATTTTTACAAAATACACAGCCAAGCAAGTTCTTCCTTATTGCAAACCTGTGTGCTTAATTGTCTCTAACTTTACAGGGGCCTTTGATAACCTGCATCGAGTATTTCCATCAAGCACTACAGGCTGCTGAGAAGGCTGTACATCCTGACAGTAATAACGGCCACCATTCAATGGACACAGAGCTAAGCACTGCCTGCTGTTTGTCCTCCTTAGCTTATTTAATCCTCACAACCCACCGAAGGCATGCTGTTATCCCAGTTTTATAAGAAACTGAGGCTCAGAGGGGTTAAACCATCTGTCCAAGGTCACAGAGGCAGTAAGTAGACGATCTGGGAGTTGAACCAATACACTGTAAACTCCAAGAATCACATTCTTAACCACTGTGCTAAAGTGAATGCAAGTACAGGGAGGTCAAATACTTCAGCTGGCTAGGTAAAGACTCCCCAGACCTTCTGATGCTGCCAGTTCCACTTGTGCGCACACGAGGGAAGCCCATGGTTCAAAACCCACGTTCACTGGACAGTGCATACGAGAGGACCATCCAGAAGATGAATGAATTCAAGCTCTTACCCATTCAGTTGTCATCTTTCCCATCACTCTTTGTTCCTGCTCTATCACCTATACCTGCCACCATGACTGGCACAGAAGAAATGCCCAAGAAATACTTGTTGATTGAATGAATCAGAGGAGAGGACAAGGAAGAAAGACCAAGGAGGGAAGGGGGTGGAAGAAGGAAGGGAAAGCGCTGGGGGCAGAGAAAGGGGCAAGACTGAAAGAAACAGAGGGATGGGGCTAGGAGACGGGTAGGGGAGAAAGGTCAATGTACCTTCCCTGGGCTCTGATTCACTATTTGCCTCAGATGACCCTATGAGAGTGCCAGAGTTTTCCAGTACCCCTCAGTAAATTATCCTGGCCTCAGCCTTCATTTCAGGAGTTTCCTCTTCTCCCCAAGTGCTAGAGGCCAACTGGAAGCCCACCCCTAGCCCTGGCTGATCCCTTGCCCTGCATGCTAGGAAGTGGGCTCTGAGCTCTGTCCCATTCTTGGAGCCTCCCTCAGTTTCCTGGCATGGCCTTAGAGCTCAGTGCAACCTTCCTGCCCCACTTCCTCTTCCTGCCTCCAGTTCCCTAGAGATGAGGCCATCCAGGCATCATAACCCCCAGCCAGGCCACATCCATCACACCTCTGCCAGCTTCTCCAGGGCAGAATCTTAAAGCACCAAGCCTGCTTCCTGCTCAGCCCATCTTCCCAGGAGTCCAGGGGACAGAGGAAGCAACTGGCACCACCTGTTCCTGACACCTTTGCCTCATAGCTGGGAAGTGGGGACACAGGCCAGAGTCTGCAGCAGGAGTGGGGGATGACTCACCTCCAGAATGTGTCCCTAGGCAGAGGTTAGGAGTCAGGCCTGTGCCACACTCTGGTAACTTCAGTGGAACTTTCATGGTAAACATCTCCCTTGATCTTTCCCCAGGGGAAGGAGTGTGCCCTCCAACACCCTGCCATGGGGCTGGCAGAGCCTCTGGCAGCCCATCTGCTCAGGTTTCCAACTCCCAGGCCACACTTGGCTCTTCACAGCTCCAGGAAAGGCTGAAGAGGTCATCACATTACCTACCACTTCTCAGGAGAAGGTTCTGAGTGCCAGGCAGGGCTCTGCCATTGGATCTCCCTTAACCTCACAAGGACCGGCAAGGCGGGTATTGCTGACCCCACTTCACAGATGCGGAAAAGGAGGCTCAGGAAGGTTAAGTGACTTGCCCGGGCTCACAGAGCCAGCCGGTAAGTGGCCACGACCAGGATCTCAGCCTGGAGTCTGACTCCGTAACCGCGAGGCTCAGGGAAGGGGGGAGCCCGAGTCGCGCTCACTGCGCCAAGGCGGCCAAACTTTCTCTCCCCAGCCCGCGCGCCCCGAGTGGAGGCTCTGGCCCCCATCCTGCTCCTGGCGGTGGCCACCTCACCGGGGGACCGGCGCGGATCCCGGAGGTCGCCTCCCACCTCGGACTTCAGACTCCAGCCTCCCACCCACACGTCGCCCATTGCCTCCCTGCGCGGTCGGCTCCGCCCCGCCCGGGGCCCTCACCATCGCTGCTGCCGCCGCTGGGCCGGCTCCCGCTCCTCTGTCGCCGAGCTGCCGCGGTGCCACACACCCGGGAGGAAGCGGAGGGGCGGGGCCGCGGCCGCGGGGGCGGGGGGCGCGCCTGCCCCGAGCCCGCACCCGGGCCAACGAAAAGCGAAAGCTGCAGGCGTCCGGCCCAGCTTCGCCTGGCTCCCCAGCCCCCGGAACCGGGCGCCTGTGCCTGAGCAGCCCGGGGCTCGTTCTGCGCTCGGCACCCCCACACGTCGGGGGGCCCAGTGAAGTGGGCTCTGGAGACAGGCATCGCCCGCAACAAGCAACCGTCCCAGTGCCACGGCGATGGCGCTGTGCTAGAGACGACGCGGACCGCCAGCCAGGCGGGGTCTCTGCCACCTCGGTGAATGCATGCCACCGGTACCCAAAAACCGACTCCGCAAGAAAGTTTTGGAACGAAAGAAAGTTTATTCACAATCAACATTGTGAATGCACTACCTACCACTGAATTGTCTACTTTGAAACGGCACCGCTGTGTGTTACAATTGTACGTACACGTATACACTGTATGTTGTGTGAATGGCGCCTCGCTTAAAAAAGAAAACGGACCCCCATGAAGAAGGTGCTAGTTCTGGCTTTTCTGTATTTCCCTCTTCACCACAAGGGCAGCTGCAGCCCTGCCCTCATATGACCCTGCTCCTCCATCGGAAGATGGGCGAGGCCACCCCTCCAGAGCCTTCCTGATTCTACCCGTTCTCGCCCTCTCCTCTCACTGCTGCAAACAAGTCACAGCCACCTGTTCTCCACCCCACCCCCTGCCACTACCAACACAACTGTGGCTGCTCTTGAGGAAGGAGGTTGAGGGCTTCCCTCCTTGGGTTGAGCCCCTGTGAGCACAGCCTTCATCCCCACCCTGGGCACTCTGGGTCCCAGGGAAGAGGTTTCACCCCAGTTCTGTGGACCTTGAGTCCAGGAGTGGCCTGAGGAGAGAGGATGGCTGTAGTCTGACCTAGGAGGACCTAGGAGGACAAAGACAGCCCAGAGGGCTTTTTTTTTTTTTTTTTTTTTTTTTCTTTTTCCTCCCTGGCTTTCAGAGTATGATTCCAGGACTTGCCAGTAGGAGTCCCAGATTCTGTCTCCCAAACCTGTTCCTTCTACACCCCCTCCCCAAAACAGGTTTTTGGTTTTTTTTTAATACTGGAAAGCCCAGGGGAGAAATAGGGACAGAAATGACAAGAACCCTTTCCCCAAACCAAGAGAGAGGAAAGAGTGGCGATGAGGTGGAACCTGGTGGGGAGGAGGGAAGCCCAAAGACAAAGAGGCCTATTGTACATGGAGGGGAAGGAGGGCCATAGGCCCTGTCCTATGACACTGACTGGGCCCAACCACGAGACATGGGGAGAGATGCTCGCCCCCTCAGCTGAGACCCAGAGGCCCTGCTAAGTCCCAAAGGGGCAGGGGCAGACAAAAGACAAATAGAACTTTGTAGAACCAGGGGCACCCAGCTGGGTCAGTCGGAAGAGCATGAGACTCTTGATCTCGGGGTTGTGAGGATAAGCCCCATGATGGGTTGTAGAGATTACTTAAAAAAAAAAAAGAACTTTGAAGAACCAAAGAGAAGGAAAAGCAGCCCGGTTCCTCCAACCCCTCACTCAACTGCAACAGGGCCACAGAAGAGAGATGGCAATGACAGGAGAGGCAGGAGGCCCTCAGGCTGTCTCGGCTAATGCTTCCTGCAGAAAAGTAACAAAGGGACATGGCAAGACCCAAGATGGACACTTAGGAGTCTTGCACACCACCCTAAAATGATTCTGAATTTTCCATTTGCTGAGACCCTCAGAAAATTCTGGTTCTTGAGACCTGTGGATAATAGAGAAGAATGAGGAGGCTCCATCTTTCTTCTCCAAATATACACTCTCTACCCCTCCAACAACTTGGACCTCAAATATGAGAATCTCAGCCAGAAGGCGTGCCCAGGGGGAAAAGAAATAGAAGGGCCAAAGGCAAAATGGAAGGGGAGAAATTACCTCACATGTGTAGAGATACTGAAAGGTCTTTATTGCCCACCGGCCACCATCAGTTTCCCAGCCACATGCTGGGCCTTCTGGGTGTCTCTCCAACCAACTCTGAGAGCCCATGAAATGCAGCCATGGTCCGGCTCTCTCCTTCCAGGGGACCAAGGTGCTCCCTGGGGCAGACAGTATGGCAGCGGGGCCTCAGAATGAGGGGAGGGAGGACAGAGCAGCATTTCCTGCTGAGGATGGGAGAGAGGGCCCTTCTTGGCACCCACTATGGAGGGCTTCCCTGAAGAGGAAGACGGGGGGCAGGGGAGGGGCTCCCTAAGTTGGGATGGCATGGGTGGCAAAGAGCACGATGAGGAGGATGATGATAAAAACAATCACACAGATGAGGACAATCATCTTCACGTTCTTCCACCAGAATTTCCGAGCCACCTTCTGTGACGTGGTCTTGAAGTGCTCCGACTGTTGGGGGATAAGGCAGAGTGAACCAGTGCATCCTCCCACTGGAACAGAGGCCCACACGCCGTACATCTAAATACTTAAGTGATCAGTTGAAATAACAGATTGTTAGACAAAAAATGTTCTGTCCTCCTGCCTTCATGACAGTCTGGTGGGCCACGTTCAAATTTAGAGTTCTTGGACTCCCTTTGGCCCCCTGCTTTCCCCGTTCTCTTCTTACCCTGCACCATCATGCACCTTGAAGCACCTATGCTCACACCCAGGGGTGCGATACTGTCTGCACGATCCACCTTGGGAGGGTACACATTGGGGCCAAGGGGTGCAAGCTCCAGATGGTCACATCTCCCTGGATCCATGACCCCTCACCCCACGGGGACTACTGAGGCTGGAGGGTGGGCCAGGGCAGCATGGAGGTTGGAGGTGACAGAAACTGCTCTTTCTCCTCAACTCAAGTTGCAGAAATTAAGTTTCCCTGGGCCATGCTCCCCTGATTAGGCTATGGAAAGAAACACTAAGTCCCAGGGAGACAGGAGACAAAGGACCTATACCCAAAATTACACACAGGACTCAGAAAGCCATGGCCAGTCTCTCCCTGTGGACGTGGAACCTTAGGCTCCAGCCTTTATTGGAGTTACTTTGTTAGAGTTACTCCCTCCCTGAGCAGCTGGCTTCAGCCCCTGGCTGGAGGGAGAGAGGAATGAGGTCTAGCAAGATGTGTGGGAGATATTATTCTAGCCTTCAGTTAGCAGAGGACCCTTTGATCAAAGAATTTCACTGCTCTTCCCAGCTTCTTTTGAAAGCAGACTCAGCAAAACTCCAGCAGTTTTCTACCCCCTGCCAAATAACTCCCAGAGAAGGCCAAAGGCCCTAGGAGGATTTTCCAGAGCCAATATTTTTGCCCTGGGGAGGTCAGGTCCAAATGATTGTCAAGGGAAGCCTTCAAAGAGAAAAATCAGTTTCATGGGAGAGAAGCCTAAGAATGCAAGGCCTGACCGGGGTCGTCTGTCTCAGAAAATACCTCCAACAGTCAGCCCCATCCACCCTCCCCCATAGTTGGACCCCTTCCCTGGATCCCAGTCCCAATCAGTGGAATAGAGCAGAATCAGAACTGGGGACTCGCTCATCAATTCCCAAAACAAGTGAAAAGGCAGACTTTCCTCCTATTCATTTTGCCCCCAACACCACCAACCCCCAAACCTCAACAATCCTCTCTTCCTCTACCCCCAGTGGGCTCCCCATCTCACTGTGGCTTCCAGATCCTCTGTCTTGTTGCGGAGATGGTCCAGGTTTTCTCCTCGGGCCAGGATCCGCTCCACATTCTGGGTCATGATATTCTTGACTCCTTCCACCTCACTCTGCAGGTTCCGTACACGATCATTTCCTCCACCTCCACTGGCCTCCTCCTGGGCAGCAACACAGGGGTTAATTAGGTCAAGCAGTGGAGGAACTGAGACTCAGCCTCAGAGGCTGGAGGAGGAGAAGGCCTAAGATGGACTTTAGCTTTTTTTTTTTTTTTTTTAATGTTTGAACTGTTTACAAAAAGAAAGTTTTCATGTATTACTCATGTAATCAAAAAATAAATGCATTTTTAAGTCTCGGAAGTTGAGTGCTGATGCTAGACAGACTGGATCAAATTTCTTTTCAGGTTCTCAGGGCCCCTGATGAGGAAAAGAAACACAGCACTAAATCCCTCTCCACTGTTTCCTTGCTCCTCTGATTGGGTTAGAGGGAACTGCTGAGCAGGCATCTTACAAAGTAGAAACCCTAAACCGTTACTTACCAAAGGGTCCTTGTTACAAATATGTGTGCTGGGCAGCAGAACACCCTCAGCTAGCACACCCCCCCTTCCCTGCAAGAGAGTAGCTGGAGAGCAGTTCGGGTCCCAGGCCTCCAGCCTAACTGCTGTGACCCAGAGCAACAGCAACCAGGCTCTAAGTCCCTCACCAGGCCCCATGAGGGACAGTCATTGCGCCACAAACTTCTGCTTTCCCCACCACACAGCACCATGCGCAGGCACCAAGCCACGACTGCCTGCTTAAGCAGATATTAAATAAAAACAGCAGCCTGGGTGTTGGGGGAAATGGAGGGCCAGTCTGCCCTGGCTGATGATAAGGTTTTTGAACAAGGAGGGAAAACCATTATTAAGCTCCTCCCACCCTGACCCACTAGACCTCTTGAAACAGGCCAGGAGCCGTGGGTCCAAACTAAATGGGTTATCACAGAAATCCAACTTCTGGTTCTTTTACAAACCCTTAGTTCTCTTCCTCACGTTTATGGAGAGGGGGCTGATTCCTCAGACCCGGCAGAGAGATTCCTAGGGTTTCGGTATAGGGCTAAAGTGAAAGGCAGGCGGGAGGCGCGCGGGGGGCGGGGGGGGGGGGGGGGGGGGGGGGTGTCTGCCGCTGGGCTGGAATCCGCCCTGAGAACTTCAGAGGTGCTGCCCAGGGGTGTCACAACACCCGGCGGCTGGAGGGCTGGAGGAGGAGATGAAAGGCTTCTCAGCAGCTCCTCGCCTGGAATTCGGATCCCCCACCCCCACCGAAACCCTGCTCCAGGCCGGCACAGAGGTCAGGGGAGGGAGTAGAGAAGAAGCAGGAACACCCGCCCAGGCAGCTCCGAACTTTTTGCAGTCAAGTTGTCAAAGGAGAAAGGCCAGTCAGCCCTGGCCCAGCCCTCCGACTTTGCCGCCGCGCTCTCCTGATCCCCAGCCCCCAGCCCACTCTGGCCCGTCTTTGAATCAGCCCCTTCCTGGTTTTCAGCTCGCTCACCATGTCTCCAAGCGGCTCAGGCCTGTCAGCGGCAAACTCGCCTAGTCTGTTTCCTCCCGGGCGGCCCTCGGCTCACTTCCTGCTTGCTCCAACTTTCAGCCTGCCCCCGCCCACCTCGCATCCCGAGCGGTTCCAGCCTCACCTCCGGCAGGTTCCCCCAGGTAGGCGGGCACCCTCCATTGCCCTCCCAGTCTCCTCCCAAACCAGGGCTTAGGCTTAAAGCAACAGGGCTCCCGGGCACCAAAGGTCTTCTAACTCATCAGGAACAAGAAAAGAAAGATCAAGCAGCCCTCCTAGGTTTCCTGACGCTGGACCTCCCGATATAGAAAGGGAAGCTGCCTCTCTCTCTCTCTCTCTCTCTCTCTCTCTCTCTCTCTCTCTCTCTCTCTCTTTTTTTAATGTCCTGAATATCTGACCCCAAAACTTACAGACTGAAATCAACCCTAAGCACCCTGCCAGGGCTAATTAACATAGAAACAGAACACAGATATGAAAATTTCTTGTCGGCAACCCTTGTTCCCATGTTTATGGTTGGTCAGAAAGTATTAAAACCTCCAAAGTCTGGAATGCTGTGATCTTTGGCTGTGGTGTCAGAAAGCTCTGGGTTATTAGCTGTGTGACCCTGAATGAACCTCTTCACCTCTCTGGGTTTTGCAGGTGCTAGTGATGATGTCAGAGGATGGTGGGGAGGTATAAAAGGATAGCACATGCAGTGTGCCTGGCAAAGTGTCCAGAACAAAGACCTATCCACTGTTATAACCAGGAAATGATGGCTAACCAACCCCTTCTTTCCTCCCAGAGTTCAACAATCCCTTCAGGAGCCACCATGAGGGGTTGGTGAGCCGAGTCAGAAATGGTCAGATGCCTGCCCTATGGACCAGAGAAGGGCCCCAGGGCAAAGGATTTTTCCACCACCTGGCTCCAGGCCAGAGAAAATCCAGTCTTCCTGGATGGTATTTATGAAGACAGAACAATAACAGGGTCACGCAAAAGGGAACAAACATTCCTGTCCCATCCCAGAAGTATCAGTTCTAAGAGGGAAATGTCAGCTTCTCTAACACATGCTTTTTCAAAGGATTTAACAAATTTTGGACCTCAGTTTTGAGACACTTTATTCTACTTTATAATGAAATCTTATCCCAATTTAGATATTATATTTTGCAAACCTGAATTTCGATGGACAGTACCAGCCTGCTTTCACCATCCTTAGAAAAGCTATAAAGTAGAGGCGCCTGGGTGGCTCAGTAGGTTCAGCATCCGACTTCAGCTCAGGTCATGATCTCACCATTAGTGAGTTCAAGCCCCGCGTGGGGCTCTGTGCTGACAGCTCGGAGCCTGGAGCCTGCTTCAGATTCTGTGTCTCCCTCTCTCTCTGCCCCTCCCCCGTTCATGCTCCGTCTCTCTGTCTCAAAAATAAATAACATTAAAAAAAAAAAAGCTATAAAGTGGTCAAGTGGAGGTAGGTCAGAATCCTTGATCTGTACTTGTGCTGTCCAGTACAGTAGCCACTGACCTCATGTGCACATAGTACTATGTACTGTATACTGTGAACATAGTACTTGAACTATGGCTAATCTGAACTGAGAAGTGAGGGGCCCCTGGGAGGCTCAGTGGTTGACTTTGGCTCAGATCATGATCTCATGGCTCTTGTATTCAAGCCCCACATCCTCAGGCAAAGCCCTGATAGTGCGGAGTCTATTTCAGATTCTCTGTCTCTCTCTGTCTCTCTCTCTCTCTGCCCCTCCCCTACTCTCTCTCTCTCAAAAAAAAATTTTAAACAAATTAGAATGAACTGAGAAGTGATGTAAGAGTAAATAAAGTACACTCTGTATTTCAAAGAGTTGTTATGAAAAAAAGAATGTAAATATCTCACTAGTCATTTTACATACTGATGACATGTTGAAATAATGTCGTAGTATATTGAATTAAATTTTAAAAATTGATAAAATTAATTTCACCTGTTTCTTTTCTTTTACTATTAGACATGCTGATCCATACCTTAATATTTGTGTGACCTTAGATAGACTTATGTGACATCTCTAAGCCTCAGTTACCTCACTGTCTGTGCCTGGCACTGAAAAAACTCTCAGTAAATGGTGGCTATTGTGATTACTATTATTAAGAATGCCAGGGCGCCTGGATGGCTCAGTCGCTTAAGCATCTGACTTAGGCTCAGGTCAGGATCTCATGGTTCATCAGTTCTAGTCCCACCTCAGATGAGCACGAGCTTCACTTCGGGTGAGCTGGAGCCCTGCTTTGGGTCAGTCCCCCTTCTCTGTGTCTCTCTTCCTCTCTCTTTGCCCCTCACAGGATTCTCTGTGTGTGTCCCTAGCTCACTGGCGCCCTCTCGCTCTCAAAAAAAAAAAAAAAAAAAAAGTCCAAATGCTAAGGCAATGGTGGATAGGGGAACATGAAAGGTGCCAAGAAACAAAGGGCCAGAGTAGAATGTCTGAGAAGAGCAGAAAGAAATGAAGGAGGATTTCCAGGGTGGAAATCAAGGTGACAGTAGTTGAGGAGTTACTGGGGTCTAGCATGCCACTGCCAGCCTTGGATATACATCGATGTCCCTGAGGGAGCTGACCCTTGGCCTAGATCCAGCAGCCATTAGGGAGATTCTCTAGGGCCCAGAGTTGGGACTGCAACCTGTTCCACCTTGTCTTCACCATGCAGAATCCCTGCAGGCTTGGCCTCACCTCACTGTGCAAACATCACAATGCTACCCTTGGGCAGAAGACCACCTTGCTAATGCCCTCACAAGATGAGACACTCAGGCACCAAACAATGCACAATGAGCAGAAATGGTACTATGCGGATGGGGGTGCCTGACTGGCTCAGTCAGAAGAGCATGTGCCTCTTGATCTTGAGGTCATGAGTTAAAGCCCCACATTGGGCCTAGAGCTTACTTGAGAAGAAAAGAAAAGAAAAAGAAAGGAAAAAGAAATGATAATATGGGCAGGGTGCAAGACGAGAAACAAGTCATCGATTCCCTTACAGTTAAGGAAGGCTCTATCCCAGGAGAGATGGAATATCAGTCACTCTGAAAAGAAAAATGCTAGGTGGTAGGAGTGGCAGTCAAAGAAGCAATCACGGTGTGATGAAGAATATTCTCAGTCCCTATGTGATCAGAAGATTTGGGTATCAGCTCTCCTACTCCTTGGCTGTAGAGTCTTGGGCAAGCCACTTCCCTCTGGGAGCTTCAGTTTCTTCATCTGCAAAATGGGAAGAAGAATGAAGGTGCTTTGCAGGGTTATTATTTGGATTAAATGGTATAGATATATATTTCTATATTTCTACTAAACCACTTTATGAATGAAAAAAGAAACTAATGGAGAAAGTAGAATGAGAAAATAGTGGAAGAGGAATAGTTAACAGTCTGCAAAGCAACCAGGCAAACTTTGGGGGTACACTGACATCTGTCCCAGTCTTCTTACTTATGGCCCAAGTGGGCAGTTTACTCCCTCTCTGGGGAAAGGCTAGAAAGTAAGGAAAGGCACATTCAGGAGGCACAACAGGAATTGCTTCCTGAGGGATCATAAAGCTCTCACCACTGCCAAGGCCTCTTTTGTCTCCAAATCCTTTTGTCGACCGTTACACTGCTGGCCACCCCATCTGTGACACAGTCACCTCCCCCCATTGCTTCTAATGTGCCTTCTTCCTTTCTGACTGTGACCTTAGAAGCAGAAGGTTCTGCCTTTGGCCATCTTCACTTCCGACTCTGCACTCTCCTGGAGTAATAGTCCTCTATGAGGTTGATTTTGCCCTCCAAGGGACATTTGACAACATCTGGAAACATTTTGGGTTGTTGCAACTGAGGGGATGTCTACTGGCATCCAGCGGGTAGAGGCCAAGGGTGCCAAATTTCCTACAGCTCTCTCACAACAAAGAATTACATAGACCAAAATGTCAATAGTTCTAAGGTTGAAACCCTGGTCTCTCTAGGGAAGTGCAACGCTTTATGGTTGTAGCAGCCATTTCTGGATGTTCTGGATGATCCCCAAATCTGTATCTCCAGCCCTGACCTTGCTTTCAATTGCTACTACCGCGTCTCTGATGCCCTCTCCACAGACACCTCTGACAGTCAAAGCAAGCCCTTTATTTTTCCCCATATTCCTCCTGCTGGGTAGCAGTACTCCCATTCTTGGGAAACTCACAGTTTCCCAAGCTAGGGATCCCTAAACCATCCTACACCCACAATGGGACATCACTAAGTCTTGATTCTATCTTGGTCACATCTCTCTATCCACTCTCTCCTTTCCACACCAGCTCCTGCTTCCTAGGTAACACCAGTATTATCTCCTCTCTGGACAATTCCATCCACCTCCAAACTGACCCTTCTTTTCCCATCCATTCCTCACAGGGCTGCTTGTTATCTTCCCAAACACAGATTTGAGTATGCTCCACCTGGTCCCCAGAGTAAAGCCCAAAGTTCCCGGTTTGGCATCCCAAGATTCTTTTTAACCCGGTTTTTCAAAGCTTATCTCCCATGAGACTCACCTCCCACTCCCCTCAATCATACCAAATTATATGTGCTTCCTCAAACACACCATCTCCCCCTTTTTTTTAACTTTTTTTTTTGTTTATTTATTTTTGAGAGAGACAGAGACAGAGTGCGAGTGGGGAAGGGGCAGAGAGAGAGGGAGACACAGAATCTGAAGCAGGCTCTAGTCTCTCAGCTGTCAGCACAGAGCCCGACATGGGGCTTGAACCCACAAACTGTGAGATCATGGTCTAAGCAGAAAGTCGGACGCCCAACTGACTGAGCCACCCAGGAGCCCCCACACCATCCCCTTTTATATCTTTTTCCAAGCAGACTTTTCTTATGATGAGCAAATATCCTGCTTCACTCATCACTAAGTCTATTAATATTTAAGACATTGCTTGCGTGAAGCCTTCAAGATTTCCCCATTGAAGTTAACTTCTTCCTCTTCTGATCTCCATTACATTTTATCTTTTATAGAATCTATAATACGCTTTGCCATTAGCTGCATATACATTTGACTCCTCCAAGACTCTAACTTCTATGAAGATAGGGGCTATGTCTTCACTTTGGTACCCTTGTAGAAAATAATATATGCCATAACCATAGTAGGCACTCATTTAATGTTTGGGGTACTGAATCAAGAGATCTGAAAGAGGGCTTGTCTCCAGTGCATATAAAAAGATAATTTTTATTAGAAAAGATCCATGAAGAAATCTCTTTCCTGGATTTTGGGCCATTTTATGGATAAACGAATGCTAACTGGCATGAGTCTTTGTATACTGGTCCTGAAAGGATAAACTGGAAATCAACCCCTTCAACAAAAACAAGTTAAAATCATGGGGTGGAGAGGTACTGAGTTCCCACAGCTCATTTATTAGCTGTACTTCTCTTACCCAGAATGCTCTTCGTTCACCCAAGACTACTAAGAACTTTTGATTTCCCTCTTTTCTCTCAAAATTATACTCATCCTTCAAAGTCCAGCTCACGTTTTCAGAAAACTTTCCTGAGTTCTCCAGTCATAATTCATTTCCTCTTCAATGCTCCCACAGTACTTTAAACCCCACTTAATACTTAGGACTTTATAGGGGTGCCTGGGTGGCTCAGTATGTTACGCATCTGACTTATGATTTTGGCTCATGTTGTGATCTCACAGTTCGTGGGATCAAGCCCGCATTAGGCTCTGTGCTGACAGCATGGAGTCTGCTTGGTATTCTCTCTCCCTCTCTCTGCCCCCTCCCCCCACATATGCACGTACTCTCTCTCTCAAAATAAATAAACTTTAAAAAATACACAGAATTTTATATATTCTGTTATTATCCTATTATTTCTATATTCTTTTATTATTATGTTTCCTTGTCCTTCAAGGAAGAGGACAGAGGCCACAGCTTACTAATTTGTTTCTTTCTCTGTAACCTGTACAGTTCTTGTCACATAACAGATCATAATTGCTGAATTTAATGGAACCATCTAATTTGAGTGGTCTTAGAAGAGCTAGCCCAAACTTTCCAACCCACACCAAATTCATTTGGACTGGGGCTGACAGCAGATTAAGTGATTCCCCCCTATAAATAGATCAATGGCTTCCAAAGTGACTTGGCCTACCCTGTCTGTTAGGATAACCTAGAAGTGGGCCAGACCCTCAGCCGCAGGAACAGTTAGCCCAGTGATTCTACCTGCCAAACACATCTGTCCCTAGTAATCCCTACTTTTATATCTATTCCTGACATTCCTTCCCTTTAGGATAATTGTTCTCAACACATGGTCCACAAAACCCTGGGGTCTTCAAGGACAAAACTACCTTTGTAATAATATGGATCCATTATTTGTCCTTTTAATTATGTTGCCATTTGCACTGATACAAAAGCAATTTGCACTGATGATACAAAAGCAACCATGGGTAATAAAATTGTTGGCAACTTAGCAGGAATGAGACACCAAATTGTAGTAGTCATTGTATTCCTCCCTGCTGTGCACTTGCATTTTCAAATAATGCCATTTTCAATTAAGGACATCCCCAGTGAAGCAGTACACATTCTTTTTTTTAATTTATTTTGAGAGAGAATGCACACACAAGCAGGGGAAGGGCAGAGAGAGAGGGAGAGAAGATAATCCCAAGCAGGCTTCACACTGTCAGCGCAGAGCCTGACATGGTGGGGTTGAACCCATGAACCATGAAATCATGACCTGAGCCTAAATCAAGAGTTGGATGCTTAACCAACTAAGCCACCCAGGCACCCTGAAGCAGTATAAATTATTAATTTTATTAATTCTTGACACTGGGGTACACATCCTTTACTATTTTGGGTGAAGAAATGGGAAATACGCACACAGCGCCTTGCATACCCAAGGATGACGGCCGTCTCACAGTTGTTCTAAGAAAAACCACTTGTGCAGTTAAAATGTGACAACTCCCATACACCTCTTAGCCCTCTCCCATTTTTCTCCCATTATTAACATCTTGCATTAGTGTGGTATATTTGTTACAATTGATGAGCTAATATCGATACATTATTATTAACAAAGCCCACAGTTTAATTAGGGTTCACATTCTATGGGTTTTGCCAAATGTATAATGACATGTATGTACCATGATACCATTACAGTATCATACAGAATAGTTTCACTTCTCTAGAAACCCCATGTGCTCCACCTAGTCATCTCTCCCTCCCTTCCCCCAGTTCCTGGCAACCACAGATCTTTTGCCTTAAAACCAGTTTTGTCTTTTCCAGGGTTATCAGTTTGAGTCACACCGTATATAGCCTTTTCAGATTGGTTTCTTTCACCTAGGGATAGGCATTTAAGGTTCCCCAGGTCCTTTTGTGGCTTGGTAGCTCATTTCATTGTATCACTGAATATTCCATTGTATGGATGTGTCAGTTTGTTTATCCACTCACCTATTGAAGGACATCTCGGTTGCTTCCAAGTTTGGGCAGTTATGAATAACGCTGCTTTACATTTGGGCACAGCTTTCGTGTGGGCATAACTTTTCATTTGGGTAAATGCCAAGGAGCACAACTGCTGGATCACATGGTAAAACCATGTTTAGTTTTGTTAAGAAACTTCTAAACTGTTTTTCCAAAGGGGCTATATACCATTTTGCATTCCTATCAGCAGTGAAGTAGACTTCCCGTTGTTCCACGTCTTCGCCAGCATTAGTTGGTGGTGGTGCTTTGGATTTCAACCATTCTGATAATTCTCTCGTTTTAATTTGCAATTCCCTAATAAAATAAGATGTTGGGTATCTTTGGTTTTTTTTTCTTTAAGACTTTTTTTTCATGTTTATTTATTTATTTTCAGAGAGACAAAGAGGAAGCATGTACGGGGGAGGGGCAGAGAGGGAGGGAGAGAACCTCAAGCAGGCTCTACACTGTCAGCACAGAGCCCAATGTGGGGCTCAATCTCACGAATCAGGAGATCATGACCTGAGTTGAGATCTAGAGTGGGACGCTTAACTGACTGAATCACCCAGGCACCCCTTTTCTTTCTTTTTTAAAAAAATGAAACATCATTTTACTTGAGGATATTGGACAGACTATGGTTATTCCAACTGGCACATTTGGCAGATAGTTTTTGAAAAAAGAAAGGAGTGTGACTGTTCCTTAAAGGAAAACAATAGACAGCATTTGTTGCCAATGATAAAATTTGAGCTTTCAAGTGAAAATTAAAGTTTTGGAAAACTTGTATCTGCCACTTGTATCTGTGAGCTTGGCAGCTTCCCAACACTTAAAAGACTCTGAATTTGGAAGAGCAGCATAACTCAGTGAAACAATGTTTTCCAAATGACTAAATGCATGATTTTGTAAAAGGTCCATTCAAAGTGTAAGATATACCATGATTTAATGTAACAAAGCATAAAAGTTCATTGATCTGGTTTCAGAGTCCACATCCAACTAACCTTTAAAAAACTACCAGTTTTAAGTTTAGGTGAGGTATCAAAGATGGAGACCCACAATTATCTAAAAAAGTTATTAAAATGTTTTTTTTCCTTTTACAACTGAGTATCTATGAGGCCAGATTTCCTTCGTATACTTCATTCAACACCAGATCAAATCCAGAAGCAGATAGGAGAATCTAGCTGTTTCCAATTAAGGCACACATTAAAGAGATTTTCATGTAAAACAATACAGTACTACTGTAGTAGTAGTAGTGTTACTTGTGTAACTTTTTGTGGGAAATATGCTTTTTGCATAAAAACGTTATTTCTGTAGGGGCACCTTGGTGGCTCAGTCTGCTCAGCATCTGACTTCGGCTCAGGTCATGATCTCACAGTTCATGAGTTCCAGCGCCCACATGGGGCTCTCTGCTGTCAGCGGGGAGCCTGCTTTAGATCTTCTCTACCCGCCCCTTCCCAGCTGTTTCTTTCAAACATAAACATTTTTTAAAATGTTATTTATGTAAATGTATAATGGGTTTATTTGTCTTTTTAAGAGAATCAATACATATTTTAAACATTTCTCAGTGTACATTTCTAATATGGTAAACGTGGAAAAAGAAAACCCAGGTAAATAAAAAAGCTCTTTAGGGTTCTCAATAATGTGCAGCTGGGTCAAAGTGTCCTGAGACCAAAACAATGTGAGAACCGCTGTTCTAGGATGCCCTCCAGTGATGCAGTTGGCCAATCCCAGCGCAGTAAATAGATATTACAGTGCTGGTCAAGCCTCACCTCTTTAGGAATCCTCCCTGATCGACCACACTTTATCTACACACTGCCCATATTCTACATCCCCTCTGCAGTTGTGCGCTTCCCCAGCTGATTTCAAACCTCTGGTCCCTGGCAGGTACCGGGAGAGAGAATAAAGTAACTCGCACCCTCTCCCTATGCCGGGATAGCCCTTCGAGGTGTGTCCTCAACTCAGAGGTTAACCTTTCTGGGGAACAGTCTGACATCTGCGCCCGCATCGCTCATGTCTGGGAGCACCGCAGGGACACCATAACTTGGAGACGCCTAATGGAGGCGGGAAGAGCCCAGGGAAGTTGCCAGAATTCCGAGATATCTTAAGGCTGAAGGCATAGAGGGGCTTCGGAACGCTTCGGGGGAGAGACAGGTCTGGCGGCTGAAACGAGGCGGGTCTAGGGCATCCTCACCCCTCCTCTGTCACAAAGCAAGGCGACGCCCGCTGAAGCGCTAGCTCGCTTGCACTAAGGCTCTTCGCTCCTCCCTTTGCCGCCAAGCAGGGAGCCGGCGCAGCTGGCCAAAGCCCTCCACGACAGTCCCGGCGCTTTGCGGCCAGCCGTGCGCGTGCTGATGTGTCGGGGAGGCGGGGCTCAGGGAAGTGATCCGTCGGACGCTCCCTGCTCCCGCGCCGCGTCTGTGGCGGTGTTATCTCCTTGGAGCCATGGCGGTGTCTGCCCGGTCCGCGCGGGCCCCGTCGGACTCACGTAGGCTCAGAGTCCTCCCCTGCGGCACAGAGAGAGAGAGAGAGAGAGAGAGAGAGAGAGAGGGACGCTGGTGTCAGAGGGGCGGGGGCGGTAGCACTGCCCTGTGGGACCCCGGGAAGGGGGCCTCTGTTAGGAAGGAGCTTGTAGAGAGAGATTGCAGCCCGAGGATTTGGGCTGATGATGACACTCAGGGCGCGAGAGGTTCTGGGGCATTGGAGGATCCAGAAGGAGGGGTTGCACTGCAAGGGTGTTAGAGTACTTAGGAATCTGTGGGATAACCTGGTAGGCAGAAACCCTGGGGCTGTTGGGGCTGTGATTTCTGTGATTTGGGGAGAAGTCGATTTTAAAGCACTTCCATCCCCACACCTGCACACACGCTTTCTCTGTTGTTTGCAGATAAAGTACAGAAAGACAAGGCTGGACGGACTTCGGGGCCCAGTCAGGGCAGCGGAATGGTGAAACTCTTGGGTTTTGAGTGGACAGATGTTTCCAGCTGGGGGAGGCTGGTGACCCTGCTGAACCGACCAACGGATCCTGCCAGCCTGGCCGTCTTCCGTTTTCTCTTTGGTAAGTCCGGTTTCTGGGAGGGGCCGGTGTGGTGCTGGGTGAGAGAATAACAATCCTCCTTTGTGCATTTCTTGGTTACTTAGTGATTTGCCTCCCTTTGCCTTAGAGCTGAAGATACTGATATCCTGGAAGAGATCTTTGTGGAGTTTAGGATCAAATCCAGCTTTGTCTCCTCTGATTAGGGTTTGGAGGCCAGAAATCTTTTGATCTGAGGTCATAGGAAATACAGAGGCAGAGGAACAGAGACCCATTTTGCTTGTGGCATGAAGTTGCCCAGTAACTATACTGAGGACTAGACCTCAGAGAAATGGCTAGGTGACAGGGCAGACATTTTGGCTGTGAATCCTGAATCCAGAGTTTCCTAACTCATAGGCCACACAAGGATGCTTGGAACGGGTTACAGATGTGCTGAGATATCCATCCCCTTAGCCCAGTGGTTCTCAACTGGTGGCAGTTTTGCTGTCCAGAAGACATTTTTATTTGTCACAACTTGGGGGAAGAGGAAGTAGTTGGCCACAGACCGGTGTGTACTTACGAGCCAGGGATGCTGTGACCTAATGGTGCACAGGAGAGCCCCTCCCAGCAAATAATTAACCAGACTAAAATGTGATTGTCCCGAGGTTGAGAAACCCTGCCTAAACTGGAACTGTCCTCCGAACCTGAGTAGCTGCTTTTGTTTGCTCTAGTGTGTAAGCCAAGTACTATATTCTGGGTGTGCTAGGAAGAGAAAAAGTTTGAGAAGCACCACCCTAGAACACTTTCTATGCCTCATAGGACAGACTTTAAGTTATCAAAACCTAAACAGTATTTATAGCGTTTTGTACACTTTTCCCATTTAATCCTCTTTGTAACCCTGTAAAAGATGAGCCCCTTTCTCAAATAGAGAATGAAGAATTAGCTCAGTGAGGTGCGGTGGCTGTCTGAGATCACATAACCGGCATAATGCCTAGCACAGAGTAGGCGCTCAGTAATTATTGTTGAGGGAATGAGTGAGTGGCAGAGCCAGGGTTAGGTAAGAAGTCTGACCCTGGAGCTGGGTGCATTCCACTGTATTCCAGTGTATTCCACCTCTTCCTTTGCTGAGGGCTAACAGCCCCTCCTTGACTACCTTCTCAGGGCTGTTGATGGTGTTGGACATTCCCCAGGAACGGGGGCTCAGCTCCCTAGATCGAAGATACCTGGATGGGCTGGAGGTGTGCCGCTTCCCCTTGCTGGATGCCCTGCAGCCACTACCACTTGACTGGATGTATCTTGTCTATACCATCATGTTTCTGGGTGAGGGAAAGTGTGGGAGAGATGGGAGTATTACCTGGCCTACCTAAAACAAAGAAATACAAAGCATGCTGGTGAATGACCAAAGTCTTGGGTTCATTATTTCACTTCCGCTGTGATTCATAATTTCATCTTGCTGACCTGTGTGTCACCTCAGCTGTGATCCCATAAGTCTTTTTAAAATATTAGAGTAACATTTAATTTTCATTTAGTTTTACCCGATGATAAAATGTCCTATGACTTTTCTTGATCCCACCCACAGCCTGTCCCAGGGGAGCTGGGCCTGTGGTGACCCTTTGATCTCTTAATCCTCTCCCCCACAAATCCCAGGGGCACTGGGCATGATGCTGGGCCTGTGCTACCGGATAAGCTGTGTGTTATTCCTGCTGCCATACTGGTATGTGTTTCTCCTGGACAAGACGTCATGGAACAACCACTCCTATCTGTATGGTTTGTTGGCCTTTCAGCTGACATTCATGGATGCGAACCACTACTGGTATGAGTCTAGGGGAAAGGGGGAAGGGTTGGCCGGGTCAGGATGGTTACTGGTGATAGGGGCCCAGTGAGGTCCTAGAATTTGCCCCAGCAAGCATATTTTCAACCGTGCTTTGCAAAGTGTGGTTACAGGGTCACATTTTGATTCGGATGAATTCGGGAGGGGGAAGGATCAGTGAGTTGGGGCACTTGGGATGACAAAAAGGAAAATGGCTCCATTCCCAACCCTCCACTCTTTCCGTATCTCCCCAGGTGCCTTGATCTATCCACTTCCTGTAATCCTCTTAGAAGAAGAGAAGACTAAAGCCAGACATAGATGTTTTCAGATACCTCAAGGGTGGTCATGTGGAAGAGGGAGCAGACTTTCTCTGTGTGAGCCCAGGGGGGCAGAGTTAGAGCCAAGAGTAGCGGTTGCTGTGAGGCAGAGTCATATCAGAAGGAGAGGGCCCATCAGGGCCGCTCAGCAGTGCTATCCTGGGAGGAGGTAACCCTCCCCCACCTCCGGCTTAGGCGACCATCTTTTATGGGAGGTGGTGAAGGGATTTGGAGACAGGGTGGCAGGGCGGATGATCTCTAGGGACCCTCCGCATTAAGTGAAAGCAAATATGCACATATGAAATGTCAGTAAGATGGGTATAGGGAAAAAAATCTCAAATGTTGAGTGTGTTACTGATTTATCAGTCATTAATTAACTTTCATTTATTAATATAACATACAGATGCCCCTTTGGTAAATCTTTAAATTCATTCAAAATAGCCAGCTCTGATCATATAAAATTAAGACAGTTTTGACAGAATACTCCTGAAAAGATTCATTTTTATAATTTTTACACAATTTGAAAAAATACCTATCCTTTACTGAAGGCTTTGCACATGGCCAGACACTATACTAAATACTTTAAATTTTTCCTCATTACAATGCCATGAGGTCTATAGTGCTGTTCTATTTATAAATGAGGAAACTAAGGCATAGGGAAGGATTGGCCTAAGGTCACCCACCAGGCTAAGAGGCACAAGTGAGAATCCAGGTCTCCTTAACTACAGACTGCAGTGCTCTTGACCACAAGTGTAAAGTGCCCCTTCCCCAACTTCTCTGCTCATTCATTGTGTTCTTGAAAACCTGTTTTGCTGCTGCCTCCCTAGAATACATCTAGTCTTAGTGTCTTGGGTATCTCTCCCAAGGTAGCTGTTAGCAGGTACTCTCCAGCACTACATCCTGGCATCTAGGTCTATGAAATGTCAGTTTGTCTTAGATTTTGGAATTTTTTTTTTTAATGCAGTATATGTTTACATATACCTTTAGCTTTTCAACCGTTCTTCTCAAATTCATTCTTTTTCAAATTCAGTCATATTCTAGCACTATGGTCCCTTCCCTGATTGGTTCCATTAGGACAAACTAATTTACTAACTAATGGTAAACACTGAACTCTTTGTCACTATCACTCACTAGTAACATTTCTGTCATGACCTAGTCACTGTTAAATTTGCTCATGTAATTCTAAAAGACCTTTAGAATAGCCCAGAGAACCTAAGAGGATATGGGAAGACTTCCTGGGATAGAGAGGTTATTACATTTAAAAAGAAAGGTGGAAATGTGCTGGACTAAGAAACTCTCCTTACTGCTTGCTTCTCTTCGTGTAGGTCTGTGGACGGCCTGCTGAATGCCCGTAAGCGGAATGCCCACGTGCCCCTTTGGAACTATGCTGTGCTGCGGGGCCAGGTACAGGATTTGAGGAAAGAGGGAGGT
This sequence comes from Panthera onca, assembly GCF_046562875.1. Classification (NCBI taxonomy): domain Eukaryota; kingdom Metazoa; phylum Chordata; class Mammalia; order Carnivora; family Felidae; genus Panthera; species Panthera onca. The sequence continues at coordinate 40,246,475 of NC_138341.1, forward strand.
GATCTTTGATACCCACTGTCAGCGTGGCCATCCTGCTGCCGGACTCCACTGTTCTCTGCCTCCTTGGATTCCTTTTGCTGAAAAGCTAGGCCACCTCTTCTGTCTTCTAGTCTCTGGGTTCTCTTACCTTGTCATGGAAAGAATAGAGCTTTATCCCTGCTAGATTGACATCCTTATGAGAGATATATGCTTCATGACTTTCTTTGGTACGTAATACTGTGCCTGGCATTGGTAGAATGTCAATAAATACTTGTTGGGTGAGTGACTATCCCAGTTGAGTGAATCTAATCTTCCTTAGGCCCTGAACTCAGATCAGAACTTGTGTTATTGCCAGTAGTCTGTAGAAAACGGGGTTCTTTTTTTTTGTTTGAACATTCGTTTTGCATTTTGTGTTTGCAGATCTTCATTGTGTACTTCATTGCGGGTGTGAAAAAGCTGGACGCAGACTGGGTTGAAGGCTATTCCATGGAGTACCTGTCCCGGCACTGGCTCTTCAGTCCCTTCAAGTGAGTGGCAGTCAGGGCAGAGTTTTCGTTGAGGCACAGGTACACAGCAGGTGACTCACCTCCCCCAGGCTTACGGTAACAACTGCCCTCCCTGCTTTGCCTGAATTTGCCACATGCTTTCCTCTGGCCACTTATCTTCCTATTCAGCAGAAGGCAGAGTCAGTGATACCAAAAGATCTAGGCTTACCTGTCCCTGGGCAAGAACAAAGGGAACAAACTAAAAGACGAAAGTCAGAATGAAGTGAGTTGGTGAATGAGTCCGTGCTCCTTGCAGCCGCCATAGGTGGTGCCTTGTGTTGCCGCCCCGGCCTCTCGCCGGGACTCCTCAGCCAGTGTACATAGATGGACAGTCAGCGGCCCTGCTCTGACAAAATCATTGTTGCAAGCTCTTTAGGAAACAGAGGTTTGCCTCTCTTGAATTCTCCTTTCCTTCTGTTTTTCCTTGCCTCTTTTACTTTATTCTTTCTTTTTCCCTGTTCTTTCCCAGTTCCAAAAGTTTGACTTTATTATGTTAGGCATTCGCTTTTTATTTTTTCATTTTTTAAGTATGTTTATTTATTTTGAGAAAGAGTGAGCGCTTGCACAGGAAGGGCAGAGAGAGTAGGAGAGAGAGAAAAATCCCAAACAGGCTTTGCACGTTCAGTGTGGAACCTGACGCAGGGCTCGAACTCATGAACCGTGGGATCGTGACCTGAGATGAAATCAAGAGTCGGACACTTTAATCCACTGAGCCACCCAGGTGCCCCTGTCAGGCATTCACCTTTTAAAATTCCTCCCTTCCTTCCTTCTTAAATGTTTATTTTCTGACAGAGAGAATCAGCTGGGGAGGAGGGGCAGAGAGAGGGAGACAGAATCAGAAGCAGACTGTGCACTCAGCCCCATGTAGGGCTGGAACCCATGAACCACGAGATCATGACCTGAGCCCAAGTCGGACTCTTAACCAGCTGAGCCACCCAGGTACCCCAGTTTCTTCTCATTTATAAACTCCATGAAGAATCTACTCCCGGGGCTCCTGGGTGGTTCAGTCAGTTAAGATTCAGACTTTGGCTCAAGTCATGATCTCATGGTTCGTAGGTTCGTGCCCTGTATCAGGCTCTGTGCTGACAGCTTACCCTACTTTGGATTCTGTCTCTCTCTCTGCTCTCTGCCCCCTCCCTGCTCATACTGTGTGTGTGTGTGTGTGTGTGTGTGTGTGTGTGTGTGTGCGTCTCAAAAATAAACATTAGGGGCATCTGGGTGGCTCAGTCGGTTAAGCATCTGACTTCAGCTCAGGTCATGATCTCAGCCTGTGAGTTCGAGCCCTGCATCAAGCTCTGTGCTGACAGCTCAGAGCCTGGAGCCAGCTTTGGATTCTGTGTCTGCCTCTCTCTCTCTGCCCCTCCCCTACTCATGCTCTGTCTCTCTCCACCTCTCAAAAATGAATAAATGTTAAAAAAAAAAATTTCTTTTTTAAAAATAATAAAAATAAACGTTAAAAAAAAAACACTTACTCCCTAAAGTACACTCACTTCTCAATCAAATTTGCTCTGTGGAATCTGCCCCTACTTATTACATAGGGCATGTGGAAAAAAATTGAACCGCTAAAGTGTGTGGAAATGAAAAGGGGTTGGAAACTCCCATAGGGTGTCTTTGTGCAGAGTTCTATCCACCTGCTATGGTACATCCTTTGGCAAGGACAGGGCAGTGGAGTTTGCTGTGAATGCTGGGTTCTCCGGTGGGCTGGTGCCTGACCTTTGCTCCTGGTCTCTACAGACTGGTATTGTCCGAGGAGATGACTAGTCTGCTAGTGGTGCACTGGTGTGGACTGCTGCTCGACCTCTCAGCCGGTTTCCTGCTCTTCTTTGATGCCTCGAGGTCCATTGGCCTCCTCTTCGTGTCCTACTTCCACTGCATGAATTCCCAGCTTTTCAGCATCGGTCAGTACCTGTGGTCTGGTAGGAGATGGGAAGCCACAGGTTTGTGGGGAGGGACTGGCCGGAGACATTGTCTGGGAGTGGGAGATGGTGACGGGAACTGGAGTTAAACTGAGCCAGATGTAGTCACTGGAAAATGGCCGTAAACAGGAAGAGAGGACTGGGGCCTCTGGGCTCAGCTAGCGTGTTGTGTAGGAAGGAATCTCGGGGAAGTAAGAATCCTCTAGTTAAGAACTTCTTTCGTCACAAGTAGAATACCTGGGAGAGGCTTCCTGAAGTAGGGGAGTGGAGGGGATTACCCATGTTCCCTGCAACCAAACTCCTGAAACGCTTATTTTCTCCCTGCCTTCCTAGGTATGTTCCCCTACGTCATGCTCGCCAGCAGCCCTCTCTTCTGCTCCCCTGAGTGGCCCCGGAAGCTGGTATCTCACTTCCCTGAGAGGCTGCAAGAACTGCTGCCCCTCAAGGCTGCCCCTCAGCCCAGTGTGTCCTGCGTGTATAAGAGGAGCCGAGCCAAAGGTGGCCAGAAGCCAGGGCTGCGCCATCAGCTTGGTGCCGCCTTCACCCTGCTCTACCTCCTGGAGCAGCTCTTCCTGCCCTATTCTCATTTCCTCACCCAGGTATGTGTGGGCTGGGGGTTAGGTTGGGAAGTGGCAGAGGTCACAACGTTAGGGAAGTATGGGGCCGTGTCGGTTGAGAATGGGGTTAGGAGAACTGTTGGGCCGATTGCCTCTGTCCTGCTTTTTCAGGGCTATAACAACTGGACAAATGGGCTGTATGGCTATTCCTGGGACATGATGGTACACTCGCGCTCCCACCAGCACGTGAAGATCACCTACCGTGATGGCCGCACTGGCGAGCTGGGCTACCTTAACCCTGGGGTGAGATGTCTGATGCTGACAACTTACTGTTCTTCAGAGCTCCCTTGAGCATTGGGGTCTGATTTGGTCCTAAATATAATTATAAAATAAAACAAATTTGGGTCCACTCTGCCCACTCTGTCCTCTCAGGAGCCGGGTTGACCCTTCTTTTGTGTGAGTTCAAATAGGGCAGTGTCATTCACTTCCTTTGAATTGAAATTAGATTTAGGAAAGGTAAGTATATCAAGCCCAGCAATAAACAATTCTTCCCCAGAGACGAGTTGAGGGTTTTTTTTTTCCTGGTCAAAATAGGCACCAGACAGGACTCTCTTAGTGCCATTGACAGTGCATGACCCATCTGGGAGGTTGATAATGATGAGGTGGGACTAATGTGGGGGTTTGGGGCAGGTATTCACACAGAGCCGGCGATGGAAGGATCATGCAGACATGCTGAAGCAATATGCTACTTGCCTGAGCCAACTGCTTCCCAAGTACAATGTCACTGAGCCCCAGATCTACTTTGATATTTGGGTCTCCATCAATGACCGCTTCCAGCAGAGGTGGGCACAGGGAACAGAGAAGGGGAAAAATGAAGTCCCACTCCTTTTGCCAAGATGAACAGCCCATGCTCCCCAGTGTTGTCTTGCTTGAAAGGCTGTCTGTCCTCTGGTGCATGTCCCTGTTGAATTGGTTGTGGGCATAGCTGATTGCTTCCAGCAGGGGGCACCATCAACCAGCAGAAAAGGTAACTGACTTTTTTTTTTTTTTTTTTTTTCCCTAAGATGCTGTTAACGCAATTCTCCTCAGGTGGCCACTAACCCCCATTCTTCCCAATGCTCCAGAATCTCTTTCTCCTTCTCTCTCTGCCCCAGACTGGCAATAATATGCTGACATAAGCCATTTCTTCTATTTGGACACCCTGTTCCCTCTATCTGGGAGCAGTGATGAAGGGAACAGAACCAGAAATTCTGGTGGGTAGGTGCTGTGGTCTCTTTAGAACATGGTTTTCTTTCCTAAGGATTTTTGACCCTCGTGTGGACATCGTGCAGGCCGCCTGGTCCCCATTCCAGCGTACATCTTGGCTGCAGCCACTGTTGATGGACCTGTCTCCCTGGAGGACCAAGTTACAAGAAATCAAGAGCAGCCTGGACAACCACACTGAGGTGGTTTTCATTGCAGATTTCCCTGGTATGGAGGAAAGCAAAGAACCTTTGCTGTCTTTCCCTGTGGTTTCCTTGGCCAGCGACATTGCCTGTGATGGAGAGGGGAGGGGCATTCCTGATGGGAGGAGTGTTCTTGAGACCTGAAGGGTGGTAGTGGTAAAGGGAATTATTTCATCTTCCATGGGGTAAGCTGGGGAACTTTGTTGCCCCTGGCAGGGCTGCACCTGGAGAATTTTGTGAGTGAAGACCTGGGCAACACTAGCATTCAGCTGCTGCAGGGGGAGGTGATTGTGGAGCTGGTGGCAGAACAAAAGAATCAGACTCTAAAGGAGGGAGAAAAAATGCAGGTATTTTGTTGGAATTAACAATGGCAGAAAAGTTTAGATGAGTGGAGTTAATTTACTATAGACTCCAAAGTGGGAGCTCAAAAATCAAGGGTCCCCAGGGCTGTGAACAGCCTCACCCAGGATTCTAGAAGTCAGTTCCTTCGGACTCCAAAATACAATGAAAAGAAAGACGTCTAGGTAGGGGGGAAGGGGGGGGTGGGTTGGGGTGGGGAATGTAGGAAGCCCATAGGCTGCCTGGGAAAGGTTAGAGAGTGAAGTATGTCCATTTCTTTTCCCTTGTCAGTTGCCTGCTGGTGAGTACCATAAGGTATATACACTGTCACCCAGTCCTTCCTGCTACATGTACATCTATGTCAACACTACAGAGCTTGCACTGGAGCAAGACCTGGCATATCTGCAAGAATTAAAGGAGAAGGTGGAGAATGGAACTGGTGAGTATATGAAGAGTTGGGCTAAGAAAGCACCTGGTTATAAGTCAGGGTTGTGAATGAGGATCTAGCCACTAAAGAATGAACTTGAAGTTTCTGGCTGGTGAAAGGAGAGTTCTAAAAGAGAGAATGACCTCAGTGATTCCTCTTTTTGCCTTCTGGGCAGAAATGGGGCCTCTACCTCCAGAACTGCAACCTCTGCTGGAAGGGGAAGTAAAAGGGGGCCCTGAGCCAACACCTCTGGTTCAGACTTTTCTTAGACGCCAGCGACGGCTCCAAGAGCTTGAACGCCGGAGAAATACCCCTTTCCATGAGCGGCTCTTCCGCTTCTTGCTACGGAAGCTCTATATCTTCCGCCGCAGGTGAGTTATACTGACAACAGTACTGGTCATTGCCATCAGATGTTTGCAAGTTGGGTAACTTTTCTCTGGTGAAGGTAACGGGAGGGACAATCCCAAGAAAGGACAGTCTAGTGCTAAATACTTTTTCCTCTCCATTCTTTTCCCCCTGATGTAATGGAAGACTAAATGATCTGTGTCTGATGGCCTGCTGTCTTGTTCTGCCTCAGCTCACCGCCAGCCTCCCTGTGGGTTATTCCTACCTCACTCTAGAATCCTTTACTGGACCATATAAGGAGTGGTGTGCCCTTCCAGCTGGGATGGGTGGGTCACCGGGCGGGGGGGGAGATTTTCATTTATGCCTGAGTGAAAGAAGGTAGGACCAGGTGGCCATGAGGGGTTCAGCAGGAATCCCTATGTAGAAACAGGAGTTTGGACTGGCTGGCCTTTTTCTTCTTTTTCAGCTTCCTGATGACTTGCATCTCACTTCGAAATCTGGTATTAGGCCGCCCTTCCCTGGAGCAGCTGGCCCAAGAGGTGACTTATGCAAACTTGCGACCCTTTGAGCCAGTTGGAGAGTCAAGTCATTCAAACACAGATTCTTCGAATTCTGATCCCCCTGAGCCAAATTCTGACCCTGTGCACTCAGAGTTCTGAGGGGGGGCAGATGTTGGGTACAGATGTGGGAGCAGCCAGTCATAGGACCATCAACCTATGCATTGGAAATGTGAAGAAATTGATATTTTATATATTTTTCTTCTTTATTCATAGTTCTTTTAAATTCAGAGAGGATATCTTAGAGGAGCCAAGAAAGTAAAGCAAGGATAAAATTTATCAATTCAAGGTTGAGGGGCTAGGACAGCCATTCTAGGATAAAGGGCTAAGAGTCAGGTTTAAAGTGACCAGCTCCTTGGGGAAAGAGATTTATGTGCCATGATAACAATAATGCCAAACTATTCTCAAGTACTTGTTATATGCCTTCATTATTTCATTTAACCCTTAGTGGCCATTAGCCCCCTATTTTACAGTTGGAGAAAGTAAGGCTCAGAGATCATATAATTTCAAAGACAACCCTCTTAGATGTACCCTGCCTCTTGTAATTTGCAGACTCACAGACAAGAATCATGAAATAGTGTTAGCCTAAAACTTGTCTTGTTAATTACAGGTAAGATTAGGATGGTGATCAAGTTCTAAATGCACAGAGTAATTTTCTCTTCCCTACTGTTGTGGTTCCTTTATTGTTCCTATTATAGCCAGTGAGTTTTTCAGTAGCAGCTATGAGAATAGGTAGGACCAAGTTAAATAAGGAAATTCAGATGATTGGTACTAGCTCTCTCAAAATAAGCTTTAGCATTCTCTCAAAATTAAATTTTAGCATCCTTCTACCCTTTCGTGAGCACAAAGTGATGTAAAGAGAATTAACCAAACTTGGTGAGGGATTAAGGCATGTTTGCCATTATTTTGTAGGCTTTGATGTACAGGGGGACTCAGGAGGCACCTCAATTCCATGAACAAAAGCCTGGCATTGGGCTAGAAAGTAAGAATGCATAGAGAAAAAGGAAGAAAAAAGGCCCCTGCTCTGGGTGCTCATGGTCTTGCAGTAAAGACGGTCATGGCAGTATATTGGCAGTCCCAGTAACTTTGATAAAGGATTACATCTGTGTTTTCAGGCTTTGCTTCCCATGCCTCACCCCACCCCACCCTACCCTACTTCCTTGGACAGTGGTCTCAGGGGGCCTTTCCTAGGCAGCTGCCTTCTCACTGTACACACTTGGGTTGATGATGTCCTCTCCAGTGGTTTCCAGTGATGATGCTTAAATTTCCCTCCTGCGCCCTAGACCTATATATCTAACTAGCTCCATCTGGATATCCCACAAAGCTTTCAAATTCTAACAACTTCTGTTCATCCCCAACTCAGGCCTCCTTCTCATTAGTGAATGGCATTTTTTGACCAAGCCACCTGAGTCCTCAGCCTTGATTCTTCCTTTTTTCTCACATTTCTTAAATTTCAAGTTGCATCAGTTCTACCTCTTGAATCTATTCATTTCTACTACCTCTGCATTCTAATCTAGTTGGAGATAGACCTGAGCAGATACAGTTGTGCAAGTTGGGCCTGAATAAGGGCATCCCACTGAAGTCAAGTGGGACCTCATTCTTACAAGGCATTGTGTGGGTTAGCTAGCAATAACTGTGCCACGAGGTATCTTGGTCACTTGTTAAGTGTGGGGGAAACACTGGTTTTCAATAGTTTTGCAGATCTGACACAATATACCTCGGCACCATGTCCTTTTAAGTTCAGCCATCCCTTCCCCTGCAGTGCCCCCACGCCTTGCCCATTACATGACTGGTATTTGGGGAAGGGACTCCGTGGTAGTTCTAATATAGGCAAGGATGCTACTGTCCCAAACCTGTTAGTGCATCACCTCTTCTTCCCAATGAAAATGTTGGGATGGGATGGAGAGGACAGGTGGTCATCTTAATACTGTTTAAGAAAAGCTATTCAACTGAGTAAATCGGGATTCAGATTTCACTAGAAATCAGGTCTTGTGCAGCTGTTATGGAAATGGGACTATCAATGTCCTTTTTGCTAGGCCTTAGTGTTCTATTTCTCCTCTCAGCATTTGTCCCGGACCAAGTTGTTCCTTTAAACTGTATAAAGTCCAGTACAGATTTCCTTTTTACCTGCACATTGAGCTTTCCTTCCATACCATATTAATACTTTGATCTTCAACCATTTATAATCACCATCACTCCATTTTACCTTTGCTTCTACTCTTCTCCCTGGGCTGGTCACTATTTCTTCACCTTCACTTTTTTTAAATAATTTTTCCCCTGTTAGGCAGAAGCAAAAACTGAACCTAACCTTAATTTTTCTAGTACTATCCGACTAGCCTATAGGCATCCAGTGCATCCCTATCCCCCTTATTTGGCCAGCAGTGCACTGGCATCTAAGAGCTTTTTGAAACTTTAAACGATACCAGGACTTAACCTTGCCCCCCTGCCAACATAGTTCTATTTAAGCCTCCAGATAGGTGTAATCAAGCATTCTTTTGGGTTTCACATTTTCAGATCAACAGTAAAGATGAACCACATGATTGCATACATGCTGGTGTAAACCTGTGCCAAGTGGCTCTGGTCTCTACTTTTAGCTCCTGGTTAAAAAGGGATGGTTCAAGCTCTGTTGTAAACCCCTACAAACTGCCACAAATTTAGAATAAGGGTTTTAGAAACTTGTAATATCATCACTGTAATTGTGCTCAATTTTTCACTGTAGCTCACTTATTCTAGCTCATAAAATAATTAGAAGCTGGCCCCTCACCACTGCTCAAATTTTGCTGTGTTATGTACTGAACATGTAACTTGCAGCCTTTAACACCTGTTTATAATAAAGGGATTAACACTTCAGGCATAATAAACTTTTCCCCCCTACATTGGAAAGATGAAAAGGGGTTTAAATTTTCAAGACTAAACATCACTGTCCCTTTTACGTCCCTAATCTTGGACAGTTTTTAAATGTTACTGGCAGTTGAGTAGCTGCTACATAGTAAGGACATAGAGATTTTGTCCACTGCGTCAACCAAAAAAAGCAATGCTAGACAGGTGAGATCTTGGGAGGTTTTTCTTAGTGCTAGGAATAGGATATACAAACCTACTGAAACGCCTGCAGTCCTGGATGAAGGCGTTTGAGATGATTTCCCTGAACCATGGGAAGGATTACAATTATTCAGGGATAAGGAGTATGTTCTCAGGTCATATTCAAACCAAAGAATAATGGACACAATTAAGGTAGAACCTAGCATTTTATTTAGATCTTCATTAAACTGTTGGAATTGAGAACCAGACATACGTAATAAACCTCCAAAAATAGATCCTGAAAGGCACTTTCTGCTTAGGGCAAGCAGTCATGGAATAAGCATGTAAACAAGCTGGCTTCTCTGTACCACACCAGCCAAGTCAGCTTTCTCCATGGCCAGCCGCACCAGCTCTGCCCTCCCTTCTATTAACACCAGCCAGACCCCCTGTAGGTCTAACCCAAGGTTTTTCTGTAGGACACCTTGGCCTACCTGGGAATGCTGGAAACATGTTGTTAAAGGAATCATGGTGTTGAGGAAAAAAAAAAAAACAAAAAACAAAAAACAAAAAAAAAAAAAACTTTTAAAAGCTGCCATCTGAGGTGATGGCTTCTCTGTACTTACGCCATACCCCAGAATACAATAAATAAGCAATTAGAAAATGTTCAAGTATGAAGGGATTTCCTCCTCCCCGCCAAAAGCACTGCTCTCTGAAGGAAGCTGGTTTCTCTGTAGCTACACCAGCTGTTCAGAAAGCTCATTGGACCTGGTTTTGAAAATAAAACAAAGTTAAAACCCTGGGAGGAATTATTGTGCAGTGTGGAGTACTCAGTCTTTCTTATAAAGAAAAAAAAAAGTTATCTGGTACCAAAGTGTGCAACCTACAGACCCTCAGGTACTGCCCTGTGACTTCTCTGTATGACATCACAAGGGTGCCAAGTGCCTGTTTTTCTAGAGCTAGGAGTTGGTGGTTTGGCTAGTGCTGAAACCATGCATAGGATTGGTTTACTAAATAAAAACCTTATTACGTACGTCCTCCAAAAGACAGCTGAAAAGTGGAGAGATTTTGATTTGGTGCTATTTAAGAGATGGCAATTAAGAGCATAAGCACCAGGGAGATGGTTTAATGGTAACTGCCTTTTTTTTTTTTTTTTTTTAACGTCAGGCTAGAGCTCCAACTGGAACTTGCGTTACATGCAAGAATGATTGGATAGGGAACACTCCCTGACAAAGAGCTACATAATTAGAAATGGATCAAGTTATAAGGAAGATAAGGGAAGGCTTCACATTCTGAATAGAGCTCAAGACATTACAAATTCATGCTGACAGGGCTATGGCATTGCCAGACAGGCTATAATGGAACTACAAATACTTTACGTGCACATTACAGGACATTTTCAGCATTTGGTGGGAAAGTCAATGCAATTAGGATTTTAGAAGGTTGGGTGATAGGGCACAAAGGTTCAATTTCAAAGCATTATTTACTACAGTGTTGTTGGTTTGTTTCTAGGCAGTTACATGGATCACCTATGCTCACTAAATTCATTATAATGGTGAACAAAACACCTAGGGACAGAATAGCAAGCCCAACTTACAGTCCCCCACACAAGCTAAAATTCATGTCATTGACTAGAGTGACTGCAACTGATCAGGAGCTGAAAGAGGACAGGAAAATTTAGGAAGAAGGGCCCTTTCCCTCAGAGCTTGAAGGCTTCTCTGTAGCCTACGCCAACAAGTCTGGGGAAAAAAGGCTAACACTTTCAATATTTAAGCTTTTTGGGCACTTCCCATGGGAAGCTGTCCCTACCAAAGTGGCCATAGGCTGCAGTCCTCTGATAAATTGGCTTCTTCAGATCCAGATCCCTGGAATATACAAGTCCGTAACTTAATATGTAGCATTCAATTAAAATAAAGCAAAACAATCAGCAAGACTCATTTTCAAGAGTTCTGGCAAATGAGTTCAGTTCTCTGGGGTTTGCTAGGAAAAAAGTTTGTGGCAGAAGTGTTTGTTACTTCCCTGGTGTCCAAACTCCTCGCACAGTCCTTATTAGTAACTACAGTTCTTGTTTTTCCATCCTTGGCTCAACAAATATGAAAATTTGTCATTATTCTGAGAAATTCCAAGTGTCAAAAAGCTCATCTGAGATCATGGCATACTTACCAAGGTCCCATGCCCAAACCCTGTTTATTTTCTTTATAGCGGCCTTGAATAAATATCCCCACTTATCTGTACTAATTTAAGTAAAATAAACATCCCTAGATAACATGAGCACAAAGCCCAATATCAAACGTGAAAGACTTTTTCTAGGGTGGTTAATCTAAGCAATGGAACACTGTAATTTTAGATTTTTCTTAATATAAGCCTTTACTAAAGGCAACTTAGATAACATCAACCATTCTAGGAATTAAAAGGTTTCCCCACTTGAGGAGTCTTCACACCCACCTTTACCTTCTCCGATTTGAACAGATCTCAAATACACACACACACACACACACACACACACACCCTCATTTTTCACTAACAATAGGCTTTACCATCTTTACCTGACAATGACCCCAGGGCGGAGGTCAAAATTCTTCTTCACAATCTCTAATAGCTCTCTCTCACTCTTCTGAGAGGTGCCATAATGGAAAATGGAGATAGACAATGGATGAGAAACTCCAATAGCATAAGAGACCTAAAAGGATTCAAATGTCATAAAAGTCAGTGATTAAGAGACCCACCCATTTGTACAATACGCTGGTATTTAAAAAACAGAAGTAACTACACTAAAAGCCCTCCCACTAGCATGCCTTCTAATCACTCCAATTATTTAAGAAAGTATATACCTGCACAAGAACCCTTCTGCACAGACCTCCTTTAACAAGGGATTTTGCCACCCAACGAGCAGCATAAGCAGCTGAACGGTCCACCTTGGTATAATCCTTTCCTGAAAAGGCACCTCCTCCATGAGCTCCCCAACCACCATAAGTGTCCACAATGATCTTCCGGCCAGTCAAACCAGCATCACCCTGAAATTAAAGAATTCAAGTCACTTTATGCCTAATCCTTTCCAATAAATGGTTCTAGATCAAGTTTCCTAAATACCTATTTCTGTATCACCCAACATACACCCTCAGAAAATTCACATGCAGACTTAACAAATCTAGAAAAAAAGGTGGTAGCAGCCAAATTTGCAAGTAACCATTACAGAAAATCCAAAAAAGTAAATGGAACTGATACTGTAAGGTCTTACCTGAGGCCCACCAATAACAAATCTGCCACTTGGCTGTAGATGATAGATTGTGTCCTCATCAAGGTATTTTGCAGGTACAACAGCTTTGATGACTTTCTCCTTTAGGGCATCCCTCATCTCATCAAGACAAACTTCTTCATCATGCTGAACAGATATAACAATTGTGTGAACTCTGATGGGAAGCACAGCACCTCGATCCTGCATGTACTGCACAGTCACCTTGAAGGCAAAGCAAATGATCAGAACATCAGTTTACTAGATAGGATAGAGAACCAAGGCAAAGCTAAGTGACAATACAAGATAAATACTAGTCTTTAGTAAAAACATTACTGTTCTGTGCCAAAGCAGTATGTGTAATCTATCTTTACGATCATCACTTACTTGAGTTTTAGAATCTGGGCGTAACCAAGGCAAAGTGCCATTGCGGCGTAGTTCAGCCAGTTTGGCATTGAGCTTGTGTGCTAAGACAATAGTTAAAGGCATACATTCCTCAGTTTCATCAGTGGCATAACCAAACATCAAACCCTAAAAAAGGAAAAAGTCACCAATGTGATCAATCCAAGCTTCACAATTTCACATTAGAAGAGATGCAAATAGAGTCTACCAAGCTACCTGGTCTCCTGCACCAATGTCTTCCTCATTCCGGTCGAGATGAACACCTTGAGCAATATCTGGTGACTGTTGCTCCAACGCTACCAGCACATTACAAGTCTTGTAGTCAAACCCTACAAACAAAACAATGTCTTGTTTAAGAAGGAGGGAAAAAAAAAAACAACCATAGCAATACCCATGCCTTCTATTTACAAGAGTTATTTAAAATTTCAAATACTGCTATAGAAATCAAATACAGGTATCCCCCCACGTTTTGAAAGTTATTGTTTCATCACTTCACTTTTAGGAAAGACCTGCATTAGTACTTGTTTTCACTAACTGAGATCTCATGTGGGATCAAGCCCCACGTCAGACTCTGCACTGACAGGTCAAGGAGCCTGTCTGGGATTTTCGCTCCCCCTCCTGTTGGCATGCACTCAGACTCTCTCAAAATAAACTTTAAAGTAAAAGAGCTAGAGAGTGTTGAAAATATCCGGAAAAATGAGCTTAGAAAAGCCAATTCATTAAAACGCACCTTTGGAAGAATCATCGTATCCAATGTGTTTAATGGCTTCACGAACCACTTTCTGGTAATCAACAGCAGCTCTGGACGTAATTTCCCCAGCAAGAAGGATCATTCCAGTTTTAGCAACAGTTTCTAATAAAAGAGAAATTCACAATCAAATGCCACTCTTACAAAGTAATTTCCATGAGATTACCTTTTCATCAGTCGGTAAGCAATGTTTAGAACCTACCACAAGCCACTTTGGCATCAGGGTCCTGCTGAAGGTGGGCATCCAGGACAGCATCGCTGATCTGGTCACAAATCTTATCTGGGGAAAAAATTTGTCTCAATTTGTCTCATTGTCAATAGACAATCTCACTGTCATGCCCTTATAAACACAGCTGTAAAGACCTTTGGGAAAGCTTTCTTTCAAAAATCGTGGTGAAACCTACAGAACACAAATTTACGAACTTAACCATTTTCAAGCATACGATTCAGCAATTCGAAGTATGGAGATCTTAACTGCTAAATAGAGCACTGCTTTACCAGAAACCTTTTGACTGAAGAATAAATGCTGGATATAATACTGCATGTTACTTGAAAACTTGATACCATAGTCTTAATATAGCTGCACCACAAGCTCACCAATTCAGATTAGCCAGAATACCCAGCACGTTTAACATATTTAAATTCATTGTGATATATGCACTTTACACCTCAGGAGGACTCGATCCATCTCTTAAGTATTTCAGACATTTTGAAAAATTAAGTTCCCAGGCAGAACAATTTCCACTGTTATGCAGAACAGCCATATAACTCAAGTTAATCAAATTGAAGTGTTTATCCTCAAACCCAAAAGCAAAGCAGGGAAACATTTTTGATTTGCCAAAGGAGTAGTCCAGGAATATGAGCTGAATAGACTGGGAAATGTCCCATGTATTCTGAATCCTTGTTTCCTCCCCCACTGTATCACCATTTATTAAAAACAGGGAGAACAGAAATCCCTTTCCCAGAGAGATCACTTTCCTGAATTTTCTACAATCATCCGGAACAATTAAAGCAAAATGTACATTGCAGTCAAATCAGAAGTTCAAGACTTAATCTACAAACTGGTATAAACGCCTGACTTAAAGTATTAAATTAATAAAAGGTGGGCCAAATACCTGTCAAATTCTCAAAACTGAGGGAAGGTGGGTAACCCACACCAGAACACCTGACCTTCACTCATCAGGCTCTTGGGGTTTGTCCTCTCCTAGATCACTAGGCTGCTTGTGGGATTTCATCATAGGCACAGTAGACTTACTAGAGAAATGCATCTTTAAAGCCATTAGACTAGATTACCAGATCATTGTGGTCATCCTAAGAAAAGGTAGAACCAGTAGAGCAAAAGACTCATCTTTACTAGACTGAGATTCAAAGTTCCTTGAAATAGCTTTACTCGTTCACGTGTAAATTGATCTCCATAATGGCGGACTAGTGGACAAAGCCCAGAGAAGATGTTCGGTAAAACCCTGCCCAACGGTAAAGCACCAAAGACTTTAAAGGGAAATCCAACCCAATGGCAGCTTACACTTAATTCACGCTTCCAATCCTTTTCAAACATGGTCCAAATAAGGCAGGCCTTCCCCAACCCGCGCTATATTTAGTTGGCGGCTGTCACCTTGACGGCAAGGCCATATACTGCCGAAGGACACATCCGTATTCTCCTGGGTACCGTAATAGCCCAAGGCAAGAATTAACGGACTCGGCAGACGTCCCGAGGCACGGACCCCCCACTCCGCACACCCGAGCGCTCCGGTAGCCCGACGGCTCCCCCTCGCCCGGATGCCACATGCGGCAAACACGTGGTTGCGGCTGCAATGCGGGGCGCGCGCTCCCGAGGGCCGGCCGCGAGCACTCGGGGCCGGTCGCCCACTCGAGGGCTTTCAGACGGCAGGGCGGAGATGAGGAAATAGTGCCCTCCCTGGGTAGAGCACAGCTGTCCCGGCCCCCGCCCTTCTCGTTTTCTAGAATCTTCCGCATGCCGAGGCGCGCGGCCGGATGGGAAGGGAGGGGAGGAGAGGGCAGGGGAGGAAGGGGGAGGGGAGCGGCGGCCACGCGCTCGGCACCGGCGGCGCCACGAGGAAGGCGCGCGGCCGCCGCTCTTCCCACCGCCCGGCGGGTGAAGGCACCTAGCACGGGCACCGTCGCCGGCCGGACTCGGCCGGCCGGGCCCGGCCCTGCCCACGCCCCGCCTCTCACTTCCCTCCAGGGCCCGTCACCTCACCTGGGTGGCCTTCCCCCACAGACTCTGAGGTGAAGA
The DNA here is from genome assembly GCF_046562875.1 of Panthera onca. Lineage (NCBI taxonomy): Eukaryota > Metazoa > Chordata > Mammalia > Carnivora > Felidae > Panthera > Panthera onca. Next base: position 40,262,236 of record NC_138341.1, read on the forward strand.
GGAACGTGCCCTCCTCGATGAACGCCTCGTGAAAACCGTTGAGCTGCCCGTTCATTCTGGGGTTCGTAGTGGTGAGTATTAAGCGGCGTTGAGGAAAAAGGGAGCGGCGAGGCGACGGCTGCGAAATGCACAAGAGGACGGCGCTCTAATCTGCTCGGGCGGGCGGCGCAGAGCGAACGAGGCGGCGGGCGGTGCGGCCCAGTATTTATATACAGCGCCAGCGCGCGCCCGGCCCGGGCCCCGCCCCTCGGCGCCGCGCGCCACTGCGCCACTCGCGCGGAGGCAGGCAGAAGGGGCGGTTCGCGGACGCGGGAGCTCGGGCTGAACCACTGTGCGAGGCAGGGGGAGGAAGCGGATTCGCCCCTCCTGCGAATATTTAGTTATCTTAAGCACTTATAACGAGGGATAAAGTGGACATGCGAGTATACCGCGTCCTCGTGCCCTTCCGTGTTCGGAGTGGGAGGAAATGCGACGTGGACTTTATGGGCCTGTTCCCCTTGCTGTGACATGGCACCTCCCTTCCGACCGTTGACCGGGCTATCTGGCCGCGAGGTCGCGTCCCCCAGCGGTGACTGCGAGAATCGGCGGAGGTTTTGTCCTCAAGCTATGCCTGAGGGTCTTTCCGGCCGCCCCGCCTTAAGATGCCCTGGTGACAGGGAGCCAGTGGCCCTCAGCCATGTGAAAGTAGCCATTTTGGCTGACCAGCGTACGATTCTTCTCACGGCCTTATTCATCCGCGCCCCGCGCGCTGCTGCCGACTTGGAATTCTGAGGCTTGCTAGTAATTTATTGGTTAATGCCTCAGTGTTGAAAATGGCCGAAAAGGAGAATAACGAGAGTTCTGTCATCGATTCAAACGATTGCCGTCCTACTTGCACCCCAGCGCTAAAGTTTCTGAAAGAGGCCCTTACCCTTTGTTGCTCTTGCAGTGGAGGCCGCGCTCCTGCCCCTTCAGCTCTGGCCTTCTCTCTGTCCAAGAAAGGAGGCCTCTCACAAGGCTGACCTTGCACTTGCGGACTTTCCTATGTCTTTGAGGGGAAAATAATCGATGTTTAGAGTGTCCTTTTCATATTTTTCTTGGGGGAGAAGCCCTTTTTAGCCCTTGTATGTGATTAACCAGATCTCTTGATAAGGTGAAATGGACCTTGATAAGGTCCGTTTCATGAAGCTTTCACTTTAAAATATCCACCTGTGTTTGTCCCAGCTTTGCCCATGAAGGGAATTCTAGGGAGAGAAGAAAAAAGAACAAAACTTGAGCCAACAAGGAGTAGGGAGTCAGAAACGGATTTCATGGAGTCCCCGTTTGGAATGAGCCCACAAGTGGAAAGGAGGGCAAGTGTCAACTTCCTCTGGTTCAGGGGCTGTGACTCAGTGCAGGTCTGACAAGGGCTGCTGTCCCCGTGGCCCCGAGTGCATTAACATGGGGTCTAATGATGTTACTCGGGGAACTGCCCGCTCCTAGGATTAGATGCACGTTACCCTGGGGAGATGAATGAGACCCCTTGGAGCAGCCTCCAGCTGCTTAACTCTCAGAGAATTAGCTAAATTCTGAGGAACAATCCTGTCAGCGCGGGAGGAAAGGTGGGAGTTTGCCACTGGGAAACAATGGAAGCACTTGGGCTATGCTAGAGGCTTTGACAAAGAAGGTTAAGAAAGGGCTCATCATCTCTAGACTTCCTGACCACATCCATGGTGACTCAAAGCAGGCAGCAAGTTTGAATCACAAAAGAGACAACATGTTATTTTTATTTTAATTTTTAAACTACTGAAAAGCAACTGTATAAGACTTTCATAATTTGTTTTAGTGTATTTCATCTTTTTTTATTTTTAAGCAGAATGCCAATTTATTAACTCACAATGAGTAATAAAATTGCCCACTGGAACAAATTGCATGTGTAGGCTGGTCAGTGTATTATCTCCCAGCAGAAAAATCTATATGGGAAGCCAGAATATAATTAGAAGGTTATTTGATTAATATGGAGGCAGAACAAGGGGATTAGTTAAATTTAATGATTAGCTCATTAAACCCTGATACCCCTATGCTACCAACTCCACAGTGGGGTTGTTCCTGCCAAGGAGATTAGAATCAGCTGTTCATACTTGCTTACCTACTTTTCTTTGTAGCTCATAGCATGTGTAATATAGTGGTTAAGAATGAGGAATTTTGGAGTCAAGCCTCTGCCACTTAGTAACATTGCAGTGCAAACAACCGCTATATTTCAGTGTCCTCAGTCTGTAAAATTGGCTTACTAATAGTACTATCATAGGATTGCTTCAAGGATTAAATAAAATCATGCAAGTTAAGTCTTCAGCTTAGTATCTAGAACATAATAGGTACTTTTTTTAAACATCAGCTGTAAATCAGCCACCTGGGTGGCTCAGTCGAGCGGCTGACTTCGGCTCAGGTCATGATCTCATGGTTCGTGAGTTCGAGCCCCGCGTCGGACTCTGTGCTGACAGCCTGGAGCCTGCTTCGAATTCTGTGTCTCCCTCACTCTCTGCCCCTCCCCTGCTCACGCTGTACGTGTCTCTCTCTCTGAAAAATAAAAAAAATAAATAAACATCATCTGTAAAAAATAACCCTTAAGTGGCTTCTAATTGCTGTTAGGTTAGAAACTACAATCCCTATATATCCTGAATGTGATTTGGCTGCTCATCTTATGCCACTTTCTCTTCCTTTCTGCTTTTTACTTTGGATTTCTTTTAATTAGTAACAGTTACATTCATTAATTGATTAGTTTTGAAACAAGGCAGAGACATTTTCATTGATTTTATATTTTTCACATTGTCCCTTACTCCCACAAATATTTATGAGCCCTTCTGGCAGGCAGACCCAGGGACTGGTGCTATGACATTCCTGCTCCCTGCCCACCCCGGGCTCTAAATGGGAGGAGATGCCTGGCTAACTCCTCCTCATCCTTCCTCCCCAGCTCAGCTACTACTTCCTGGATGAAGCCTTCCCCTACACTAATTTCTCACAGGGTCCTGTGTTTCCTACTAAGTGGTATTTGAAATTACAGCACTTCTTGCTGTAATTTGTAAGCTCCATGACACTGGGAAGGTGGTCTGTTTTGCTCAAGCTTTGTTACTATCTGACCCACAGAAGGTGATTAGGAATGTTTGAGGAGAGGGAACGAGAAGAGCTGGAGAGAGGAAAGGAGACATTAAAAAAGAATAAATAAAGATAAGGGATGGCAGAAGGAAATAGGGAAATAGGAAATCTTGGGGCTCATTAAAATCAATGAAAAGAGCTACAGCTTTATCTTAGTTGCAAGCATTATAATAAAATTGAGGGCTCTTTACTAACAGGGAAGTTCTTTGCCATCCTGCTCTGAGAAGGGATTTCTGATTCCATACATTAGTGCCCTTAAGGGTAAAATAAACCCGAGAAGTTATTGGTTTATTTCATATTTAATATTAATGAGATTTGTTGAATGTGAAATGTTGTAAAGCACAAGAAAAAACCTAATCACTGGCTAAAGGCTCCAGATTTCTCGAAGAATATTAATGTGGCAGTAGTCTTTGAAAGAGGCAAGGTTGGGATTGGATAAACTAATGTTTGTGACTCACATAGCAACTATAACAACTCCAGGTCTTATCAGTTTCCCAGTGAAGAAGAGAGTTCCAATAACTAAGAGAAAGCATTTGCAGTGTAAGGAGTGTTTGGGCAGGAGAAAAGAGGAAAATGACACTAGGTATATCAAAGAGCAATAGAGGAGGTGTGGAGATATTGAGAAGAAAGCTGTGAGGCTATGAATCTTAAGAGTACCTTCTATGTGATGACAGGCCAAGAAGAAAGAAATCTAGACCAGATGTCTCTGTAACTGTTCCAGTCCTATAGGGCCAAAGCTCAGACATCTCAGATGGCCTCAGACACAAGCTAGCTGTAGAGGGATCTGAAACAAATACAGCGTGAATCCCCTCATTTTTAGGCTTCTTGGAATTTGCTTTTGTTTCTCGTTTTCTCTCCTAGTTCTTAATCACATCTTTGACAATCCCAATTAAAGTCGTGAGGGATGAAGAACTCATAGGGTATAATGAAGACACTAAAAAAGACAATTATATAATGATGACATTATATATAATTTATATCTAATTGTGGTGGTCACTGTTCTAATATCTATGCCTCATGACAGTACTAAGGAAGAAGTTACTGTTTCTCTTCCTGTTCTACAAATGAAGGTGCTAGCACTTAAGTAACCCAGGTCACATATCAAATCATTAGTGAAGCTGGGACTTGAGCCTAGGTCTAAGCTCTAAATTCACGCTCTTTGTTACAAGTCAAACAATAAATACTTCACACTCCCTGAGATAATTAATGGTAAAATTTAGTTTGTATCCTTTCATACCTTTTTCTATTAACAGGCACACATGCACACACTGGGGAACTGAATGAGACCCTCTTGGAACAGCCTCCAGCTGCTTAACGCTCAGAAGATTAGCCAAATTCTGAAGAACAATCCTGTCACTTATGTGAAAGTAATGTGAAACATGGATTTTTCTCTTAAAAATTTTCATGTCCACTTTTCCAGAAACTGTGGAGATAAATCATTCTATTTTTTCTTTTTTTTATTGTAGTAAAATAAACATATTTATAATTTTAACCATTTTTAAATGTACAGTTTTGTGGCATTAAGTACATTCACATTGTTCTGCAAATTCATTTTTCTAATAACAGTGAAATGTAGTATAGTATGACTGCCATTCAGTTCATTCAGCTGTTACCTTTACTGGTTGATATTCAAATTATTTCTCATTTTTGCCCTTTGCACAATGCCGATGAACCTAACATATTTGTACATATACTTTTGTGAACCAATGTTTTTATTTTTGTGGAAAAGATGTCCCAAAATGGAATTGCTGAGACAAAGGAAAAGTGCATTTTTACATATCATTAGTTACAGCCAGATTACTTTCCAAATGGCTGTCACAACTCACATTCCTACCAGGAGGGTATGACAATATCATTTCCCAACTCTCTTGCCAGAGCTGAGTGTTACCATTTAAAAAAAATTTTGTCAGTATGGGACCTCGTCAAGATAAAAAACTTCTGCACTGCAAAGGAAACAATCAACAACACTAAAAGGCAACCGGTGGAATGGGAGAAGATATCTGCAAATGATGTATCAGATAAAGAGTTAGCATAAAAAAATCTATAAAAAAACTTACCAAACTCAACACCCGAAAAACAAACAATCCGATAAAGAAATGGGCAGAAGACATGAATAGATACTTTTCCAAAGAAGACATCCAGATGGCCAACAGACACATGAAAAGATGCTCAACATCGCTCATCATCAAGGAAATACAAATCAAAACCATATTGAGATACCACTTTACACCTGTCAGAGTGGTTAGAATTAACAACTCAGGAAACAACAGATGTTGGCGAGGATGTAGAGAAACGAAACCCTCTTGCACTGTTGGTAGGAATGCAAACTGGTGCAGCCACTCTGGAAAACAGTGTAGAGGTTCCTCAAAAAATTGAAAATAAAACTACCCTGGGACCCAGCAATAGCACTACTAGAAATTTCTCCAAAGGATACAGGAGAGCTGATTCATCGGGGCACATGTACCCCTATGTTTATAGCAGCACTTTCAACAATAGCCAAATTATGGAAGGAGCCCCAATGTCCGTTAACTGATGAATGGATAAAGATGTGGTTTATATACACGATGGAATACTACTCAGCAATGAGAAAGAATGAAATCTTGCCATTTGCAACAACGTGGATGGAACTGGAGGGTGTTATGATAAGTGAAATACGACAGGCAGAGAAAGATATCATATGTTTTCCACTCATATTGGAATTTGAGAAACTTAACAGAAGACCATGGGGGAAGGGAAGGGGAAAACAATAGTTTCAAACAGAGAGGAAGGCAAACCGTAAGAGACTCTTAGATACAGAGAACAAACTAAAGGTTGATTGGGGGGAGGGGCAAGGGAGAGGGGAAAATGGGGGATGGGCATTGAGGAGAACACTTGTTGAGATGAGCACTGGGTGTTGTATGTAAGAAATGAATCATGCTTCTGAAGCCAAGAGCACACTGTACACACTGTGGGTTAGCTAACTTGACAATAAATTATATTTAAAAAAAATTTTTGCCAGTATGACAAATGAAAAAGGTTAAGAGAATATTTTTTACCCTTGGGAAAATTTTTTTAAAAAAGAGAATATCCAGAAGCCACAAAGGAAAACACTGATAAACTTAACTACATTAAAATGAAAAATTACTATATAAGTAAAATCCGGGGTGCCTGGGTGCCTTAGTCGGTTGAGTGTCCAACTTTGGCACAGGTCATGATCTCACGGTTTGTGAGTTCGAGCCCTGCGTCGGGCTCTGTGCTGACAGCTCAGAGCCTGGAGCCTGCTTCAGATTCTGTGTCTCCCTCTCTCTGCTCCTCCCCCACTCACATTCTGTCTCTCTCTCTCTCTCTCAAAAATAAATAAACATTAAAAAATTATAAGTAAAATCCAAAGACAAACAATAGGAGAAAACATTTGCAACACATATGACAAAGGGTTAGTACCAATTGATAAGAAAATGACAAACAGCCCAATGAAAACTAGGAAAAAGAGTGTAATTCACCAATGAGGAAATGCAAATTGTCCATAAACGTGAAAAGATGCTTAACCGCACTGATCAGTAAATTAATTAATTCATTTGTATGGTAAGTTTGGGAACAAGGAGGCACACTCCATGTGAGGGAAGGGCAGAGGAGGAATCTAAATAATTGGATGCTCAGTCTTTAGCTCTTCTATGAGTTTGGCCTCTGGTAAAGCTTTCGTGATTCTGATGATGCTTTCCAGAATTTCTTAATGATGCCATTCATGTGGGTATCTGCTGTCAAAGGCTACAGCTCATTAATCAAGAGACTCCTGTAAGAATTTATTCTCACCATTTCTATTGCTGCTTAGTCCCACCACTTGGCTATTGTCTACAGTCATGTCCACTTGAATCATCAGTATCTTTATTGGGACAGATTGAAATTGTTTTTGCTATTATGTAGACTTACCACCAGCCATCCTCAACTTTTATCTGAAAGCCAATGCCATTTCCACAGACAAGCTATCATTTGGGGACTTACCTCTTTAGACCTCACCCCAACACTTCAGGAAGGCACATACTCATCTTTTGAGACTGGTCCTAGTTTAGACTTGCCCTGAATTCAGGGCAAAATCTGCCCCCGGATGAATGTCAACTCTGTCCGACTAGTACACCTACTTGCTTTTGCTTCCAGCTTTGTTTGCTTGGTACCTGGGCCTCCCTGACCTCCCTTTTCCTCTCATTTTCCCCCACTTAAAAAAAATTTTTTTTTGGCTTAATGATTGTGGCTTGACTTCTCACTAACTGATACCTGATTTGGCCTCAGGGTCCTTCCACTATAAACTGCCTCCACAGGCAGCCAAAGGAAGATCCTGCCCCATTCCCTGGGCAACTAAGGATGTTGGAGTAGAAGTAGGAAGGAATTCTTGTATTTTTTGTCACCCAACTCTACTCTGTGGGAGGACACAGCTGCCCCTAGGGCAGAGATTGCTGGTGTGGTGGGGCAACTGGAAGAACTTGACACTGTCCTCAATGGCGTTGCCTTCACAATTCACAGAGACCTTATACACTTGCTGGGGTTTTTGCCATACTTTGATAACTTTTCAGTCCTCAGGCTCCCCTAGGAAGCCTGAATAGTTGATGTTCTTACAATCGCATTTAACTGAAAAAGGCAATCCACAAAGGAGAAATGTAAAGAGAATTTGGCTTAACTGTATTCTGTGATTAAAGGCCTAGCAGAGGAAGAGCATACAAACCAGGCCATGGTGAGTATCTATGAGGTTGAGATATTCTCAGACACGGGGAAGCAGGGTTCTGGTCTTTGCCCCCAAACGTGGTCTGAGTGATGTTACCCTTTATAAACCATCTCAGAGGGTTCATGGGATGATCTGCCAGAGTGATCACCTAGTGTGTCCTGCTGGGATCATGCTTTCCTTTGTGAAGGTTCCTACATTGGTACCTTCCTTCCAGGCTTCCAGCTGGGTTGCAGACATCAACCCAACTGTCATGGATTAGCTTGTATGTAGATTAGATCTAGTAGGATGTGTTTCTGGAGTCCTTTGGCAAATGCATCAGCTGGGATTCAGAGTAATGGGTAACCTTTCTCGAATAGATAATTCAAAGGAATAGTGTTGTGGTTTCAGCCCTGGCTGCACTTTAGAATCCGCTGGAGCACTTTAAATCAAGTGATGCCTAAACCTGTAGATTTATTAAGTCAGAATCTCTGTGCTTGGGACAAGGCACAGGTAGGTTTTCAAAGCAAAAGGTGATTCTAATGGACAACCAGGGTTGAAAACTACTGGGCTAGCCAATTGTTGATTGAATCAGTGGTGATGACCTTACATGTTCAAGAGGCCTGCAAGATCCCTATTATATATATGAAGAGAATGTTATTCTTCAGGACCGTGGACACCTTTGTGGGAAGCAGTGGATTCTCAAACTTTAATGTGCATACAAATCACCAGAGGATCGTTTTAAATCACATATTTTAACAGGATTCTGCATTTCTAACAAGCTCCCGGGAGGTGCTGATCCGGACTATGCACCACAGTGAGAAGCAAGAATCTAGACCAGCACTCTGCAAACTGGAATAGGATACATGAAACTTCCAAGGTCTGTCTAGATATTGGTAGTTTTAAATGAATCAATTTCCAGATCCCCCAACTTCCATATCAGCTATTTTCTAAAATGAATCTGCCTGATAATAGACCTGAGATGAAAGAGTGGGTTCCCATTCTCCCAAGTCCCTTTCACAGTGGCCCTTCTCTTAAGTGTATTTAGAAAAGGAAGACCTCTCACCCAGCTGAATCCCACATTGGGGTGCTAAACAAGGGAACACACTGAAATATTGGTATAGGTATTGAGAAAATGAATGATTCCAATAACTAACAAATCTCTTTCAAGTTAAATCTTCTTTAATCCTTTGTTTTCTACACAACTGGATGACTTAATGACATTATTAGCATATTGATCATTACACATACTTTTGGATGATAAATCACTATATGGTTTTGTTGTGTGGTGGGGTGTTTTGTGTGTTTTTTTTTTTTTTTTTTTTTTGGCATTTAGAAAGAATTAAGAACACTTAGTAAAAGTGCTCTAACAAAACTTTTCATATCTATTTATATGAACAAGTTTCCTTAGTGCTTATACCTGTAAAATGAAAAACAGATTAGAATAAATAATGAATCCTGTCTCTTTCTTGCAATATGTAATAGTCTTCCATGGACTTTAATTAAGGGAAGGGGTGCCTGGGTGGCTCAGTCGGTTAAGCATCCAACTTCAGCTCAAGTCACGAAATCATGGTTCATGAGTTTGAGCCCTGCATCAGGCTCTGTGCTGACAGTCAGTGTGGAGCCTGCTTGGGATTCTCTCTCTCTCCCCTTCCCTCTCGCCCCCCCCCCCCAATTGTGGGTGGGTGTGCTCGTACGTGCTCTCTCTCTCTCAAAAATAAATAACTTAAAAAATAAAGTAATAAGGAAGAAAAAACCCACCCACTTCATTACACACACACACACACACACACACACACACACACACACACACGAGTATATATTTTTCCTTTTTTGAGTGATAATTATGAAAGATTATAATGCATTTATGATTTAGATGAATCATGTACTTATTATTATCTTGGTAAGTCAAGCCAAAGGAAATTTGGCTGATTCTCAGAGACTTATAATAAACATTTTCTAATATATTTCAATTTATATACACATTTTAGAACAGAGTACATGATAGAGTGATGAATAAAAGACTTTCAAAATAAAATATAAAATATATTTCAGTAGTATAAGATTCTGTTAGGGAATAGATTGGAGTTCACAGAGAAAAAGGAACAATATGAATTTTTGCACTCTTAAAGAGGAATTTGTTAATATATTTTAATTTTTATTTATTAGTACTTTTTGTTCATGTGTTTTCTAAAATGAATGATGGTGAGTATTAACTCTTTGGTATTTAGATTCCATTGCACATATTTAAGAATGATGGTTTATTATATTTTAAATGCCAATATTTAAAATATGTCGGGGGCACCTGGGTGGCTCAGTCGGTTGAGTGTCCAACTTCGGCTCAGGTCATGATCTTACAGTTTGTGGGTTCGAGCCCTGCGTTGGGCTCTGTGTTGACAGCTCAGAGCCTGGAGCCTGTTTCAGATTCTATGTCTCCCTCTCTCTCTGCCCCTCCCCTGTTCATGCTCTCTGTCTCAAGAATAAATAAACATTAAAAAAATTTTTTTTAATTAAAATATGTTTAAAGTTACAACCTTTTTTTCTTTTTAATTACACCTTTAATCTGTTTATTCATTTCTTTTTTTAATTTTTTAATTTTTTTATTTTATTTTTTATTTTTAAAAATTTACATCCAAATTAGTTAGCATATAGTGCAACAATGATTTCAGGAGTAGATTCCTTAGTGCCTCTTACCCATTTAACCCATCCCCCCTCCCACAACCTGTCCAGTAACCCTCAGTTTGTTCTCCATATTTATGAGTCTCTTCTGTTTTGTCCCCCTCCCTGTTTTTATATTATTTTTGTTTCCCTTCCCTTATGTTCATCTGTTTTGTCTCTTAAAGTCCTCATATGAGTGAAGTCATATGATTTTTGTCTTTTTCTGACTAATTTCACTTAGCATAATACCCTTCAGTTCCATCCACATAGTTGCAAATGGCAAGATGTCATTCTTTTTGATTGCTGAGTAATACTCCATTGTATATGTATACCACATCTTTATCCATTCATCCATTGACAGACATTTGGGCTCTTTCCATACTTTGGCTATTGTTGATAGTGCTGCTATAAACATAGGGGTGCACGTGTCCCTTTGAAACAGCACACCTGTATCCTGTGGATAAATGCCTAGTAGTGCAATTGCTGGGTCGTAGGGTAGTTCTATTTTTAGTTTTTTGAGGAACCTCCATACTGTTTTCCAGAGTGGCTATACCAGCTTGCATTCCCAGAAAGTTACAACCTTTTTTTAATGTATGTTTGTTTGTTTGTTTGTTTAGAGAGTGGGGGAGGAGGAGAGCATGAGCGGAGTCGGGGCAGTGAGAGAGGAAGACAGAGAGTCCCAAGTTGGCTCTGCACTGTCAGCACAGAGCCCCACCTGGGGCTAGATCTCTTGAACTGAACTGAGATCATGACCTGAGCCCAAATCAAGAGTAGGACACTTAACTGACTGAGCCACCCAGGTGCCCCAAAGTTACAACCTTTCAAATATACTTGTGATGAAAAACTTTAGATATCTAAATTAAAATATACTGGTAGTAGGGATGCCTGCGTGGCTCAGTCAGTTAAGTGGTCAATTTCGGCTCAGGTTGTGAACTCACAGTTCATGAGTTCAAGACCTACATCAGGCTCTGTGCTGACAGCTCGGAGCCTGCTTCAGATTCTGTGTCTCCCTCTCTCTCTGCCCTTCCCCTGCTCATGCTCTGTCTCTCTCCATCTCAAAAAATGAATAAATATTAAAATATATACATACATATATATATATACATATATGTATATATATATATATGTATATATATATACTGGTAGCATATAATTTTAACTTTTTTAAATGTTTATTTATTTCTTTTTTTTTATTTTTTTATTTTTTTTTATTTTTTTATTTTTTTTTTTTAATTTTTTTTCAATGTTTTTTATTTATTTTTGGGACAGAGAAAGACAGAGCATGAACGGGGGAGGGGCAGAGAGAGAGGGAGACACAGAATCGGAAACAGGCTCCAGGCTCCGAGCCATCAGCCCAGAGCCTGACGTGGGGCTCGAACTCACGGACCGCGAGATCGTGACCTGGCTGAAGTCGGATGCTTAACCGACTGCGCCACCCAGGCGCCCCAAATGTTTATTTATTTCTGAGAGAGACAGACAGACAGACAGAATGTGAGCTGGGGAAGGGCAGAGAGAGGGAAACACAGAATCTGAAGCAGGCTCCAGGCTCTGAGCTGTCACCACAGAGCCTGATGCAGGGCACAAACCCACGAACTGCAAGATCATGACCCGAGCCGAAGTCAGATGCTGAAGCGACAAAGCCATCTGGGTGCCCCTGGTAGCATATAATTTTAAAACATTATTTTTGGAGTTAAAAAGCCACAACAATTAAAAGAATACCTACATACACCCATTTGAGAGGAGAGGGTACTCCAAGATTTGAACCTCGAATTATTTAGAGTTTATTTGGAAGTGATTGTAAAAGAGACAACTCAGGATGGTCCAGGCAGAAACTCTATGTGAGCCAGTAGCATGCAGAAATGTTAGTAAAAGTATGATCGTTCTCTGGTCCCGCATAGTGTGCTGATGCTATCAATCAGATATTTTGTAGGGTTTCTCCAACATTCACAGTATCGACATCGTGTGCTGGATAATTCTTTGTTATGGGGAGTTATTCTGTGCATTATAGGATATGTAACAGTATCCTCGACCTCTACCCATTAGATGACCGTAGTACCTGGCCCCACTCCCCCAAGTTGTGACAATGGAAAATGGGCTCCCCAGTTGAGAAACACTGAGCTATTGGAATCTTTGAAGGGTTATTGTTAATGCTGGAGTTCATAAATCAGGGTCCAAATTACCTGTACTCTGTCTGGAAGTCAGCCTTGCTTTCATTCACTTTGAGGATTGGAATGAAATTTTAAGTCCCTAGAAGCATACTAGATGAAGTCCGTAACCCCACTGACTATAAGGCCTTGTCTATGGACTAGTACAGACTTGAGTCTCTGCCTCTGACAAGGAATAATCTCTCTTTGATGGGCTTATAGACACTGGGTATGGGAGCAGCGTGGGCAGAGAGGGATGGTGAAGCAGGCGCTGCCCTCACTGCCCGGAGGCAAGCTGTAAGTAGTGTGAAGACGGCCTCCCAACTTGGGAACCAAGAACACCAGCTGACCACACATTCTGAGCCCTAAAGGTGAAGTACCATATAGACACACAGTCATGGCCACACAAACTTAGGGAACACAGGGAGTATGTGAGGCCATGATTGTGGGTCTGTGTGGTGCTTCACCTTTTTTCTGGGGGCAAAACATACTAGTGAATGCCACTATCTGTTATCCTTTAGGGTGATCTTGGACCTTGGACAGTAAGTGGCCCTTGCTGGACAAGTACCTATTTGGAAGAATTGCTCAAGACCTGCAAATTCACTACCTGTGGTCCAGAGCCACAGGAAAATGCCAGCTTCCTGTGGCTCCGTGGTATCTATCTATTACAGAGGTGCTCCCCTAGTCATTCCTTTGGAATGAGAATTTTACTTGGAGATTGGAGTACATTCATGGTGTCTAAACTCTGGCTAGGCCCCGAGAACCAACTTACACACACTACCCCATGGGTAGCCCTTACGGGTATGGCCCGATACGTACAGATGCTGCCCTCTCCTTGGACTCTTGCCCATGCCCAGGCCCACTGCTACCACCTGTGATTTGGCCAGACTCTGACCCTCTCCCCTTGGCCTCCTGCCATGTGTCCATCCTGAAGGTCCCTCAGACACACCTGGCAACACATGAAGTGGGGGAGTGGGCAGTGAAGACTCTTGTACCACACTCAATTTTTGCTCTTGCTCTAAGCAACCAAATCATCGAAGATAATTTTTAATAGTAAATGGACCCCATGTAGGTTTTCCTCTTGCGAGCTGAATAATGAATACGGATATCCCTTCCTCTTTACAGTTATTTCTTGAAGCTTATTTTAAATATATATATTAAAGTAATAAAGCACATTAAAGGAAGTTTAGAGGAATTGGATTGAGAGTCCAGAAATAAACCCATACATCTATGGCTAATTGTTGTTTGACAGAGGCGCCAAGACCATTCAATGGGAGAAGGAAGAATCTTTTCAATGAACGGTGTCAGAACAAGTGAATAGGCACATGCCAAAGAATGAAAGTGGGTCCATACCTCACACCATATACAAAAATTAAAATAGATCAAACATCTAAACGTAAGAGCTGAAACTACACAACTCCTAGAAGAACAAACACAGGAGTAACTCTTCATGATCTCGGACTAGACAGTGGTTTCTCGGATATGACACCAAAAGTATAAGCAACCAAAGTAGAAATAAATAAATCGGACTTCCTCAAAATTAAAAACTTTTCGTTCTTAAAGGTAACTATCAACAAAATGAAGAGACAGCCCACAGAATGGGAGAAAATATTCACAAATCATCTATCTGGCAATGGCCTAGTATCCAGAATATATAAGTAACTCCTACAACTCAACAAGAAAAAGATAAGAAATATAACTCTAACATGGGCAAAGGAGTTGAATAGACATTTCTCCAAGAAGGCATACAAATGTCCAATAAGGACAGGAAAAGATGTTCATATTATTAGCCATCGGAGAAATGCAAATCGAAACCGCAACGAGATACCACTTCACACCCACTAGCATGGGTGAAATAAAAGAGGTAATAACAAGTGTTGGCAAGGATGTGGAGAAATTGGAACACTGATATATTGCTGGTGGAAATGGAAAATGGAAAACAGTTTGGTCATTTCTCACAAAGTGAAACAGAGTTATTATATGAGCCAGCAATTCCACTCTTAGGCATATATATATATATATATATATATATATATATATATATATATGTATTCAAGAGAGTTAAAACATATTCACACAAAAACTTGTACACAAGTGTTCATAGCAGCTTTTTCATGATAGCTGAAAGGGGGAAACAAACTGAATGTCCGTCGACAGGTGAACAGAGAAACGACATGTGGCATAGCCATCCCGTAGAAAATTATTTGGCCATAAAAAGGAATGAAGTTCTGATACATACTGCAACCTGGATGAACGTTGAAAGCATTATGCTAAGTGAAAGAAGCCAGTGACAAAGGGCTACATTTTATATGATTCCATGTATGTGAAATGTCCAGAGTAGACAAATCTACAGAAACAGAAATTAGAATAGTGGTGGCCAGGGACCTAGAGGAAAAGGGAATGGAGAGTGATTGCTAATGAGTATGGGGTTTCTTTTTGGGGTGATGGTTGCACAAGAGATAGAGAGGGGTCAGCTGGTTGGGCCAAACATCACTGGACAGAAAGTTCCAGGAGTAGGCCCTTACTTGAACTTTCAGGGGCCACTCAATCCTCTGATGGCTTGAGGCTCATATTTGGGCAAAGATAAAATTCATGGAATTTGGGGTGCCTGGGTGGCTGAGTCAGTTAAGCGTCCAACTTCGGCCCAGGTCATGATCTCACGGTTTGTGGGTCCGAGCCCCACGTCAGGCTCTGTGCTGACAGCTTGCTCAGAGCCTGGAGCCTGCTCCGGATTCTGTCTCCCTTTCTCTCTGCCCCTCCCTGCTCACACTCTTTCTCTCTCTCTCAAAAATAAATAAACATTAAAAAAAAATTCATGGAATTCTATCAATCTGTTAACTTCCCTGGGAGACTAGACCATGGTTCAAATACCCAAAAGGCAGAGGATATGAGCAATCTACAAGAAACACAAACAGCTAGTGGATATGTGAAAAATATTCAACCTCACTCATAGCTTTAAAAAAATGCATCACGAAACAATGAGATTCCATTTGCGATCTATCAACTCAGCAAACGAATAAAAGTTTGGGAATGGCCAGTGTTCACAAGTTATGGTGACATAGGCACCCTCATGTACTGTTCCTGGGAGTGTAAACAGATTCAACTCTTCTAGAGGGCAATTTAGCAATGTCTGTCAACATTTTGAATGCTTGTTTTCATTGACTCAGCAATTCTACCCCTAGGAATTTGCCCTAGGGACATACTGGCAAAATTATGCCAAAACCATGTGCAAAACCATGATCCCTGCAACACTGTTTGTAATAACAAAAAACCGTAGAGCACTTACACATCCATCAGCAGGGGACCAGTTAAATACAGCCATGCAATGGAAAAGTATGCAATCATTAAAACGTGAGATACAACATGGAAAGATCTTCTAAATGTGTTGTGTTGTTTTAAACAAAACAATGTGCACAGTAATGTGATCTCATTTGTGTTAAATTTTCAAACACGTACAGGTATATGCAGACTTTTTTTCAGGAAGACCACGTAAGACGTGTCGGAAACTTGGAGAGTGGCACTGGGGGGTTGGAGGGAGGAAAAAAATAAATTTTGCTTTTTATTTGATGCTTTTCCACAATATTGGTATGTTTGTACCATGCGAATGGAAGACTTTTCTTAAATATTTTAAAAGCAGACAAGGGGGGGCGCCTGGGTGGCTCAGTCGGTTGAGCGTCCGACTTCAGCTCAGGTCACGATCTCACGGCCCGTGAGTTCGAGCCCCGCGTCGGGCTCTGGGCTGATGGCTCAGAGCCTGGAGCCTGCTTCTGATTCTGTGTCTGCCTCTCTCTCTGCCCCTCCCCCGTTCATGCTCTGTCTCTCTGTCCCAAAAATAAATAAACGTTAAAAAAAAAAAAAGCAGACAAGGAATCTGGAGGGATAAGGAAGAGGAAGAAGTAGGATCCCTTAGGTGGAAGACTATGGTTTGTCCAGCCACAGGACCACCTTGTTTTAGCTGTACTAATAAAAGCATTGTGACCAGATCATTGGGGTTTTAGGAAGACCACCCAGGCAGCAGGCTGGAGGATGGAGGGGAGATGGGAGACTAGAGTCAGGACACCTGGTCAGAGGTTTTTGCAACAGAGCAGGGCTCAAATTTAGGTGGTGATGGTGGGGGTGGAGAATGCCTCATATCAGTAGGAGAGTTATTAAAAAGGACAACTGAGGGGCGCCTGGGTGGCTCAGTCGGTTAAGCGTCTGACTTCACCTCAGGTCACGATCTCACGGCCCGTGAGTTCGAGCCCCGCGTCGGGCTCTGGGCTGATGGCTCAGAGCCTGGAGCCTGCTTCCGATTCTGTGTCTCCCTCTCTCTCTGCCCCTCCCCCGTTCATGCTCTGTCTCTCTCTGTCTCAAAAATAAATAAAACGTTAAAAAAATTAAAAAAAAAAAAAAAAAAAAAAAAGGACAACTGAAAGCCATGGTGCCTGATTGGATGAGGAGGCCCAGCCGTCTGCCTTGGGCAGCTGAGTGGATGGTGATGCTGCTCAAGGAAACACACAGAAGGAAGGAGAGGGCTAGAGGCCAGAAGAGGATGGGGAAGAAAATAATGAGTTCAGTTTTGAACGTGTTGAGTTGAGGAAAACATTGAATTTGATCATGTCGAATAGACACAGAAGTATGGAGCTCAACACATTCTGAGTTGGAGATGGAACAGATCAGATCAGGTGGTAGTGAAAATGGAGTATAAGGAAGTTGTGTAGACCAAAAAACAAAAATGCCTGGTTCAAGGTGGGACTCTACAGATCACCTATTTTTGAGAGCTGAGTAGGGGCAGAGGACCCACAGTGAGGCTAAGGAGTGAATGATCAGAGCCGTGAGAGGAACAGGAGGGACTGGGGTCACAGATGACTCTTCCCTGCTCCTGGCTGGACACTGGGAGATTTTTGAAGCTACTCCCTCACCAGTGCCAATTGCCCTTCTTTTGCTACATCTGCCCAGTAAAATCCCAACCCTGGATTTTCCGGTTTTGCTCCTGAAAAAAACCACCTAACCAATGAGCATGGCCCCATTCCAAGTAGGGGTTTATACCTCCACTGGGCTCTCTCTGTGCCACCCATCAATTTATTTTTACTTACCCTTGGTTGGCTCTGGCTCTCATCCCTATTATTCTAAATTATCACCATGTTCATTTCTCACATCTTACTTCTACTCTCATCTTTGTGACCTCTCTGGTCTTGCTCCGAGGAACAAGCAAGGCCCCCATGTTGAATGCCTTTAACATCTCAGCCTTCTCTCTATAAATATATTTAAGCTATATTTGCCTTCTTTCCCAAGTATTCAGTCCAAGGATGAGGTTCAGCTTCTGTTTAGCACCAGGGTCCCTCGAAGAAGCCTCACTGACCCTGTTCCATCCCTGAGTCTTGGCTATTGCTCCTTCTTCTGTCTGTCTCACTGTATCACACATTTTATATTTCTCTTCATGGCACCTGCCATGCTGAACTGAAGTTATCTCACTGTCTCCTCCAATTAACTTGATCCTATTTTCCCCTTAACTTCTTTTTTTAAATACAGTTTTTTTAAGTTTTATTTATTTATTTATTTAGAGAGGGAGAGAGAGAGTGAGAGCACGATCAGGGGAGGGGCAGAGAGATAGCGGGAGAGAGAATCCCAAGCAGGCTCCACACAGTCAGTGCGGAACCTGGATGTAGGGCTCGAACATAGGAACCCTGAGATCATGACCTGAGCTGATATCAAGAGTTGGCCACTTAACCAACTGAGCCACCCAGGAACCCCAACTACTTTTTTTTTAAGCTTATTATTTTGAGAGAGAGAGAGAGAGAGAGAGCGTGTGTGGGCACTCACATGAATGGGGGAGGGGCAGAGAGAGAGGGCGAGAGAGAGAGAATCCCAAGCAGGGTCCGCACTGTCAGCTGCAGAGCTAAACGTGGGGCTGGAACCCATGAACCCTGAGATCGAGACCTGAGCTGAAACCCAGAGTTAGATGCTTAACCAACTGAGCCATCCAGATGCCTCTCTCCCTTAGCTTCTTATTGATACACAACATCCATGAGGAAGAATGCACATGTTGTCAATGTGTACCTCACAGACTTTTCACCAACTAAACATAGTCATGCAATCAGCACCCAGGTGAAGAAGCCAAGCATTACAGCATCCCAGAGCCCTCCCTGTGCTCTCTTATACTCTCCGTCTCCCTCCCCAAGGCAACCACTATCCAGTCTTTCAAAATCATTGATTAGTTTTGGCTGTTTTTGTAAATTAAAAAAAAAAAAAAAAAGGGCCAAAAAAATCATATGTACTGTTTCGTGTTTGGCTTTTATTTTATTTATTTATTTTTTCGTGTCTGGCTTTTAATCAACATCATGTTTGGGGCGCCTGGGTGGCTCAGTCGGCTAAACATCCGACTTCGGCTCAGGTCATGATCTAATGGTTTATGAGTTCACGCCCTGCGTTGGGCTCTGTGCTGACAACTCAGAGCCTGGACCCTGCTTCGGAATCTGTGACTCCCTTCTCCCTGCCCCTCTCCCGCTCACACTCTGTCTCTCTGTGTCTCTCAATAAAATGAAATTAAATAAATGTTAATCAACATCATGTTTGTGAGTCATCCATATTGTTGTGTGAAGCCGTAGTTCATTTCCATGGCCGTATAATATTCCATTGCGTGAACAGACCACAACTTGTTAATCCATTGGGTGTGACGATAAGTCGCCCCATTTGGGGCTTTTGCAAATAGCAGGCACTATGTTTTATTCATCTTCATATTTTCAGCCTTTCACACATGCCTGCATAATGGTTTGTGCCTAAACAGGTGAGAGAATTCAAGGGGTGCTTTTCCACTGTATTCTTGGATGATCAGATGCTGCTTGAAATTTTGGATTCAGTCCTGGGCACCAGGATTAAAATGTTCAAAAAGGGCCATTGATGACTTGAATCGTCTACAGAGAGCAATGATAGTGCTGTTTCTGAAAGCCACGCAGGATCACACATGCTGGAAAACACTCAAGATGTTTATCACGGAAATGGAAACAGGGGATCAGACATGGACCAGGTTGCTTTAGAAGAGAGCACTGGGCCAATGGCTAAATATTTGTGGGAGGCAGCTTTCTGCTCAATAATACTCATGAGACTGGCTCATTTTTAGAGACCTAACCAGGCACCAGCCCCTGCATGTGCTTAGGGCTTGGTGTCCATTAATTCAATATGACAGTGACTTTGTAAGAAACAAATTTTATGTATTTTTTTAAGTTCACTTATTTGTGAGACAGAGACAGAGAGAGAGAGAGGCAGAGAGAGAGAGAGCATGAACCGGGGAGGGGCAGAGAGAGAGAGAGAATCCCAAGCAGGCTCCACACTGTCAGCACAGGGCCCAACGCAGGACTTGATCCCACAAACCACGAGATCATGACCTGAGCCAAAATCCAGAATCGGGTGCTTACCTGAATGAGCCACCCAGGCACCCCAAGAATGACTTTTCTAGTGATTGAGACTTGGACATGAGCTGCCTGGTGAAACTGTGACCACTTCATTGCTGCAGACCCTGGTGACGGGGAGCCCTGGGAGGTTACATTTATAGGCTCATGGTTTGTCTGAAAAGCCTTCCTCTGACTTGGCTCCCTGCCCTGCCCCCCTCCTAACAGAACTGCCTTCTTTCCTGAGAGCAGCCTCCTGCAGCGCCTCCCTGGGTCTCATCACAAGCAAAGTATAAAGTGTTTCTGTCAGAAGCTTCCTTTTGCTCCAGGCCCATCCCTACCCCAGGAAGCCTGTCCAGCATTGCTGTCTCCTTCCAGTGACTGAAAATGTTCACCAAGCAAGGATGTTGGATGATGACATGGACTGGGTTGGTGGCCACAGCAGGCTTGACTCTTCAGGTAGCCAAGGGTCGTTTGGGGTTATCCTGGAATTTGTTTGTTTGAGAGGAAAAGTGAAACTTAGCAAGTGCCTGGAAAAAAAAAATAGGAAGAAAAAGAAAAAAAGCTGGAGAAATCCTTCCCTAGATGTATCTAGCCAGCGTAGGCCTCAGAAAGAAGAAAAGCCCAGACAAATAAATCTGGGTTGCTGAATGCAAAAGGCATTTGTTAGAAGAAGCAAAATGCTGTCATCCTCACAGGATACGCCGTGCTGCTGGCGCGGGGACAAGATGCTTTATCTTGCCACTGGCGCCTGAAGCCAAGGCCTGGCGGTAGAACACCAAAAAAACAGTGGCCGCAGTTAGACAAGCAGGCGTTGTCAAGTGCTGGCGGCTGCGTCCCCACCCCTCTCCACCCTCCCTCTTATTTTCTCTGCCCCATTCGCTGCCCCGGACCTTGCTCTCGCCTCACTCTCGTTTCTTCTGAGTGCTTTCATATTTTTTCTTTTGGAAGGGGCCAGAGAGAGTCCAAGATTCAGGAAGCTGGACAACAGATGGACAGATCCCAGAAGGCTCGCTCTCCCCACCTTCCAGCAGCCATAATTAATGTCTTCTATTTCTTCCCTTCTGCCGGACAAAGCAAAACACACACTAACAGTGTTAACACGATAAATATCAGCAGTCCTGACCTTTGTCTCTGCGTCCTGGAGTCGCCCTGACTCCCGAGCTCCAACTTGCCTGTGCTTAATGTGGATTAGCACTTACGGTAGGCTGCGGGGCCCTGCACTAGGGCTTGATGGGAATCAAAATAGAGATTACCTTATTTGACTTAAAAAAAAATTTTTCCACTTGAAAGATAGAATCCCCCAGAGAAATACACTGGGGCTTACACATACACAACTTTAAATTGGATTTTAAAAATAGTCTGCCAGCTGTTTGCTAGGTCGTGCCTTAGGTTCTTGTCCTTGATTGATGTTGGGTCCATTTGGGAAACGAGGCCAAGAGGGGACAGAGGGACTGCCAAAGCCACAGGATCCTGGATGCCTGGGGACTTTCCCAGGAGCCCTGGCAGTTGTTGCCATGGGCCTTTAGAAACCCTCGGAGCCCTGGCCCCAGGGTCTGCATCTCGCCCAGAACTTGAACCACCTCCCCCAGACCTCAGCTCATCCCTGCCTTGCTACTTCTAGGCCAAGTCTGGGGAAAAAAAGAAAGAGAGAAAAGAAATGAAGGCAGACTGTTCTCAGCTGGATGGCTCTTTCACATTTTTTGTGGTTAAATATTTATTTTAGCTCCTTGTAACACCTTCAAGTGATACATACACGGGCCCTCTGCCCAGAACTCTCATCGCCCTCCTCTGTACCGGCCTGCCTGCTCTTCACATCTCAGCTATCAGCCAGAATGCCACTTTCTTAGGGAAGCCTGAGGGGCAGAGTGCGGTGCTTAAGGACACCAGCGTGCCCAGGTTTGAATCCTGGCTCAGCACTTCCTCGCTGTGTGACCTTGGGCTAGTCACTTAACCCCCCGTGTCCTTTAACTTCCTCAGCTGCAAAATGGGGATAATGATAGCACCTACCTCATCAGGGTTGTGAGGATTCAGTGAATTGACTTATGGTGTACAGAATTCGTAAAGTGCTTCGAACCCGGTCCAACACGCAGTAAGCGTCTGTTATTACTCTCTGAAGTACAGCTATCTCCCAAGGCTCCGTGGTTGTCTGCTGCCATGTGCTCCCTTAGCCACCTGTACTTCCGTGCGCCACCTGCCCTGGTTTATCCGTATTTGCTTAATTATGTTTTCTCCACCATGTCGCTCTTGCTCTCCACTGTCTGGTCCTGATTACTGAAGCCGGGCCTAGCGCAGGAGATACTCAGGATATGTTTTTGACCACAATCGTAAATGAAATATAAAAAAGAAGCAATGTGAAAGGCAAACGCGACCCAGAAGACAGAGTATCTCGAGGCTCTTGGCTCACGCCTCTCCGTCTATATTTGCTCCGTACATATACTTGGCCTTTTCGTTTTGTTTGTGTGATGGTTAAACAGACAGAGTTGATGAGTTCCGGGATGATGAGGATAAGGCTTTGCAATCACATCTTTTGCAGGAGACTTCCGCCCCTATCTAGGTTTTCAAAATCAAATGTTAAATGCATACAAAAGAATAATCATCTGAGCAAAATGTAAAACACAGACATCCAACTACCTACAGCCCAACTTAGATAGAGGTTACAATCCGCCCACCACTGAAGCCCCACTGGGTACCTCTCCTCCACCCTCTCCCCATCCTGGCCCCCTCCCAAATTTCTGTTCATTATTCCCTTACTTTTCTTCATAATTTTACCCTAAAAATATGCTTGTTTTGCATGCATTTGAACTTGATATAAAATAAAGTACATGGTATGTATTCTTTGACTTGTTTTTCTCACCATGCAATATGCTGCTTGTGACACTTGTCCATGCTGTGGCATGCAGCTGTAGAACATTCTACCATGGGACTACTCTGCCATTTTCTTCTCCATTCTCCTCTCAACAGATGGTTAGGTTGTTGCTGTTTTTTGCTGTCGCTGGCAGTGCTGCTACGAACATTCTTGCACGTGACTCCTGGGGCCATGGTCAAGAGTTGCTCTGGGGTTATTTCTGGGTCCTAAGGTTTATACATTTCTACATTCATAGATAACACTGAATTGATTTTCCCAAGGGATTCCCAGCTTCCCACCTGGTCCCAAGGCTCATCCCTGCTACGTTCATCTTCGGGTTCTATCAGACCTATTAGAAAGGAGCTTTCAGGCACAGCCAGAGAGAAACCTGTCCATTTACAATGCCATGGCTCCCACTTTTGAGCGCAAGAAGTGACAACATGGCCCAGGAGACTTAAAGCATCTCCCCTTGTGGCCTGCATGGGGTCTGTCCAGCTCATACCCACCACTCGGGGCCCCCTACAGGAGCAAGCTCTGTTGACCCCGAGACAAAAGCCCAGTGAAAACCAAGCAGATATCTGGAAACAACATTCTGAGTAACCCATTTCTTTTCTTTTCAAAATAATAAAAGTTTTGATATTTCCTCAACTAAGTGAGAGTGGTATTAAAAAACATTAATTTCCTTGTTGGAAATAACTTGCCTTTGCACTCAATGACACTCCCAGAGTGTCTTGATTATAGTAGGCTTTCAACAAATACCGACTTTTATTTGGGGACACTTTGCTGCCTTGATCAATACAATTATTCAGGAACCCATATGCCAAAGCCAAAAATGGAAATGCTTTCTCTCGTTTCCATCACTCTCGTCTATGGTTTTATGTTGCCCTTATAATAATCATTTAAAAGAAAGATGTACCAATGAAACCTGATGAATCTGTAAGGTCTACTGTGACTTTCTCCTGGAAACACTTTTATGTTTGGTCACTGTCAGCTCAGTAGGGTGTCCTGGCTCAGCTTCTCAGTCTGTGAAGGAACCCAAAGTTTGTTGGTCACTCATACACCCTTTTAAGAAGGCCCACTGAGGGGCGCCTGGGTGGCTCAGTCGGTTAAGCGTCCGACTTCGGCTCAGGTCACGATCTCGCGGTCCGTGAGTTCGAGCCCCGCGTCGGGCTCTGGGCCGGTGGCTCAGAGCCTGGAGCCTGCTTCCGATTCTGTGTCTCCCTCTCTCTCTGCCCCTCCCCGTTCATGCTCTCTCTCTGTCTCAAAAATAAATAAAGGTTAAAAAAAATTAAAAAAAAAAAAAAGAAGGCGGCCCATTGATCCTTCAAGAAAATGCTTCTCTGGCAACGGTAAGTGGGGCAGTCTGTAAGCAAAGTCTGTTGCTAAAAGCAGTAAGTTATAGACCTAAGCAAGGAGTGTGCATAAACCTAGTTGCGTTTGGCCTGGCTGAGGCCCCAGTCACTTTGACGCACTGGTAGTTCTCTTTTCTTCTCCAATCACATGCAATCTCAAACGCTTGCCAATTCTTCTCTTTAAATATTTCTCCTGCCCATTCCATCATCCTTTTTGGGCCTTTTCCCCTTCATGCCTGAACCACAAAGGACTGAAATCATCTCCCTGCTTGTGTTCCTCCTCATTCCAACCCCCCCACAGCTGGGTCAATCTTTACAAAATAAAAACCAGGGGCACCTGGGTGGCTCAGTCAGTTGTGCATCTGATTTTGGCTCAGGTCATGATCTGGCGGTTTGTGAGTTCGAGCCCCATGTTGGGCTGTGTGCTGACGGCCCAGAGCCTGGAGCCTGTTTCCGATTCTGTCTCCCTCTCTCTCTGCTCCTCCCCTGCTTGTGCTCTGTCTCTGTCTCTCTCAAAAATAAATAAACACTAAAAAAAATTTTTTTTTAATAAAAAAAACATAAAAACCAAGCAGCAACAACAAAAACCCCACACACAGTACCTGTCTTCTGCACCTCTCTTTTTGGCCCCCAAACTCTATGGCTTCCACAGAATAAAATCCAAAACCAAAACATGGCATGTAAAGCTCTCCCCAAGCTCCTCTGGCCTCCGTGGCCATCTCTGCAGAAGCCTGCACAAACTCACCCCATTTCCAGCACAGTTTCAGGCCTCAGAACCCCTGAAGCAGGGCACAGAGCAGGGATTCCAAGTCCCTGTTCTGGGACACGAGCCTGCTTTCTCAGAGTTATCACCCCCCACACATGCACACACCCCAACACGCACACCTCTCCTCTAGCGCACTCCCCAAGCCACGTCTTTCAGACACTGCCAGCCTGCACTGGCCTCCATGGCGGCCCCACTCGGCACTCCCCCATGCCCAGGTACCCCCAGCAGAACCTGCAGGACCCCCACCTCCTCCAAACCTTCCCTGCCCCCCTCAGCCTTTGACCCTCGCCATCCTCTAGAGGAGGAGTCTGTTCTGACTCAGGATGTATAGCTTATTCCAGACAGTCTGCCTGCCTGGACTGCAAACCCCCAGAGGGCAGGAATCTTGATGTTTATGTAGGTCAGTCAGTGCCTTCCATATATTCTGTGCCACTGAGTGTCGCATTTCACGACATGATGGTGAATATGACAATGCAGGGAAGAAAATAAAAACTAAAAAACAAATAAAAGGATAATTCCCTCTTTTCTCTATTTCAGATTAGGCCTTCCCGCCCTATCCTCCCCCCAAATCTGCTAAAAATCACTCAGCATAATTTCTTTATCCTCCCATATGTAAAATAAGGAAGTAAAATTCTAGGGAATAGAGAATTGAAAAAGCAAACTAATACATTTCTTTTAATGACCCAAATAGTCTAGGAAAGGTAAATAAACAACTTGGACCTGAGACAAAAAGGTCGTTGGCTGTTGAGAGAGGCCATCCAGGTGCTTCTGAGAGCCAATCTGGGCCTGACAGCCAGAAAGGCTTCAGCTGCTGAACCCAGTCTGCAGGGTGAGCCGATAATAAAGGAAAGCTGATTACAAAAAATAAAAAGGGGCTGAGTTGAACCTCAGTGGTCATCTCTCAAATACCAATGGGTTAATATGATGTAAGCCCCAGTGGGTTTTTTTTTTTTAATGTATACACACACACACACACACACGGTCACTTGAGTATGACAAGTGGGGAGTTTGTGGTTGTAACTCTTCATAGCCTTAAACAGAGACCCCATCTGATTTAGGACCTGTAGGGCCATGACAGTCACCTCACAGTACTGTAAATGTCTTGTTTTCAGGGGTAAATAAACTTCATTTAAAGGGAAGGCAGGGGTGCCCGGCTGGCTCTGTTGGTAGAGCAAGTGACTCTTGATGTCTGGGGTTTGAGCCCCACATTGGGTGAGGAGCTTACTTAGAAAAAAAAAAAAAAGGAAAACAAATATTCTGGGAAGGACTTGTCTTTGACAGGAGGCAGAAACATCTATCCTAATTCATGGGTTATAGTGCAAATATTTAGGTTTCTTTAAAAGAGTGGGAAAAAAAACTTTTTCTGCAGTCTTTTCTATCACTTTATCTGGCCCATCTCTACAAAACCCATCTTCCAAAAAATCCACTCCCACCTCAGGACTCTGCTCAGAACTGTGCAGTGGTTTTCTGTTTCCTAATGTGTAGAAATAAACATTATGAAGCCTGGCTCTGAGGCCTTGGCAATCTGGGCCCTTCTCACCTTCCCAAAGTCGGTTCCCTTCCCCACAGCCAGCCTCCTCCCTGCCGGATGCTCAGTGCTCACATCCCCAGCCCTGCCCCCAGGCTCCCCCCCCCCCCCCGCCCCCCACCCGAGGCCTCTTCTTTGTGGCCTGACGCAGATACTCCAGTGTACCGTGATTTTGGAGCATCAGGTGAACCGCACAATTTGGCGATTCTAACCCCCTGTTCAACGATTTTCTGTGGGGTACGCTTAGCTCTCTGGCTAAAGGGTAAAGTCCTCGAGGGCAAGGACCGGTCTTGCTCACCGCTGAACTCACTTCTGTGTCTGGCCTGCAGCCAGCCTCGGGTGGCTAAAATCTCTTCACTGCAGGATTAATGGGGACATCTGGCCTCTTTCTGCCTCCTCCACCGTCTTCCCCCAAGACCTACGCCATCCCCCTCCGAGTCTTAAATCGGAACAGCCTTCTGTGCCTCCACCTATCTTAATCAGATGAGAATAATCGGGGAGATGACGTATTTGAAGAAGCCTTGGGGGAGCAATAGCAAATAGTCCAATTTCACGTACAGGGAACTTGCACTGTTACCATCTGTGAAGTAAGGGAGGCAACTCTCACCACCATTTTACAGATCTGATAAAAAACATTACAGGGACTAAATGCTTTATTTGAGGTCACACATACAGGATGAGTCAGAACTGACACTTAGGACCCATCTTTTAAGTCTGATGGTATCCTTTTTCCTACACCAGGTTGCTTCTTGGTAGCCAATGGTGGTAACAAAGCTAGTTTTATTTATCCAAAATGAAAAATATGCCACTATTTATGCTTAGATTTTTTTTCTAGTAAAATGCTATTGTTAACTACCCTGATGAGTCCAAAATATGCAAAATGGTTTTGTGTTACCTGTCTTCCTGCGTTTGACATAGATTTTAGGATAAATGTATTATTAGCTACCTAATGTGTTTGGTGTGTGCCACGGTGAAGTTCGTTAGCCTTTGGGTATTCGATAAAAACCCATGCATATTTTAGAAAAATCATTCCAAGTGCCTGCTTCTTGGTAGCAGTGTCCGGATGTAGAAAAGATAGCAGGTTATTTCTAGGCATTCCTGGAATGGTGAAGCTTAGAAAGTGTATCTGTTTTGGAAACATGTTTGTTTCATGCTTTATAGTCACTTTAAACCTTATGAATACTCTGTAGAACAAGTGTGTAAGAATGGGCATTTTTATCTACATTTTATTTATTTATTTTTATATTTTAAAAAATGTTTATTTTTGAGAGAGGGAGAGAGAGTCGGGGAGGGGCAGAGAGAGAAGGAGACAGAGAATTCAAGGCAGGCTCGGAGCTGTCAGCACAGAGCCGAATGCGGGGCTGGGCTCACAAACCCTGAGAATCATGACCTGAGCCGAAGTTGGTTGCTTAACCGACTGAACCACCCAGGTGTCCCTTTATCTCCATTTTATTTTATTTTTTTAAATTTTCTTTTCATATTTATTTATTTTTGATAGAGAGATACAGAGCACAAGTAGGGGAGGGGCAGAGAGAGAAGGAGACACAGAATCCAAAGCAGGCTCCAGGCTCTGAGCTGTCAGCGCAGAGCCTGGACGCGGGGCTCGAACTCACGAGCCGCAAGATCATGACCTGAGCCGATGTCGGACGCTTAACCAACTGAGCCACCCAGGTGCCCCTCCATTTTATTTTATTTAAAAAAAATTTTTTAATGTTTATTTTGAAAGAGAGAGAGAGAGACAGAGTGTGAGCGGGAGAGGAGCAGAGAGAGAGGGAGACACAGAATCCGAAGCAGGTTCCAGGCTCCGAGCTGTCAGCACAGAACCCAATGTGGGGCTCAAACTCACGAATCACGAGATCATGACCTGAGCTGATGTTGGACACTTAACTGACTGAGCCACCCAGGCACTCACCCCCCCCCCTTTATTTCCATTTTAAAGATGAGGAAACCAAGACTTAGGTGCCTAAGTTGCCGTGACTAGGGTCACCCAACTCCTTAGTGGCTGCAACAGTCAGGGTGCTGGCAGGAACCCGAGGACAGATTCTGGGGAATTTCAGCAGGATTCGGTACTCTTTACACAAGTGAGGACAGGCTGTAGGGAAACTGCAAGGGACAGTGCGGTATTTGGGAACACTACCTGGCCCTGAGAAAGAGAGAAGAGGACACAGTTACCAGAACCTGGAGAGAGATCTGCAGTGGGAGGAGTCAGCAGCCCCCAGAGACTCAGGAAGAAGTCAGGGGAACAACAGCCAACCTGTCTCTCCTGATGGGAGACGCTCATTTACCTCATCAAAGCCAGAGAGCAAGGGAACCTGTTGTGGTCTATACAGGCCAGCCTCCTGCAGCATAAGACAGGGCAGAGAAGAGTTAGGAGCAGCTCCGCATTGGGTTAAGCAGACAAAAGATAACCAGCACGGAGGTGAACCATGGCTAAACCTCAGACTTCCTGTCTCCTGTTCCTTCCTATGCACTTTCCATAACACTGTGGCTCAGACACATTGGGTTCTAGCAGAAAATTCAGAGAAGATCCCTCCAGAGACCACTTTTAGGTCTACAACATCCCTCAGCATTGAACTTTAAGCCAGTTTTTCTAAAAACTGCATATAATGTGAGCGTTAGCCTCTCCACGAGGACAGACTAATGGTAGCTGCAAATCAGACTGAGTCGGGCAGCTGGCGTGCAGGCCAGGTCAAGATGGCGGGGCTGGCAGGTTAGAGAGAGCTCCCTCTGAAGTCATCACTGGTTCTTGGCCATCACATCTTGGCAGAAATGCCTCAGAGCCTTTAATGCAGCTACAGTAGGTATTAGCCATGGCGAAGTATTAACAAGAAAAGAACTATCTTTTGCATCTGGCAATTAAAGTATCTTGAAAGAAAGACTTCATCTCCCAGCATTGTCTATAATGATGTAATTTGCACTTGGCTATTGGGGCTTTATTTTTATGTAATGCCCTGGCATGAAACTTCAGGTTTTATGAAAAGGAATCATCTTGGGGCATTGGAGTGTTCTAACTTGAGCGAGTTCTTTATTCACCTTTACCCTTAGTTTGTTGGGGGTGAAAGTCATAAAAGAGTTTAATGACAATAGCCTCTTCCAAACCCAGGAGCTATGAGAGCAGCTTAATGAGAAATGCAAACCAATGTTCTCATCTGAACACAAACTCACCCAGAGGTCACGGAGAAAGAATTCTCAATTCCTGTCCTAGCAGAATTGTTTCCAAAGAAATGAAGCTATGGTCACATGCAAGTCTTATGCCCTGAGCAATCATGTTCCCCAAAGAAAGTTAATAGCTAGAGTCTATGGTGACTTTGCTACAAGTTTAATACAGCCAGATCATTCCCCCAATCCCTCTGCCAGGTAAACCCTTATGCACTGTGCATTTCCTGCCCTGGGCCGAGGAAGGGTTTTCCCAGCTCTGCTATTAAGCTGTTTCCCTGGTACCATTGGAATCACCCGAAGAGGCACAGAGATAAACCAGTGGATTCTCATGGCAATGGCTCTGGCACAGGAGTCTCCTTGCTGTTTCTGCCTCACACCTACTTGCTGATCCCTCTGTTTGGACCACTCTTACCCCAGATTTTGGCATGGGGTGACTAGATATCCAGAAGTAGATATTCATCCAGAACTGCTGGATGAAATGATAATTCTACGTTTACTTTTTTGAGGAACCACCATACTGTTTTCCACAGTGGATACACAATTTTACATTCTCACCAGCCCATCTAACCTACTTCTACTTCTGTATCTCATGTGGTGTCTGTCCCTATTCTTACTTGAATGTAAGCTCCACGAGGGGAGAGATTTGCTTCTCAAGTGCCCAGGCACGTGGTAGTGGGCGATCAGTAAGTATTTGTTCAATGAATGCAACAGGATGGGGTGCCTCAGACTTCATCTGCAAGCTGAACCCCTTCAAGCCAGCTTAATGCCAACAGAGCCTCCCTTGGCCCACCTCCTCAGAGGGCTCCTTTTCCTTTGTGTGTTCCTCTGTCGGCTCTTCCTCCTTTCCCCTTTGTATTCTGGTTGTGAACTTGCAGCCTCTCTCCTGCTGAATCCAGAGCTCCTTAATGTTAGGGAGCATGGTTTGTTTATTGTTGGCCTTTTGCCATCTTTCTGGTCTAGAGGATATATGCTCAACACACATTTATCAGAGGAAAGTTCTAAATACCGGCGCTGAGTAGCAACACTGTGGGGGCAGGGCTTGAGCACTTCCCAGCTCTCTAAACACAGCCCCCCAGAGGTTGCTCAGCTGGGTGAGAATCCAACTTCCGCTCAGGTCATGATCTCACAGTTCGTGGGTTCGAGCCCCACATCGGGCTCTGCGCTGACAGCCAGGAGCTCAGAGCCGGGGCCTGCTCCAGATTCTGTGTCTCCCTGTCTCTCTGCCCTTCCCCTATTCACGATCTGTCTCTCCCTCTCTCTTTCTCAAAAATAAGTCGACATTAAAACAATTTTTTAAATAAATAAATGAACAAAAAACAAACACACACAGCACCCTAGAGAACCGGGGGCTGTGTGGCCTCGGCACATGCCTCGTTCTCTGAGCCTGGTCCTCCTGTGTCTGATGATGGGGTTGGATCCATGACCTCTCAAGTCCTCTTAGATATTTAGGTGTGCTGTAGGGCCACGCCTTTGGCGAGAAGAATACAGTCTCATCTCTGAGAGCCCATAGTCTGATATGGATAAAATA
This sequence comes from Panthera onca, assembly GCF_046562875.1. Classification (NCBI taxonomy): domain Eukaryota; kingdom Metazoa; phylum Chordata; class Mammalia; order Carnivora; family Felidae; genus Panthera; species Panthera onca. Next base: position 40,293,366 of record NC_138341.1, read on the forward strand.
AGCATGTCAAAAAGGTTAAAGACTCAGAGGAGCTGGTACCCAGAGCAGCCCTTGCCGGGCTGGACTGTGCACTGGGCCTCTCCCAGCCACACTCCCCACTGCTGGAGCTTCAGGGCACAAAACACCAGGAAACTCCAGGGGCATGCACTTCCCATTCTTGTTGAAAAAGAAAAAAAAAAAAAAATCTTTATAGCTCACATGATTTCATTTGGTTATTTTAAACTGTTTATTTTTCTGCCCCATCCCCAGGGAATTAACATTTGCAGGCAAAATTGGACTTGCCTTTGCTCAGCTATTTATGTATAAATATGACTTGAGCAAAGTCTCTAAAGGACAGCCAATCCTGCCTACACCATTCCCCTTCCCTCTTATTTCCTAAGAAAAACGTAATGAGTTTGTACCCAAGAGTGAAATGTTTCAGTGACACTTAAAGCCCTCCATGAATTTTTAAAAATCTTTTCAAATGCATAAACAATGCACGAACAGTATTCACAGACTATTTGAACACATCACTCATAACCTAACAACCCTAACACACAATTCTTTTTTTTTATTTTTTTTATTTTTACCAATGACCTTTCAGTTTTACACATATGAATACATAGGTTAAATTGTAGTATTCAGGAGTGCCTGGGTGGCTCAGTCGGTCAAGCGTCCGACTTCGGCTCAGGTCACGATCTCCCAGTCCGTGGGTTCGAGCCCCACGTTGGGCTCTGTGCTGACAGCTCAGAGCCTGGAGCCTGTTTCAGATTCTGTGTCTCCCTCTCTCTCTGACCCTCCCCCATTCATGCTCTATCTCTCTCTGTCTCAAAACTAAATAAACGTTAAAAAAAAAATTTAAATTGTGGTATTCAGACCGTAATACAACCTCGGATTCTACATATTCCTCTTAAAAAATTTTTTTTAACATTTATTTATTTTCAAGAGACAGAGAGAGACAGAGTGCAAGTAGGGGAGGGGCAGAGAGAGAGGAAGACACAGAATCCGAAGCAGGCTCCAGGCTCTGAGCTGTCAGCACAGAGCCCGACGTGGGGCTCAAACGCACTAACCGCGAGATCATGACCTGAGTTGAAGTCAGACGCCTAACCGACCGAGCCACCCAGGCGCCCCTACATTTTCCTCTTAAGATCTATAAACCAATACCCATTTTTCCAAATGTATTCTTTTCAAATGTCACAATTCCATAAATCCGGGTTGAATCTGTCATAGATTGATTGCCCAGTGAGTTGGGTGCTGTGCCAAATTGGCTGCAGAGAGATAAAAGTTGTCTCTGCCCGCAAGGAGTTTACATTCTCTTGCAGAGATTGTATACATATACATCAGACAACCTCAGACAGCCAACGGTTACGTGCAAAGATATGTGTGGTACCAATGGCGATGCACTTGTGGAGCAGGCGTTCTAGGCAGTGGAGAGTTTCTCAAGGGCTGGGTAACTGAGAAGCCAGCCTCCCCTTGAAGACGAGAGTCAATTTATCCACAATGAGCCGCAGAGGCAGAGAGAAGGGAAGGGAGAGACGGTTCAGACAGGGCCAAAGCATGAATGTGCTGAACACGGAGGCCTACGATTCATTGGGGGCCACTGAGGCACGTAGCCCAACAGGTATAGAAGGCAGATTTGTTAAGAAATGATGGGACTGAACACAGGCAGGTGGTCATGAGGGAGGGATTTGGAGTTTCCTCGAAAGCTGGACGGCAATACAGGGTTGATGTGACTAGGATGAGGAGGGGGACATGGGGAAACCAGTGCTACGGTCCCACTGGCCTGGCAGGGGTGGGGGGCAGGTTGTCGTACCGTTGTTCTGTTTTCGAGATGAAGGGGACCTAACCGTCTAGATATAGCTGGCAGATCAGGGGAGATTTGAGAGACAGGAGAGCAGGAGGGGGAAGGAAAGCAAGCCCCAGGCCTTGGGAATGGATGGCATCCCAGGACTCCCAAGCAAACAAACAGGGCAAGGCCTCGGGATCACCGCTCCATGCTTCTAGAACAGCGCCTGACACAGAGGGGGTCCTTATAAGGATTGAACCAAGTCTACCTTTGCAAAATTTCTGGACAGAGTTCAGCAAATCTCTAGTCCTTTTCCAGGCCTCAGTGGCAACTCCCTAAGATAGCATTATTTTTTCAAGTGTGCCTCATAGCCATCTAGGGCCAGGTCAGGCCAGGAAGCACGTGAATCTCAATAGCTAACAATCGTGAGCCTCACTGAGGCCTGTAAGGATCAGCACTTGAGATCCCAGTTAGTCATCCGGGAGCTGCTTCCTGCCTCCGTTGCCTCACTGCCTTCTGTTTGGGCCTCTCTGGGGTGGTAAGAGGATATTGTCTGGACTCATCAATTATTACCACAGGAAGGCAGCTTGCACAGAAGCACATGTCCTCTCATCATTAGACAGATGAACGGAGTCAGGCCCAGGAGGGAGGGGGGCTGACCTGAACCATACACGCCTGATGTCAACTCACGGTCTAGCCTCATTCATGTAGGAATTTAACAAATAGTACTGAGCACGTGCAATGGCCAGGCAGTGTTTCTAGTGCTGGAGATACAGACAAAGCTGCTGAGGCGGGAGAGAAATCACGGAGATAAGTAAGGTGGATGGCAAGAGGTGCCAACGAAAAAGCAGGGGAGGGGGGAGAATGGGGTGCGATGGGGGGTTTGCAGTTGTAGAGAGGGTGGTCAAGGAAGGTCTTGGGGAGAAAGTGATATTGGAACAGATAGCAGGAGGGAGCATGGGACTATCTGGCTGAAGAGTGGCGCAAAGGCCCTGGGGCAGGAGTGGGCCTGGCATGTTCCAGGAACAGTGATGAGTGATGTGAGAGGAGAGTAAAAGGAAATGAGGCCTGAGAGATACTGGGGGCAGGCTGTGTAGAGTCTCAAAGTCCATTGAGAGGCCTTTAACTTTTATTCTTCTCACCCACTGCTCATAGTGTAATTCATGATCCTGCCTTTTCCTATTGATTCTCAAGGGTGCTGAGACTTCTGTGGGCAGAGGGGAGAATGAGGCAGCCATCAGGATTCTTGAAAACATATAAGAGTGGTGTGGACAGCTGCCTGGGCCACCTATGCTGGGCCCACCCCCATGCCCCTTCTTCAGAAGTCTTTTAGGCTGACAGGACACTGTGGCCTCCTATTTCAGGATAAAGAGAAAGAACACAGAGAAGCAAAGCCAAGCCAAATCATTGAGTATGTAAGATCTGCAAAATGTCACAGGGGAGCAAGTTCATAGCTGAAGCAAGTGCAATGAGCTGAGTCAGAGTCCAGCAGGGCCATGCCTTGGCTGAGTGAAGAGTAGAACCAAATATATTTTTGTAGAAGTGCCTGGCAAATAGTGATGCCCTAATGGTGATCCATTTTATTCTAATTTCTAGTGTTCCATGCTCCCTGCCAGCACTCCATGCCCACACGAATAAGGCGTCTGCTCTGACTGGTTTCCCAGGGACCAGTGTGGATACCAGGTCCTGGGTAGGCAGCTAAAGCAGTTGGTTGATTAGCACTGTTATTTTATAGCAAGCTCTTGCCTGCCAGGGCCTCCACTCCCCAGAAGGAACTGTTACACGTCCTGGGGCAGAGCCAGGCGGGCAGATCCATTTCCCTGGACATCTCAGCCTCTCCTAGTGACCAGGCCCCTCTGCTCTGTGGGTGACCCAAAAGGGTATGCGCAGAACAAGAATCAAGGGCCAGACCAGTGTTAGAGTTCAGTCAGCTGGTTTTGAACTCTGGCTCTGGCCGCGATCTTCACTGATGCACCTTCTCTCTCTCCCCCACGATGATCCAGTTCAGGAGTCAAGATCAAGTCAATTTCACAATCACTTATTAATTCCTAGCTTCCAGGCACTTTATCTATGACAGGGAATACTAAAATTCATAAGGCATGGAACTTTCCAGCAGAGATATTGAATCTATTGCACGTTTGGTGTGCATGCATGCACATGTGCTAACTCACACGTGCTAGTGGGAGGCAGCCTGGGATATTAGTAGGAAGAGTCCCGAGTTAGAGTGGAATGGTTTTGTCCCACGTCCCAGTGGGCTTTTGGGCTTTTGCCACTTGTGTTCTTGAAGTCTTGGCTTCCACTGCCATTCAACAGGGATGATGAAGCTTGCCCTGTCTGCTTAGCTTGTCAGGAGGACTGGATGGGACCATGTCCATAAGTGGTAAAGTACTCAACACACACAAAGATTTTACACTCGTGAATGTTCACACCACACATGGGAACACAGAAATGCACAGGTATCATCATAAGTCAATAGGAACAGGCTAAAATTTTAAAAAAGGGGGGCACCAGAAGCACCTGGGTGGCTCAGTCAGTTAAGCGTCCGACTCTTGATTTTGGCTCAGGTTATGATCTCACGGTTCATGAGCATCGGGCTCTGTGCTGAGAGCTCAGAGCCTGCTTGGGATTCCCTCTCTGCCTTTCTATCTGTTCCTCCCCTACTTGCGCGCATGCACATGCACTCTCTTTCTGTCTCTCTCGTTCTCTTTCTCTCTCAAAAATAAATACACTTTTTTTTATGGGGGGTACCAATGGCAGCAGGAGAAGAAACCTCCGAAAAGGATGCAGGATGTCATTCCTGTTTTGTTTTTTAACGTTTATTTATTTTTGAGACAGAGAGAGACAGAGCATGAACGGGGGAGGGTCAGAGAGAGAGGGGAGACACAGAATCTGAAACAGGCTCCAGGCTCTGAGCTGTCAGCACAGAGCCCGATGTGGGGCTCGAACTCACGGACCGCGAGATCATGACCTGAGCCGAAGTCGGCCGCTTAACTGACTGAGCCGCCCAGGCGCCCCAAAGGATGTCATTCCAAATGCATCTCCATGTGTGGGTGTACTGGTTGATGCAGGGCTATGTGTTGCCCAGACCTAAAGCCCTGGCCCCCAGAGTCCCCCTAGCTCTCCAGCAGGACAAGAATGTCCCTCCCGACTCTCAGGAGGGCCATTATTATTGTCAGCTCTACACATTATTAAGTATGTACTAAGGATGAGACACTGGAGCCACAAGGAGACTAACATTTGTGAAGTACCCAGAACCATTTACACGACACCATGCAAACATGTGATAGTCATTACCTCACTTTATTGTTGACCATAACTCTGCAAGATAAGTATTGTTACTTCATTTTACAGAATAATAATAATAAATAATACTGTTAAATGCTTTCAGGTGATAGTCTAATCCTTGAGGTAAGTACTACTATTATTTATCCCCACTTTTTGGAGGAGGAAACTGAGGCAACCTGAGGTTAAGCAACTTTCCCAAGGTCACACAACTGGTTTGTGGCTGTGGCTCACATTAATTCCCTGCCTTTCCTACTGTCTATGCTGGATCACAGAGGACTACATTTCCCAGGCTCCCTTGCTCTCTGGCTTCCAGGTCGATTCAGCCCAAAGGGAAGCAGTAGTGGGAGCTTGGAGACAGGGATGAGGAGAGAAAACAGAGTATTTCCCCTCCATTCCTCTCTCTTTGCTTCCTGTGGTGTCTCTGGCGACAACTATATCTCCCACCCACATCTGCTCTACAGGCTGTCATTCCGTGGTCCCAGTTTCCATCAGGCAGCCTCCATGTACTTCTAGATCCCACCACATGACTCCATCTCTGGGCGTTAGCAATATTACTTCCTCCCCTTATTGCACCCCTGGTAGAGTAACTTCCTGTTCTTGCATTAGGCTTCTTAGTCCTTCCATTTCCAGTCACCAATTCCCTGCATTCAATCTCCTCTTCTTTTTTTTTTAATTTAATTTTTTAAAATTTAAATCCAAGTTAGTTAACATATAGTGTAATAATAATTTCAGGCATAGAATTTAGTGATTCATCACTTATATATAACCCCCAGCCCTCATCCCAACAAGTGTCCTCCTCCTCTTTTTGTTTTTTTTTTTTTCCTAATGTTTATTTTATTTTTGAGAGAGAGAGAGAGACAAGCATGAGCAGGGGAGAGGCAGAGAGAGAGGGAGAACACAGAATCTGAAACAGGCTCCAGGCTCTGAGGTGTCAGCACAGAGCCCGATGCTGAGCTCGATCTCACAACCTGTGAGATCATGACGTGAACCTAAATCAAGAGTCAGAAGCTCAACCGACTGGGCCACACAGGTGCCCCGAGAAGACATCCTTTTAGATATCAAAATATACCTTGAAGCTAGTAATAAAAAATTACTTTTTATTACTGAAATTAGTAATAAAAATAATGCAGTGCAGACACAGAATCAGTGGAACATATCAACAGAACAGGATATAATCTAGAAACAGCTGGGACTTAAAGAATATTTTACTTGTTAAAGGGGGCATTTCAATAAATGGAGAAATGCTACTAGAGGGATTAATTGACCCACAAATTTGGGGAAAGATCCCCAAATGATTCCAAATGGATTGAAGAGCAAAACCACATGAAAGTACTAGAAATAGGGGCACCTGGGTGGCTTGGTCGGTTAAACAGGCGTCTGACTCTTGATTTCAGCTCAGGTCATGATCTCTTGGTCGTGAGACCGGCGCTGAGCATGGAACCTGCCTGGATACTCTCTTTCCCTTTCTCTCTGCCCTGCCCTCATTTGCACGCTCACATGCACATGCGCTCATGCCTGCTCTCTCTTTCTCTCTCAAAATAAATAACTAAATACTAAAGAAAGAGAAAGTACTGGAAATAAGTAGAAGTGAACTTTTTTTTTAATCTTAAGATTATGAAAGCTCTTTCCAAGCAAGACCAAGAAAATACAAAAACGGTAAAAGGAGAAAACTGATGGGTTTACGATTTATATAACAATTAAAAATATAAATTTTGGTATAAAAAGGAACTTAAAAGTTCAAAATACATTCTTCCCTAACTGGCTTTGTCTGCGATCTCCGCAGCGCTCTGAAAACAGGGAGGAGGCTAGGACTTGATTTCTCGGGTGCCCTTCTTGTCTCTGGAATGGGGGCAATTATACTTTTCTAGCACTTCACCTAGCCCAAGACACAAAGAGCTCCCTCACAGAAGTGGGGAGATCCTGCCTCCTCCCTCATGGTTGGTTTTGTTGAGTCTTTAAGCTGCAAAAATAAGATAAGCTCAAGCCAATAGTATTTGGAAAGTGGGGCAGGAACACCCTTTTTAAAGAAAATTATCCACTTGGCCTATGTATTTACTCATAAATACATGGGAGAGGGTTTGGGTGAGGGACAAGAAAGCGTTCTGAATAACTGAGGAGTGGGCATCTAAAGCAATACAGGGGAGAAGGAGACATCACCCAGGGCAGGACAGCCTGACAGAGCACTTAATTCTTTTTTTTTTTTTTGTTAAGGGAGTGCAAGCAGGAGAGGGGCAGAGAGAGGGACAGAGGATCTGAAGCAGGCTCTGCACTGTCAGCACAGAGCCCGATGTGGGGCTTGAACTCATGAACCTCGAGATCATGACCTGACCCAAAGTTGGATGCTCAACCGACTGAAACCACCTACGTGCCCCAGAGGATTTAGTTCTTAATTTGTTGGTGAGGCTTTTTCTCTTACAGAAAACTTTAGCACAAAATGGCTTTAGTTATTTTCCTCCTATGGTATAAACTGGGTCTCTAAACTATTCACGTTATTTTCTTTCTAGTGTACCTTTTTTCCACATTTCTGAATTAGAGTTTTTCTTTAAGTTATTTAAATATATAGAGTAAAAAGTAAAGAAAGTTTAAATATTACGGGGTTCTGGTCCAATTGCTGATTGGACATTTGTCCCAACTCAGAACACTAGACTTTTTTTTTAAGGTTATATATATTTTTTAATTTTTTGAAAATTATTTTAAGGTTTTATTTTTAAGTAATCTCTATACCCAACATGGGCCCAAACTTACAACCCTGACATCAGGTCATGTGTTCTACTGACTGAGCCAGCCAAGCTCCCCCCAGAACACTAGGCTTTTTGTCCAAATGTGCTTTGTCCTGAGGTTTGTTACTCTTGTGGACTTATTTCATGAGACCGTTCAAATAAATGAAACTTGTTTTTGTTGGAAAAAAAACTGAAAAGTAAAAGAATGTAGTAGATCTATTCAAAGAGTATCTATGATGACTTTCAAGAAAGAAGGGAAAAAAGAAAGATGAAAGAAAAAAAAGGAAGGAAGGAAGGAATGGAGAGAGGGAGGAAGGAAGAAAAAAGCAAGTCCTCGGACATAGGAATGATATGGTCTCTCCTTTATAAAAAATAGAAAAGTAAAAAGAAGCTTACTCATGTGTATGTGGATGAAAAGGTCTGGAAGGACACCTGGCAAGCTCTCCACCGTGGTTACCCTCCAGGGAGTGGGAGGTGAAGAGAACAAACGGGGAAACAACTCTGTTTGCCTTATACATGTCCCTATTCTTTTTCCTTCAAGGAGCATATGCTACTATGTAATTTTTTATTCCAATGAAAAAAATGTAAGCAAAGCTAGAGAGGCAGACTCAGGGTTCGAATCCAAGCTTCCCCCTGATCCCGGGCTCATCTCTGGGATCACCTGTAGAGCAGAGCCACAACCCAAGGTTGCTGAGTGAGGACAGTGCGGGAAGAGCGTCTCTGGAGTCTGGTGGTGGGAATGACCACTGAGCCACGAGGTGGGTGGAAGAGGACAAGGACCTTCCAGGCAAGGGGACTTTGAGGGAAGAGAACAAAGCTTTCAAGTGTATTAGAGACAAACTCTGGGCTGGAGGGCTCGGGCAGGCAGGCAGGCAGGCAGGTGCTAGGGGGTGAGTGGAGAGGTGAGGAGGAAGCAGCAAAAAGGGCAAGGGACTGAAATTTGATTCTGAAGGATTGGGAAGCCGGTGCTTGAGGAGAATGATCTAGATAGCAGTTCCCAAAGTGTGGTTCAAGGACCAACCCCCAAGGGTCTTCAAGACCCTTCCAGGGGGGACTGTGCATTTAAAACTATTTTCACAACAATGCTAAAATATTATTTGCTTTCTCTGTCCTCATGCTGAGTGTGCAGTGGAGCGTTCCAGAGGCTACGTGGCATGGGATGGCATCACCACTCTGGTGTTAACATGTAATGGGTTGCTTTTTATTATATTTTATTTTATTTTATTTTATTTTATTTTATTTTATTTTGGGAGGTTCTTTTTAATGAGTGAATTAACATTTCTACAATTTCCCACTTTAATACTGAATACAGTAAATACTGATAGACATAACCACATAAACAAAACTCTTTGGGAGCCTCAATAATTCTAGCACGTGCTAGTATACGACTCTGTGTGTGTGCACGTGTCTGTGTGTATGTCAGTGAATAAACGTGCTTTTTTTCTGGACTGGGACTCCAAAGTGCTCGTCAGTTCTCCAAGTGCTGATACACCAAACATAAAAGTGGTAAATGATCACCCTGAAGAGGCAGAAAAACTGAACACCATGACGGATCAACAGTCCACCAAGAGGTGGGTTTTGGGGGCAACGATGTGGCTTTACACGGTAACGTAATCCCTTTGTTTGCCTCCAACCTGGGAATAATAATACAGTTCTATTTACGTCACAGGAAGGTATATGTGAAAACATTTTGCAGATCAGAGATGACTCAGAGACCATCAAAATCTTTGCCAGTGTTTGTTTCTAAAACACATGAAATTCAAGTTCCTGAGACCTTTGCGCCTTGACCTCTACCCTGGCTGCAGTGAGGAGAGAAAGTATGGAGTCTCGGGCTGGTGTTTGCAGTTTCCCTTGCAGCCACACTCTGGATGACCGAACCCAGAGAGAAGATGAGATGTGGGCTTGTCTGGTCATCGGGGTAATACCTGCACGTTCACACATCACTTGTTCTTGTGTTGTTTGGCCGAGGGCCTGCCTGGCAGCTTAGCTAGCTCCTGCCTAGAAATGGGATGAGATGAGAATAGGCCAGGACTTGTTACTTGCTCCCGATGGAGCCTTTCCCAGACACTTAACTTCCCTCTCTCACCATAGGTGGCTTGCACAATTACTTCAATATCCTTCCTATGGGCAATGATACTCTTACTTCCTATGCTTCTTCCGCAGGCCTTGGGGTATTGAATATTTAACAGGGAGTGTGTGCCCAGGCCAGGCTGAATGTGAGGAAGGGACTGGGATCAGGACCCAGGCCTCCCTGGGCAATGATTTTCAGGCAAGCAAGTTAAGAATGTTGAGTGCCGGGGGCGCCTGGGTGGCTCAGGGGTGCAAGCGTCTGACTTTGGCTCAGGTCATGATCTCGGTTCGGTGAGCTCGAACCCCAGGCTCTCTGGGTCAGCATGGAGCCTGCTTCAGATCCTCTGTTTTCCCCTCTCTGCCCCTCCCCAAGTGTCTAAATAAATAAGTAAATAAATATTTGGGGCACCTGGGTGCTCGCGCAGTTAGGCTCAAGTCATGATCTCACGGTTCTTGAGTCTGAGCTCCGCATCGGCTCACTGCTGTCAGTTCAGAGCCCACTTCAGATCCTCTGTCCTCCTCTCTCTCTGCCCCTCCCCTGCTCTCTCTTTCTCTCAAAAATAAATAAAGAAACATTAAAAAAATGATGAGTGCCAAGTGGCCCATGAAAACTGGAGCTCTCCCTCAATAAAGGTTGCAGTTGAGGAAAAAGAGCCATAAAACCACACTGATCTCTATTTTAATGAAAACACCTTCTTTATTGATAACAAGCTTAGGACGATTGAGTTGGGCAAATTCCTAACAATACTTCCTCCGAGTTCTAAGGCAGCTTTCGTTCGTAAATGCCAGGTATGAATTTCTCAACATCGTACCTTCATGAAACATAGCAAGTTTAAACATAACCATTCTACTATGCCCACCTCTGAATTCGATCTTATGTCCTGAAAATGGCTAAGACCTTTCAAGGTGTTAATTAATCTTTCAATAGCTTTCTATTTAATAGCTGGAAACTTGACCAAGCTATGTGATCCTTATAAAACCTTAGACAGTTTGGGAGCCAGTAAGAAGATGAAGTCCAACAGATGTGAGTTTGGATTAGCTGGTGACCTAATAGTTGGTAAGCTATTTAACATCTTTAAGCCTTGGTGTCCTCACTTGTAAAAGCATACTCACAGGGGCGCCTGGGTGGCGCAGTCGGTTAAGCGTCCGACTTCAGCCAGGTCACGATCTCACGATCTCGCGGTCTGTGAGTTCGAGCCCCGCGTCAGGCTCTGGGCTGATGGCTCGGAGCCTGGAGCCTGTTTCCGATTCTGTGTCTCCCTCTCTCTCTGCCCCTCCCCCGTTCATGCTCTGTCTCTCTCTGTCCCAAAAATAAATAAAAAACGTTGAAAAAAAAAATTAAAAAAAAAAAAAAAAAAAAGCATACTCACAGTGTATTCAATAAATACAACTGGAACGTTTAACACATGCTGGCCACTCTTCTAGGCACCAGGCATACCAGGGTAAAAACAAGACAGACATGACCCCTGCTCTCATTGAACTTCTTGCAGGACGTGGATACTAAACAAAGATTACCTAATTAGGTCGTTAATTCCCTTTGCGGTCACAGCAGCCACCTCTGCAGATGTGAGCATAAAAGAGGCAAGCAAATTCAAAACTGGCGTCCCAATGCTATTTATTAGTTTTGCTAACAGTCCTAAGTGGTATAGACACGTGTTGTGAATTAGTTCCTCCTTTAGTGTTTGCATATATTTACATGGTTAGAAGCAACAGCAGGCCCCTGATTTGGATGTGTGTCCTTCACAGATAAGAAGACAAGCATTCCTCCCGTGTGGGGGCTAGGAGCTTAACCTAAGGCGAAAAGCTGAACTTGTTGCTAATTGTTGTCAAGAAGAACACTTTAGCATTAACATTAACTGGACAGGCAGTGTTTACCTTATGAGCCCCAGAGCCTCAGGCGAGTGGAAGGTGTGGGCACAGAGTTTTGCAAAGGTTCTCTGAATATGGATGTGCATCAAGTATTGTCCGCAGAGTGAAAGTGTGTTGTTTTACCACATATGGACATGACTATAATCTGTGTAGGTGCAGATTATAGGTGCAGTGGTGTAGGTGTAGTTGTAGGTGTAGGTGATGTGATTAATGCAGTATAGATTCCTTGAAATAAATTGTTGAAGTCTTCCCAGCCTTTTTTAATAACATACTTTGCCAGTCAATTCTTATCCTGCCTCTTTCTGGCTTAAACCCTTTAACGGCTCTTCATTGCTCAGGGTAAAGTCCAAATTCCCTCCCAGGCACTGCCCGATTCTGCTGACCTCTCTTGGCATGTTCACTCCTCCCTCCTACCCCTGTCTATCCACCAAGTCCTAACACGAAGGCTCTTTCAGGCCATGGCTCGGAGCACTCACTGCTCAACTCAATATTTGTTCTGTCATGAACAGATCCAGTGCTCCTGAGTGGTAAAAAAATATCCACCCTTCCGGCAGGCATCATGCCCTTTGAGATGGGCGTGGGTCCACTAGGGCACCGGCTCAAGCAGGTCTCACCTTGGGCCAGTGAGTGCTCGCCTAGACTGCCTCTCCCCTAGACTCCTGTGCACTCTCTCTCTCCACTTCTCTCTCTGGGAGTCATCGAGGCCCAGGCAGAGGTGAAGTCCCCCTAACTTCTTCCTCTGCACTGTTGCAGCAACCCTGCCTTGCTGTCTTTCCAAACAAGTGCGTGAGCCATTTTCTGAAGTAAAGCCATTTTCCCTTCAAGGGTTTCAAAAAGAAGCAATCTTGGAAGTCACAAAACTTCTTTATGTCAGTTTTCCATGGACTCTCTTCAATGTTATACGGAAACCCAAGTTCATAATGGCCATGACTTTACATGGCTATGCATGAGAATTATTCAAATCCCTGGGGCAAGAGTCATTGATAAAGATGAGGAGAGACATTTTTTACTCTTCTCCCCACCCTAAAACCCTCCAAAGAATGAAAAAGAGAAACAACTCCCATCTTTTTTTTTTTTTAATGTTTACTTATTTTTGGGAGAGAGAGAGAGAAAAGCGTGAGCGGGGGAGGGCAGCGAGAGAGGGAGACACAGAATCTGAAGCAGGCTCCAGGCTCTGAGCTGTTAGCACGGACGGAGCCTGACTCGGCTTGAACTCATGAACCACGAGATCGTGACCTGAGCTGAAGTCGGACGCTCAACAGACTGAGCCACCCAGGCGCCCCCAAATCCATCTTTTAAAAGAGGAGAAAAAAGAGAGTAATCACTCCATTTTTTTATTGTGAAATTTCATGCTAACGAAAAAATGTACTTAACATATATGAACAATTTAACTAATAGAAGTTAAATGAACACATGTACCTACCAGCCTGCTTTAAAAAGAATCTGACTTAAGTAGTGCCTTAGAAAGGTCCTGTGTATGGGGCGCCTGGGTGGCTCAGTTGGTTGAGCGGCCGACTTCGGCTCAGGTCATGATCTCGCGGTCCGTGAGCTCGAGCCCCGCGCTGGGCTCTGTGCTGACCGCTCGGAGCCTGTTTCGGATTCTGTGTCTCCCTCTCTCTGACCCTCCCCCGTTCATGCTCTGTCTCTCTCTGTCTCAAAAATAAATAAACGTTAAAAAAAAAAAAAGTCCTGTGTAGGTTTGTCCAATCATATCCCTTCCTCTCCCTCCAAGCAGTACCTACTATCCTGAATTCTGATTTAATCATTCCCTTCTTTTTCTTTAGAGATTTGTTCATGTATGTTTTCCTACACATATTTTAAGTTGAGGGAATTTTTGCACTTACGGAAATCACAGAATGTATATTCTTCCATGACTTTTTTTTTTTTTTACTGTATGTTTTTAAGACCCATCTATGCTGCTGTGTGCAGCTACATAGTTCACTCATTTATTTTTTATTTTTTTAATGATTATTTTTGAGAGAGAGAGAGAGACAGAAACATAGTGTGAGCGGGGGAGGAGCAGAGAGAGAGGGAGACACAGAATCTCAAGCAGGCTCCAGGCTCTGAGCTGTCAGCACAGAGCCTGACACAGGGCTCGAACTCACAAACTGTGAGGTCATGACCTGAGCTGAAGTCAGCTGCTTAACCGACTGAGCCACCCAGGTGCCCCTAGTTCACTCATTTTTATTGATGAATTGCATTCCATTGTTTCAAAATGTGACCCTGTATTTACTCACACTCCTTGTAGCTATCATTTGCACGTTTCCTGCTTTTTGTTATTACAGCTGGTATTGAACATCCTTGTACCTGTCTCCAGCTTCTATGACATGAAGAAGCTGTTGACTGCCAAGTAAAGGTAAGGGCATTGCTCTGGAAAAGCCCATCTTAATGGTTCATTGTTCAGAACCATAAGGCAACATTTGGAATGACTCCAGAGAAGTAACTCCAGCCTTCAGGATGTAGTCAGTAAGGAGGAGGAAATAAAGAAGTCAGGTATAAGTGCCATGTTCATTATCTATGTCCAAGCCCCCTACCTGAGGGAATCTGCTAGAGGTGAGGGGGGATAAAGGAGGCAGGAAGAGGGAACAGTAATTATCAACAGTAACAGAAAGCCTGGTATGCACTGAATGTTTGTGTTCCCTCAAAATTCCTATGTTAAGACCTAATCCCGAAGTGATGGTATTTGGAGGTGGGGCTTTTGGGAGGTGATTAGGTAATGAGGGTGAAAGCCTCATGAATGAGATTAGTGCCCTTTTAAAAGAGACTCCCCCCCCCCCCCCGAGAACTCTCTCACCCTTTCTACCTCATATAGACACAGAGAGAAGATGCCCATCTATGAACCAAGAAGTGGGATCTCATCAGACACCTACTCTCCCGGCACCTTGATCTTGGACTTCCCAGCCTCCAGAACTGTTGAGAAATCAATGTTTGTTGTTCAAGCCCCCAAGTCAGTGGTGTTTTCTTATAACAGCCCAAATAGACTAAGACAAAGTTTATCTTAGGGAGTATTACCACACTGACTTCCTACATCCTGAAAACTCAGAGAATGTGGCCCTAGACAAAGCAAAAACAGATTTGGGGACAATGCTCAAAGAAAATAAATAATTTAAAACTGTGGTCTGTCGAGAGGCACCTGGGTGGCTCAGTCAGTTGAGCATCTGACTCCTGATTTTGGCTCAGGTCATGATCTCACAATTCATGGGATCGAGCTCTGCATTGAGCTCTGCTCTGGCAGCTTGGAGCCTGCTTGGGGTTCTCTCTCTCCCTCTCTCTGCCCCTCCCCTCTTCTCTCTCATGCATGAACCCTCTCTCTCTCTCTCAAAAATAAATGAATAAACATTAAAAAAAACATGACTGTAGTCTGTCCAGATCACTTGCCTCATCTTTCTCTAAACTGATTTTTAACAAAGAGCTGCTCTTTTTTCAAAGATGAGCAATAGTCAGAAAGACTTATGCATAATTAGTGCAATTTTCAGTAAACAAGCTGGTATTTGTAGCCTCTCCTCCCCAAAACCCTAAAATGACAGTGAAGAAATATAAAAGGGTCTAACTCCTAAGGCAGTGAAAGGCAACTAAGTTAGCAAAGTGGAGGAACATATGACTTAAAGTATCTGCAGAGCCCAGGAAGGCACCAGATACTGTGTAAAGTGGGGTCAAGGCATAGGATGAAATCAGCTATTATTAAATATTAAATCCTAGGTCTCTTCCTCCACCCCTTAAACCAAGGTGACCACCAGCCCAAGCAGGAAACTATAGATTCAGTCTCTGTAGAAACTACATCTGAAAAGCTCTTTACTTGGGGACACACATCGCAGAGGGGCTGGTGATATCATGTGGAATTAGAAACACAGGGATTAAGAATAATTCTACCCTATCATCTGACCCAGCAATTCCACTAGTGGGTATACACCTTCGAGAATTAAAAATATAGGTTCACAGAAACTTGCACACAAATGTTCATAGCAGCTTTTTTTTTATCTTAGCCTAAAGGTGGAAACCACCCAAATGTCCATCAACTGATGAATGGATAAACAAAATGTGCTGTATTCATATAATGAAATATTTTTGACCATAAAAAGTAGTAAAGTACTGATATATGCTACAACATGAGCCAACCTTAAAATCATTATGCTAAGGGAAAGTAGCCAGTCGCAAAAGACCACTCATTATATGATTACATTTGTATGAAATGTCCAGAATAAGCAAATCCAGAGACAGAAAGTAGATTAGAGGTTGCCAGGAGCTAGGAGAGGAAATGGGGGTGACTGCTAATCGGTATGTTTTTTGGGGGGGAGGGGTGGTGAAAATGTTCTGGAAGTAGACAGTAGTGATGGTTACACATCTCTTTGAATATACTAAAAACCAGTAAGCAGTATACTTTAAAAGTGTAGATTTGATGGTATGTGAATTATATCTCAATAAAAGAGGAGAAAGAAAAAGTGAGAATCTATGAGATCCTCCACAACTTTAGGTTTCAGTCCAGAGAGTCAAAATAAGTGATTTTAAATTATGCATCAGATTGATTACAATAGTAAAGTACTGGGGTGCCTGGGTGGCTCAGTCAGTTAAGAGGCTGACTTTGGCTCAGGTCATGATCCCATGGTTTGTGAGTTCGAGCTCTGCATCAGGCTCTGCTGTCAGCACTGAACTCACTTTGGATCCTCTGTCCTCCTTTCTCTCTGCTCCTCTCCCACTTGCATTCTGTGTCTCTCAAAATAAATAAATAAGCTTTAAAAAAAAGTAAATTACTGGAAACAATGGAAATGTCTGCCAAGAGATTGGGTTAAAAAATATGATACAGGGGCGCCTGGGTGGCTCGGTTGGTTAAGTGTCCGACTTCGGCTCAGGTCATGATCTCACGGTCCGTGAGTTCGAGCCCCGTGTCGGGCTCTGTGCTAACAGCTCAGAGTCTGGAGCCTGTTTCAGATTCTGTGTCTCCCTCTCTCTCTGCCCCTCCCCTGCTCATGCTCTGTCTCTCTCTGTCTCAAAAATAAACAAACGTTAAAAAAATTAAAAAAAAAATATGATACATCATGCCCATGGAGTGCAATGCCACTACTTACATAATGTGGGAGAAATAGATTTAATGACATAAAACATATATGACACATATGACATGAAGAAAACAGATTGTAAAATAGAATGTATATTGTCATCTTGTTTTGTAAAGGAAAATTATGCATTTCTGTCTGGAAGTATAAATAACAAAAGGTTAACCTTGGTGGGCGGGGGGTGGGGGTGGGGGGAGAGTAAGTCTGTGTCCTGAATGGTACACCTGCAGCTCCTTTCTCTCACTCTGCTCCTGGGTCATAAAATGCCTTCATCTCCCAAAAAAAGAGAGACACATAAGTAAAAAGCAGTTGAAAAACTTATATCAGAAGAAGGATTATGTCAGGAAACAGAGTCCAACAAATAATTCTCCATGAGCTTAAAGAATGTGAGATGAGAGAGTCTCTCTTTGACAAGACAGCTCAAAGAAAAGATGCAAGAGTGCGAAGAAGAAGAGATTCTAAGGTCACAGAAGGAGGTGAAAAGTAGGCTGGAAGAAGGAAGAAGGAAGAAAAAATAGTAATATCACAGAGATAAGTACACCATTAGAAGCAATAAAAGCTAGAATAAATACAATGGAAAAAGATTTCTGAATGAATACAATTGAGAACACAAATGAAAATGAAACAAAAAGAAAGCATTGTAAATATTTAGAAAAAAGATGATGACTGTGAAAGACATGTATAAAGGGTACAAATACAGATACAAAGGTTAAAATAAAAAAGATACACAGAAGTACAAAAGATGTATTCTTGGCATTCCTGAAGTAAAAAGCACAATAAATGGAATAGAAAAAAATACTCACGAATGTTCTAGAAAACTTCCAGAAGATAAATATTTGAATCTACAGATTGAAAAGACAGAACATACCCTAGGAAAAAACTGATACAGATTGATCACAGCAAAATTTGCTAGTTTTTCTCCAGTGTTCATTCTCCCTTCTTCCATTATAGTGGAATATTTGTAGCTGGGTATATAGTCACCCAGAATAAAGACTGTATTTCCCAGGATTTCTCCTGGTTAGGGAGGGTCATATGACCAAGTTCTGTCCAGTGGGATGTAAGCAAAAGATTACTGTGTGCAACTTCTGGGTGCATCCTTAAAGGGAAGGAATGTGATTGATCTTTTTCTCTTTCCCCCTTCCTATTGGCTAGAGTATGCATCTTGGTATATGGACAAGGACAGCTCCCTAGGGATGGTAAAGCAAAAAAATAGAAAGACCCTGAACCTCAGGATTTCGATAGAGAATTGCTACTATATCAGTTTATATCATTAAATGAGAAACTAATACATTTCTCTTATTTATTTTTTAAAGGAAACATTTTATTTTTTTAATGTTTATTTATGTATTTTGAGAAAGAGGGGGGGAAGGGCAGAGAGTGTGAGAGAGAGAGAAAATCCCAAGCAGCCTCCATGTTGACAGCACAGAGACAGACAGGGGGCTCGATCTCACCAACTGTGAGATCAGGACCTGAGCTGAAATCAAGAGTCAGATGCTTAACAGACTGAGTCACCCAGGTGCCCCCATTTCTCTCTCTTAAAGCCACTGTTATTTTGGGTTTCTGTATGAATTTCTATCCTAAACAACACACTGATTAAAGTATATATTGGTGAAGTTGCTGAATTTCAGAGCCAAAGAAAGAATTTTAAATATATACCAGGAGGAGCACCTGGGTGGCTCAGTCCGTTAAGCGGCTGACTCTTGGTTTCCGCTCAGGTCATGATCTCACAGTTCAACGGGTCAAGCCCCAAGTTAGGCTCTGTGTTGACAGTGTGGAGCTTGCTTGGGATTCTCTCTGCCTCTCTCCACCCCTCCCCAGTATATATATATATATATTTTATATATATATATATATATAAAATATATATATATATACATATACATATACATATATATATATATATATACATATATATATGTATATATATATGTGTATATACATATATATGTATATGTATATGTATATGTATATGTATATAAAAATGTCAGGGGTGCCTGGGTGGCTCAGTCAGTTAAGTGTCCACCTCTTGGTTTCAGCTCAGGTCATGATCTCACAGTTCGTGACTTCATGCTTGGGATTCTCTGTCTCTCCTTCTCTTTCAGCCCCTGCCCTACTCCTTCGCTCTCTGTCTCTCTCTCAAAAAAAAATTTTTTTTTTAATTAAAGAAATTTAAAAAAAAATGTCAGTTAGCCTTTGGCTTTCCCCAAAGCAACATTCATTGTAAGAAGACAAAGGAGCAATGTCTAAAAAGATTTGAGGGAAAGAATAACCCAAGAATTTTTCTTCAATTTGCCCTTTAAGTATAATGACACAGACCCTTTAAAGCATGCAAGAATCCACAAGACCTATATAAAAAAAAGACTACTTGATGACAAAATCCCACCAGTGAAGGGATGACTCCAAACATAGGAATGGAGAAGTCATGGAAAAAGAACAATAATGAACACCAGTGCCATTTATACACAGAGACAAACAGACAACTGTGGGAATTGTGGTAAAAGAATGGAATGTAAATATTATTAACCTTTCTTATGTGAAAATGACAAACC
This sequence comes from Panthera onca, assembly GCF_046562875.1. NCBI lineage: Eukaryota > Metazoa > Chordata > Mammalia > Carnivora > Felidae > Panthera > Panthera onca. Next base: position 40,312,675 of record NC_138341.1, read on the forward strand.
AAAAAATCAGGAGGGGGCAGCGGAAGAGGAAATGGGAGAAAGTAGAAGTGTGTTAATTTCCTCATGTTTGTTGGCTGGAAGTCAATTGATAATGCCTAAAGGTGAAACATGCTTTTAAAAATAACTCAAAGCTCTTAATGTTATCATTTTTTTAAAATTTAAAGGGTTATTTTTAGGAAGCTGGTGTCAAGAATTATTTTCTGGAGTTCATGAATTCCTTCAAGTTTTTCCTCCTGATAAATGTCATGCTTTTGTTTAAAAGAAAAATATGATCCCATTTTTTTGGTAATGCTATTGTGGGTATTTCCTTTCTCTTTAAAACTATTTCTTGTTTTCACCAACAGAGACACAAACACACACTTTCTTTTATTCTCATTCTTATCTGTGTATTTGCAGATAGAAACATCTGGAATAATGGTCCCCAGTCAATAGTTAATTGTCTCTGAATGGTGGAATTGGGAGCAAATGTATTTTTGTTTTTTACTTTTATTCTTGACAATTTTTGGCATGCTTCAAATTTTTGTAATCCACTAGAAGTTCAGTAACCAAGAATAGATCAGACTTGGAACACGCCAGATAATTAGAAATTCTGGACTGTTAGATTTCCTAGGTATTTGTCTATTGCTATTCTAAGGTATCACACTTTCATAAATGTATTTGTAATGTACTTCATTAATCTGTTTTCCACCTTAAAAATATAATGATTTAAGTAACCCATATACTAAAATAATACATTCTAGATTAATTATATTAGGAAAATAATCCACCATGGGGCAGGGTAGCTCAGTCAGTTGAGACCAGATCTTGCTTTCAGCTCAGGTCATGATCCCAAGATTCCAAGCGTCAGGCTCCATGCTTAGTGTGGAGCCTGCTTAGGATTCTCTCTCTCTCCCTCTACCCCTCTCCCTTGTTTGTGCTTTCTCCATCTCTTCAAAATAAAAAAATAAAATTAAGAAATATAATCAACTATGGTTAAAGCACACTAGTAATTCAATCCCTGAAAATACAATATATAATGCAGATATAATTAGATATATTACAGGGGTGCCTAGGTGGCTCAGTTGGTTAAGTGACTGACTCTTGATTTTGGCTCACAGTTATGGTATCGAACCCTGAGTCGGGGTCGGTGTGCCGAGCATGAAGCCTGCTTGGGATTCTCTCTTTCCCTCTCTCTTTGCCCCGTCCCCCCAAATAAATAAATAAACGTTCAAATATATTACACTAGATGTACTACCTGAATGGAAATGATTTGAAGTGAAATAATTCCTTGCAGGAAATTTGTATGCAGCACAGCCTCTATCTTTGAAGAAGTGTATTTATAAATAATTTAGAAACCAACTGTATTTGTAACTTAAACTGAAATTTCCTATCCAGAGTTTTCGCAGTATATACAAGAATTTAACGTAAATACTTGTGTTGTTCAAAACTGAACCAAAACAGTTTACTTCATAATAAAAAGAAAATTCACTCATTCACACACCCACTCAAAATATATATTAAAATGACTACAGTCGGGGTACCTGGCTGGCTCAGGCAGTAAGGCAGGTGACTCTTGATTTAGAGGTCATGAATTTGAGGCCCACGTTGGGTGTGGAGATGACCAAAATAAAATCTTAAAAAAAAAACCCAAAAAACAAAAATGACTGCGGTGGATGTTAATGGCTACATAGGATGCAATCAGATGAATTTACTTGGCAAATTCTCAATCGTTAGACAATAAGGTCATTTCCAGTTTTTTGCTAATATAAACTGCTTGCATACCTCCTCAATGATTTCTCTGAGATAGATTCCTAGAAGAATCACTGGGTCAAGGGAATGTATATTCCCAAGGTATTTTAAATTGATTGCCAAGTTGCCTTCCCGAAAGCTCTAGCTAATTACACATTCCCACCTGCGCTTCAGGAAAGAGAGTTCATCCCTTCCCATGCCCTCACTGTCATGGGGTGTTATTCTAGGCCAGAGGGACTCTGAACTTTCTTCTCAGGTGCCTGGGGAAACGCCCTCACTACCGGAAGACTTAAACGATCGATCGTGCATGCCCCTAGAGACTGGCCGGTGGGGGCAGGGCATCGGCATCTAAAGAAGACTTAGTGCAAGCCAGGTCCAAGGTGGTTACATCCGAATGGACAGATCTCGCCCTAATTCCCAGGCTTTGATTGTCCTTCATCTCTGATCCCCACCCCGCCCCAACCGCACTGGGCACGCTTGTACTTGACACCACATTGTGTTTAAATTGCTCAGTTCATTGGTACCCCTCCCTCCCAGACATGAGTTCCCTGAGGGCAGGAAGCACATCTGCCTCAGCCACCACTGAATTTCCAGTGCCCAGAGCAGTACCAGACACGTGGCAGCACCTGACGGGTTAACTAGACACCACAGAGTCCTCTAGTCTCTACCTCTTCCTCGCTCTCCCTATAGCCTGGGATAAGCCAACTTTTGTTTCTTAGAACCATTCCCTTTCCAAACCCGTGTGCTGCCCTGACTGGTTCAGGTCTTTAATGCATATCACTTAAACAATTAGCTTACCCTTTAGCTGGTGGCCCTGCTTCCCCTGTCCTTCTTAGTTCATTATTTCTCTATTCCGTGGTTCTCTTTTGAACATAAGGACCTGACCCCATGAAATCTCTGCTTATAAACCTTCAGGGCTTCCCGTTCCCTCCAGAATCCTTTCAATAGAAGGTTTTGGCCCTTTACCACCTTCTTTTGGCCTTATCTTCCACCAGGACTCTGATGACTCTATTTTAAAGACATACAAAACGAATCCTAATCCCGGCCCCGGAAGAACCCACCTGTCTTAACTCTTTCCTTTGTGCACACTCTTTCCTGCATCCAGAATGCTTTCTCCTCTCTGAATTGCTCTTCTGTTGAAGGTCCAGTTCTGGTGTCACTGTCACTATGAATTTTTCCCTGTCTCTCTGGACAACTCGTCGCTACCTCATTTCTCCTCCCACAATTCTTTATTCACATCTTTACAAAACGTTGTTTCTAATGGTAATAATATTCAGTTGATGATTAGTGATTTCCTAAAATTTGTGAATTCCTTAAGGGTGAGGACTGTGTTGTCTTCACCCTTGTTTTTTTTTTGTTGTTTTTTTTTTTTATGTTTATTTATTTACTTATGAGAGAGAGAGAGAGCAAATGAGGGACAGAAAGCGAGGGAAACGGAGAATCCCAAGCAGGCTCTGCACCATTAGTGCAGAGCCCAATGCAGGGCTGGAATTCATGAACTGTGAGATCATGACCTGAGCCAAAATCAACAGCCAGACATTTAACCTACCGAGCCACCCAGACGACCCCATCTTTGTATTGTTAGTAGCAGAAACTGCTACGTCAGTATTCATTAGTGATTTCATTTGGGGTAGTGTTACGCCCACCCAAAAGACATTTTCTAGATTCCTTTGTAGCCAGGTTTGTCTGTGTGATTACATTCAGTACACTAAATGTTAGTGGAAGTATTCTGTGGGACTTTCTGGAAGCATCCTTAAAACAGAAGGGAGATACCTTCCTCACTCTTCATCTTTACTTCTACCTGAAATGCAATTGTGATAGCTGTGACTTGACGAGCCATGTTGAATAATAAGGGATCTTGGCTTCCCAATGACCAGAAAGGCATCGTACTAACCCTGTTTTCTCTACTTCCAGACTTCTTTCACCCTCAAAAGAAACAGTTGTTAGCTTCTTTTCTGTTATGTGTAGCCGAACATAAACCAGACTGATTTAGTAGTCAATAAATGTGTTTTGAAAGCGGAGTGACTCCAAAATTTTGTAACTTTTATTGCGTCTTACCTACCAATGGACTTGGAACAAGATTTACCACTTCATTATATCAGTGCATCATCACAGTTTTCTTGAGACATTCATTTGTCTGCACTTTTTATTGGACTTTAGGTCTGTATTTAAAAAAAATTTTTTTTAACATTTATTTATTTTTGAGAGACAGAGCATGAGCAGGGGAGGGGCAGAGAGAGAAGGAGACACAATCCAAAGCAGGCTCCAGGCTCTGAGGTGTCAGCATAGAGCCCGACGTGGGGCTTGAACCCACGAGCTGTGAGATCATGACCTGAGCCGAAGTTGGATGCTCAACCGACTGAGCCACCCAGGAGCCCCTAGATCTGTATTTTGTAATTGTCTTTGCCTATATTTTATTAGTTTTGTAAAGTCGATTCAAATGTGTCTAAAATGCAGATGAGATAAAAATTATAAATAAATCCACTCGCAACTTAAAGTGTAGGCAATCAAAACTAAAAGCCCAGGACTGGGGAGCGGTAGAACCACACCCACATACTGGAAACTCTGTTCTTCCCCCCCAGCCCTTCCCCCAGGGATTGCCTCAGCAGGCTGTCCTCCATGCAGGGTTTGTCAACATCTTTCACTGTGACACAATGTGGGCCAGGGCACACCCCCTCAAAGGAAGTTCAGTTTTGGTAAGTGGATGTGGCAGATGGCTGGTAGAAAGGCTGAGTAGGAGGAGAGGAGATGAGGAAGGTTGACGATTAAAAGGTGCGCAGAATCAAAGAATACGATCTTGTTATATGGGTGGGGAGCCCCCAGCCCAGGAATAGGAAGTGACTAGCAAATATCTTTTGGGTAACATTTTAGCTGTGATTCTTTCTGTTTTCAGCAGGAAAAGACAACTCTGACAAGTTTAAGCGAAAAGGGAGAATTGATTAGAAAGCTAGTGGTGTTGCCCCTGGCAGCCATGGAAGAGTTTCAGGTGCTATAAATTGACTTCTCATTGTGGAGGGTGAGGACTGACTTCCCACAGACCACACCCCGTCACCCCCTCACACACACCTCTTCATCATCCCGGTGGCTTATGTTCCCGTTCCTTCGCAATTCTATTTTCCGCAGAGTCACTAAGCGTCTTGTTTTTTCAGTTGCCTGGTTTTCTATGCACTTCTTGTTAATTCAGTCCCAAACTCCTCCCTGCCCCCAGAATGACAGGAGTTCTCAACATGTTCAGATGCAATGGATCTCCATCAATTTCATCATCTTGAAGAAATCTCTCCCAGTGCCTTTGACCTGGTCCTGTCTTTTTTTTTTTTTTTTAATGTTTATTTATTTTTGAGAGAGAGAGAGAGAGAGAGAGAGAGAGAGACAGAGTGTGTGCAGGGGAGGGGCAAAGAGAGAGAAAGAGACACAGAATCTGAAGCAGGTTCCAGGCTCTGAGCTGTCAGCACAGAGCTGTATGTGGGGCTTGAACCCACAAACCGTGAGATCATGACCTGAGCTGAAGTCGGACGTTTAACCGACTGAGCCATCCAGGCTCCCGGACCTGGTCCTGTCTTGTGTGGACTGCTCTTCAGGACTGATATGTGGGGTGGTCATGGCATCTCACCTGACCAGCATCCTGGGGATGTCTTGTCTGCACACATATTTAAGAGTGGGGCACAGAAAAGTGAATTAGAAGCCCCATGTACATATGTGGGGCTTGCCAATGGGGACTTGATTGCACAGTGATCTGGCTGGGCCAGTTCATTGGGAAACCTCTGATGCCAGTATCTCTAGGTCTTTTTTCTCGGGCTTGGTCAAATTTGCCAGAAAAGTTTCTGCCAGTCTCATGCTCAGAAGGAAGAAGCCTGCCAGTGTTCTGACTGTGGAATGGGGGAAGAGAGGCGGTGATCTCCTCATTTTGTATGTAGGATGTCCATGCTTAAACCTCCTGTTTCCAATATGCCACCTGGGCCCCCAACTGTGACTGATGTCTCTCAGTCCAGAAAACTGATTTTATCCTTTCCTAATGGAAGTCTCTAGTGTCTCCTGCTGGGGTAGAGGAGGGACCGCCACTCACTAAGGGCAGTGGGGGAGGAGTTAAGGAGTCTAATGGCTTCTTAAATCCACATTTAATTAGTCGTCTTGTTTTTATGCCCAGTTTTAACCTTACTCCAAGTGAGTAGTACCTGCTGCCTCCTACCTCAAGTTCCTGGGGGCTCCATGGTGTAAACAGGGGAGTATCTTGTTTTTTGGTTTTTGTTTGTTTTTTTTTGCATAGCCGGTCTAGGATTCAGCTTTTTTTTTTTTTTTTAAAACGTTTATTTATTTTTGAGACAGAGAGAGACAGAGCATGAACGGGGAGGGTCAGAGAGAGGGAGACACAGAATCTGAAACAGGCTCCAGGCTGTGAGCTGTCAGCACAGAGCCCAACGCGGGGCTCGAACTCACGGACCGCGAGATCATGACCTGAGCCGAAGTCGGCCGCTTAACCAACTGAGCCACCCAGGCGCCCCTAGGATTCAGCTTTTAATGCTACGAAGTGAGCATTAGTCCAGTTTGAGTCAAGTGTCCCTCCTAAGCCAATTAACTTTGGCAAAGAGAGTAGAGGCCATGGCTGGCGTGAGAGGGTCCAATAGTGTGATGGGGGTAGAGTCATGTTTTACTAACATGGCAGCTCCCATGGTCATAGAGATGGGGAAGGGCAGTCCCTAGGAAAGGAGATGAATAGTCCCTTAGGATCTACCACAGCTAGGAAAGAGGAGATTGAAATCTGGGGCTCTTTTTATTCTCCCCATCTTGTTGGTCATCATAAGGGCAGAAATGAGAGGGAGGGGACAGGACGAAAAAGTAGTCATCACTGCTCCTGGGGTAGGAGCTGGTGTCCACAGGAAACTTCTGAGTCTATGATGCTATTGGATTAGGTGAGGGAGAAGACAGTGTACACGCAAAAGCTGGAGCAGGCAGAGGGACAGTGGGCAAGTCTCCAAGAGGGCACTGAATGGGAAGGCCGTGGGAGAAACACTGACGTACTTAAGTAAGAAGGTTGCCCAGCAAAGTGCTCCTCAAGAATTTGGGAATCTTTCAGGGGTGGTTCACAAGGACTTGGGAATACATGGGCTCCTCTCTGGCATTAGGGCTGCCTCAAGTCTCCCACTGGGTATCTTCTGGGCACCACCAGGTTCTGGGAGATACTGGCATGTTGTGATGCCAACATGGCACGTTGTTCTATTGCAAAATGGGAAAAGACTTGGTTCATCTCTTTTGTGTTACACTTGTTGGAGGGGCCTAAAGCCACCTGCGGCCACACCAATTTGAAGAATAAAAGGGTTTTCGCTTTTTGTATTTCCAACCTGACACACTGGGCCTCTCTCCTCCAACAGCCATGACTCTCCTCCAACAACTCTTTTCTGGGCCAAGCTGGTCATGCCTTTGGGATGAGAGCTTTCTGAGAAGTCTGCTCAGTCATTCAGGCAAATCAGCTGCCAGACACAGTCTTGCATATCCAGGCCTCAATTTATGCCCCAAATTATGTTATCCTAGTCTCAACACGTTCGATACGTTTTCTGGCACACATTGATTAACATTGGGGAAATTCACCTAAGAGGCACGTAAGCTCTGCCCCTCTGACTCCTGGGATTAAAAGTGGGTGAGACTCCACGCATGTGTGTTTAAGGACAGTCCTTTATAAAGCAGGACTACCATTGCTTTCTGTGGTAACAGAATACCCAACTAGTGGGGGCTTATGCCTGGAGTGAGCCAACTGGCCCACAAGCCAAATCCGGACTGTCACCTGTTTTTGTAGAGCACATGAGCCAAGAATGGTTTTAAAATTTTTAAATGATTGAACAGAAATCAAAAGAAGGATGAGATTTTGTGACATGTTAAGATTCTATGAAATTCAAGGCTCAGTGTCCGTAAGGAAGTTTTACTGGAGCACAGCCATGCTCTTTCCGTTATGCATCATGCATGGCTGTTTGCATGCTCCAGCAGCAGAGTTAAGTAGTTGAGATAGACATTGTTCCGCAAAGTCTAAAATATTTACTGTCTGGTTCTTTACAGAAAAGAAGCGCTGATCCCTGGCTTAAACCGTAACAAATCTGTTATTTCCTTAAGAAATCTGAAAATAAGGCATTTCCAAGGTTTAGTTCAGTGGTTCCACAAAGTCTAGGTGCTAAGGTGACATATCTAAAATTCTCCCAGTCTTGCCTCATAGTCACAAGATGGCTGCATCGGCTTGAAGCACTAGTACTCACAAAATCCCATCCAAAGGCAGGAAACAAGAGAACAGCAGGGGGGCAGAGAAGGACCTTTTTAGCATGCTTCTTTAAATTCATCAGAGAGGAAAATTCTTTCTCCAATTCCCCTAAAAAGCCTTATTCTCAATCTCATTGGCGGGCACTAAGTCAGTAGATCACACGACATCCCATGCTGTCATGGAAGCAGCTAAACGAGAAGGGGAAGGAAATGGCCATTGGATAGCGGACTGTAAGTGACTGCCACATACACAAACTGTCGCTGTGGGCAAGTGGTGAGTCGGTGGCAGTGGTGTGAGAGCCAGCTGCACACACCTCTTTCCTTCCTGCATTTAGTGATGTCACATTGTTGGTTTGAAGTTGGTCAAAATTGACAACGGTGGGGGTATTTATGTCACAGAAGTCAATAAATACTATAAATCAAGTGGTTTTGTCAGCACACGACTGATTAGGGATGGTTTTTATTTGGCTATACTTTTCCAAGTTTTCTACAATGAACATGGGTTAATTTTATAGTCAGAAAAAAAATGTTTTAAGAACAAAAGAGGCCTCACCTTATATCATATACAAAATTAACTCAAAATGGGTGAAAGATGTAAACATAAGAGCTGAAACTATAAAACTCTTAGAAGGGGTACCTGGGTAGGATGCGTGGGTGCTCAGTCACTTAAGCATCCGACTTCAGCTTAGGTCATGATCTTGCAGTCCGTGAGTTCGAGCCACACGTCAGGCTCCAGGAGCCTGGAGCCTGCTTTGGATTCTGTGTCTCCCTCTCTCTCTGCCCCTCTCCTGTTCGCACTCCATCTCTCTCTCTCTCTCCCTAAAAAATAAACAAACATTAAACATTGGGATTCTCTTTCCCTCTCTCCCTCCCCCACCCTCCCCCCCCCACACTGTCTCCAGAAAATTATATGCCCCCCCCCACCGTGCTCTAAATAAATAAATAAATAAATAAATAAATAAATAAAAGATTATTATACTGGGGCACCTGGGTGGCTCAGTCAGTTAAACGTCCAACTTTGGCTCAGTTCATGATCTCACGGTTCGTGAGTTCAAGCCCCACGTTGGGCTCTGTGCTGACAGCCCAGAGCCTGGAGCCTACTCTGCATTCTGTGTCTCCCTCTCTTTCTGCCCCTCCCCTACTCACTCTCTATCTCACTCAAAAATAAATAAACATTTAAAAAAATTTCTTTTAAAGATTATTATAAAACTCTTAAAAGTAAACACAGGGGAAAAGCTTCATGACATTAGATTTGGTAACAGTTTCTTACATGTGACACTGAATGTATAAACAACAGAAGTAAAAATATATAAATTAGACTCCCTCAAAATGAAAAACTTCTGTGCATCAGAAGACATCACAGTGTGAAAAGGCAAACTATGAAATGGGAAAAATATGGGCAAATCTTACATCAGATAAGGGATTAAGATCCAGTATATAAAGAACTACACTGGACAACAAAATAGAAAACAAATGACTCCATTAAAAAATGGGTAAAGGGGCACCTGGGTGGCTCAGTCGGGTAAGTGTCTGACTTCGGTCCAGATCATGATCTTGCTGTTTGTGGGTTCAAGCCCCACGTCGGCCTCTTTGCTGTCAGCACAGAGCCCGCTTCGGATCCTCTGTATCCGCCCCACCCCCCCCCCCGCCCCCACCCCTGCGCTTGCTTTCTCTTTCTCTCAAAAATAAATAAACTTAAAAAAAAAAATAGGTGGAGGACTTGAGTCCTTCTTATTTCTCCAAAGAAGATATACAAATGGCCTATAAGCACACGAAAAGATGTTCAATAACTCAATATCACTAATCATTAGGGAAATGTGAATCAAAATCACAAGGAGATATCAATTCATACCCATTAGGGTGGCAACTATAAAAACAAACAAACAAACAGAGAATAAGTGTTGGTGAGGCTTTGGGGAAATAGGAGACTCATACATTATTGGTGAGAATGTGAAACGGTGCAGCCACTATGGAAAGCAGTGTCGTGGTCCCTCAAAATATTAAAACTAGAATTATTATATGATCTGGCAATTCCATCTCTGGCTACACATCCCAAAGAATTGAAAGCAGAGTCTTGAAGAGGTGTTTCTACCCCCACGTTCATAGCGGCATTATTTACAATAGCCAAAAGGTGGAAGCATCCCAAGTGTCCATCAATAGATAAATGGATAAACATAATAAGGGAGATAGATGCATGCAATGTTTGCAGCCCCACCTGGGGCTGGGGTGGGGGGAAGGGGGCGTTGTTATTTAACCGATGCAGAATTTCAGTTTTGTAAGATGAAAACAATTCTAGAATTTGGTTGCACAGCAACGTGAATGTGCTTCACATTGCTCAACCCTATACCTAAAAGGGGCTAAGGTGGTAAATTTTATGTTACATGTATTTTACCACAACTAATTTTTTTTTTTTTTTTAATTTTCTGGGGACAGTGTCTGGAGCCATTTAGAATGGTCCAGTGTCTGAAATACCGTCTCAGGTGGGTCCACAACGCAGCCTCTAAGGAAACTAGGCTGTCCCTGGTGGTAGAATTGTTGACCTTTATACCAAGAAGGTTAGGAAAGCACCAAAATGTGCGTGTGGCTGTGCCCAGGCCGGCATCGAGGAGTTGGTGCTGTGAGACCTCACCTTCCTATGAGGTTGTCTCAAATGAACAAACACGTCAGCAGGGCCTTTGGTGGTTCCGTGCCTGCTGTGTCCGTGAGGGGACTGAGTGTGCTTCCTCACTGAGGAGCAGAAAATCTTGGAAAGTTTTAAGGACAGAATACAAGCACAGAGTCAGAAAACTAAATTTAAAAACGAAGCTTTTTTCACTATATGCTAACTAACTTGGATGTAAATTAAAAAATAAAATAAGATAAATAAAAATGAAGTTTTTTTGAGTAATGGAAAATTTTTTTGTAAAGGTTAATTTAAGCTTGAGGTGGGAAGTGAAATTAAAAAAATATTTTGAGGGGCGCCTGGGTGGCTCAGTCAGGTGAGCATCCCAGTCTTAATTTCAGCTCAGGTCATAACCCCAGGATCGTGGGTTTCACACTGAGCATGGATCCTGCTTAAGAGTCTCTCTCTCTCTCTCTCTCTCTCTCTCTCTCTCTCTCTTTACCCTCCCTGTTTGCCTGTGCTCTCTCTTTCTAAAATTAAAAAAAATGATAATAATTCGAGTCCAGGTGAATCCAGACTCCGGGACAGATGACTTCCTAAGTAGCTGCGGACATGAGCTGGTAACTCAGGCTGGATGGTGAAATCCCTGAAGACCACGGGAGCTGGACTTCTGGGCTATCTGGGTTCGAAGCAGAAGCAGACAGTCCTGCCCACTTCCGATTTGGGGGGTTGCTTTCTGAAACGATGAAGAGTACCAGGTTAGGATTAGAACATTGTGGTATACTTTAAATGTTCACCTGTATGGGGCACCTGGGTGGCTCAGTCAGTTGAGCGTCCTACTTCAGCTTAGGTCATGATCTCACGCTCCGTGAGTTCAAGCCCCGTGTCGGGCCCTGTGCTGTCAGCTCAGAGCCTGGAGCCTGCTTCGGATTCTGTGTCTCCCTCTCTCTCTGTCCCTCCCCTGCTCATGCTCTGTCTCTGTCTCAAAAATAAATTAATACAAACATTTAAAAAAATGTAAATGTTCACCTGTAATTAATGCTTTAACATAAAAGGTACGATAAGGTATAATTGTACTTTTCACAGGATTTTAAAGAAATATGAATCCCTTGTGTGTTACAGGCAGCAAGGCCAGTCACTAAGCCACACATTTAAATCTGATTCATCAGTGTCTTTCTTTCATTTCTTGCAGGGCTACTCTGTTGACTGTATCTATAATCCTATTTGGAAAAAACATCAAAAGTCTAAATCTGAGACCTGTTGTAAAAGTGAGACTGGAGCCTGACTGCCTTCCTGCCAGCCACCCAATACCCACCTCCATGAAAGGACCTGGAGGGGAGCCATCTGGGGCCTGAGAGAGAACACAGTCTGTTTGAGAGACCTGGTCAGCATGACCCCGTCCTGAGAATTAATTTTGGCTCTATGGGTGGACAGCAATGTTCCCCAACGTCTGATCCTCAGTCTCTTTTATCTCTACACAGATTCAACAATTACATCTGTATGGGTGTCTCTAAGCCCCCACTTCGCCTGACCTCTCTGGTATCTCCAGTCCCACACTTCCAACTTCCGGAGAGAAAGTTCCGCTTTGCTGCCTCACCCGTGCTGGCCCCCAAGCTCAACGCTCCTAGTTGAGCTCATCATTCTACCTCCTGGACCTGAAACCTAGAATTATTTGCAACTCCTACCACTCCCTTGGCACAGGTAACCCATTAGTCACCACGCATAGTCACCCACTGCTGGTAACGGCTTTCACACTCATCCCATTGTAAATGGCTGTGAGATTGCCGTGGGTGTCCAACCTATCATACAGATCAGGCAGAATGGGACCCCGCCTGGAACAGGCTGGCATCAGTATGGCAATCTGTCACTAACAGCAGAAGCTGTAACAGGAGTCATGGGCAATGGGGTAAGATGAAGAGATGTGGTCAAGGTCAGCGCCAGATTCCCCAGGCTAAGAGGGCTCAGACAAACAGGGCAAGTATAAGAATTAAAGTCAAGAGCCAGAGCAGACCTGGGAACTGAGCTGGTTTGGGCTCGTAGGACAGAGCATGGACACTGTGACTGGATTCTAGGGACAGAGTTTTGCTTTGCGGGGGGTGGAGGGGGCAGTGAGTAGGGACTCTTGGAGAGGCCCAGGCCTGTGCTTTCTTAGCTGTGCCATGGCCAGGCGTCATGGAGCTGTGTATCCTTAACACATTTCCTCTTCTCCACCCCCCTGCCTCACTCCAGCCCAGGGTGACTCCTTATTTGCCTTGACTTTGAGAAAGCATCTCTATCTGCAACCCTGCAGTCTCTGGAGGGGAGCTACTAATATCTATTGCACACCTGCTAAGGCCTTTTGTGTATTTTATCACATTCATCCCGACAGCAACACTGGAGATAGATGGTGACATCTGACATTTGTTCGGTAACTTTGGTTTCTATTTTATTTTCACAAGCACTAACTCATTTGACCACTGGGTAACCCAGTGAAGTGGTCAGAGCCCTATTCAGCAGATGAGAACACTGGGGCCAGAGGGATTAAAGTGACTACCAGAAGTCACCCAGGTCCCTAGGACTCCAGGTATCGCCCAGCAGTATCTGCTGGAAGTTGTTAGAAACAACAGCAGGATCTCGGGCTCACCCCAGGCCACTGAACCAGAATCTGCATCTGAACCCGAACCCCGCGGGGGATCACTGGCATGTTAAAGTTGGCCTGAGTAGTTGTTCTAGGAGTCTGTACTAGAAAGCAGCCTTACAGGGCTAAGTCAGCTGCGGTCAGCGATGGCGGACACAAATACCCCAAGGTTACCTGCAGCTCTTAGAGTCAACACTGACCGCTGGCCATCGGTGGGGAGTTAAGCTGACAGAGCCAGGGATTGGATGGAGAGAGAAGAGAAAGAGAAGTCAAGTCAAGGGGCATTTGTGGAGCTTCTGCTGGGTGCCTGCTGCTATGGCCCCAGGCATACATAGCAAAGAGGCCGGGGAGCTGAGGGTGTGTTTGGGGAGCAAGACACAGGAGCCAATGCGGGAGGACTGCGACCCAGCACCTGGAAGCAAGCTGAGTGCTGGAGAAGCTGCTGGTCCAGCGGCAGTGGAGGGCCCTCCTGGGGGCAGGAGAAGGAAGGCAGGAGGATGCCACTGGGCCGGGGTGTGCTGGGCCCTGCAGACCAGGCAAGTGAGTGCAGGTTCGGTCAGGCAGGCAGTGCCTTCAGAGAGCCTGGGCTAGAGAATGTTCTGGTGCCTACTTCTCCAGCCTTTGTTTCCCTCACCAGTCTCCTCTTCTCAGGGAAACACCTGTGCTTACAACCCCCTTGAGACGTTGCAGCTTGTAGAACTGCTCCCTGCCAATTCTCAACAACCAGAACTGGGTCCATCAGGCCCCTTCCCTGCTTTCTGAGTCTTGAGAAAGCCACCGCTCTTCACCCGGTCACTCTGCCACTCACCTTGGGAGTGATTTCTGACTCCTCCCCTTCTTGTGACCTTGACATTTAGTTCAACTGCTTCTGTCTGAATTATCTCTGATGAGAACACATTTTATCTCACAATGTCTCCCTCCTTCTAGTATCTCCACCCCACACTCGGGAATTGTTGGAGGCTTCTTTCGTTGGGTCCAAATTCCGCAGCCTGAGCTGCGGTTCTCAGCTCTCCACACCTTCCTCCCACTTGGCCATGTCTCTCACTTTCCTCAGTGCTCCTATTGAGACAGCCATCCCCATTGTTCCTGCCCTCCCCTCCCTCAGATCCCTCGTGTCCATTCCTACTTGTCCCACCCTACCTGGGGAGACTTCGTGTCCATATGTCCTCTATCCAAAGCCTGCTTGTCTTTCTATGCCCATTATATGCTTTTGCTTCTTTTTTGTTGAGATTAGAACCAAGCATTTGTGGCCAGGATTATAATGATGATCCTTGTTATGCACAATTGTCATAGAAAAGACTGGAATTAAACAGCAATGTAGTAACCGTGGTGGTCTCTGGATTCTGGGCAATTGGTAATTTTTTTTCTTTCTAATTTTTAAAAAATATTTTCCTTTTTTCTAGGGCAACCATGTAGTACACTATAATTAAACAAAGTACATAAACTATTATGCTTTCTAAGCATGAATTGCAGCCAGAGAAAGGCTGCTGTTCAGGAAGGCGGCAGTTGGGTGAATCCAGGTAGTTGGCCTTGGGAGGGCGGAGAGGTAGAAAGCACGGTAGTTAATTCAGACCTGGGCTTGGATCTCAACTTTGCACCTCACTCTCTGACCCTGGGCAAGTTAGTTAACCCTCTGAGTTTCTACATATGCTAGTGGTGTGGCCTTGGGGAACGAATTTAGCCTCTCTAAGCCTGATGATTCATTTAACAACTTTAATAACTATGGAACTATGTGCCAGGAATGGTTCTGGATGCTGGAGTCTAGCTGTACACAATTCAGACAAATTCTCCACCCTCGCGGAGTCTCTACAGGGGAGAGGCAGATAGTAAACAACCAAGAAAGATGTAATATCTTTTCTTAAATGCTTTTTCTTAAGTTTATTTATTTTGAGAGAGTGAGAGAGTGGCGGGAGGGGCAGAGAGAGAGGGAGAAAGAGAATCCCAAGCAGGCTCTGTCAGCTCAGAGCCCAATGAGGGGCTCAAACTCCCCAACTGTGAGATCATGACCTGAGTTGAAACCAGGAGTCAGATGCTCAACCGACTGAGCCATCCAGGTGCCCCAGAAAGATGTAATATCTTCAATGTTGATATGTGCACACACAAACACATATATGATATCCCATGTGGTGGTTAAGTGCTATGAAGAGAGTAAAGAGGAGTCTAGAGACTGGAATGTGGGAAAGTTTGCAATCTTAAATAGGGTGGTTCAGGGAAGTCTCACTGAGGAGGTGACATTTAAACAGAGACCAAAAGGAATGAGAGAGCCAGCCCTGCGGGTGCCCGGGGAGTGAATTCCAAGCCAAGAGGACAGCAGTGCCAAGGCCTCCGGGCAGGAGTGGGCTGCGGGTCTGAGGAGTGGCCAGAAGGCCTGTGTGGCAGGAGCCAAGTAGGGGGAGCGGCAAGAGATGAAGCCAGGGACGTGGAGGCAGACCAGATGATGAGAGCCTGGTAGGCCATGGTCAAAGCCTAAGAATACTGGCAAGAGGGGCGATGGTGGATATATTTTGAAGGCGGAGCCAGTGGGATATGCTGATATACTGACCATGAAGATACATTGCTGATATATTGACCACGAAGAAACACGTCAAGAAAGAGTCCTGGAACCAATTTTGATCTGAGCATCAGAAGAATGAAGTGCCACATAGCAATTTACTGAGCTAGGGAAGTTCTGTGTGCCTATTTCAGCCTCTCAATAACCAATGCTGTGGTGGGACCAGCCCTTGTAGTTCTTACAATGATTGCAAGACATTCTTCAGCAATAATCATCAGGAAATTTAAAAAAATAAATAAAGGTTTATTACTTACAGGACCTGGAAGTTACATAGCATAATTGGGGCCACACAGTGAGGTCACGGGGGAGAGAGAGAGAAAGAGAGAGAGGGAGAGAGCGAGAGAATGTACATGCAGGCCTGGGGTCAAGGGTGGAGGCCTAGGGTTTCATGGACTCCCTCTGTCTTGGTGACTTTTTTTTTTTTTTTTAACGTTTATTTATTTTTGAGACAGAGAGAGACAGAGCACGAACGGGGGAGGGTCAGAGAGAGAGGGAGACACAGAATCAGAAGCAGGCTCCAGGCTCTGAGCCATCATCAGCCCAGAGCCCGATGCGGGGCTCGAACCCACAGACCGTGAGATCGTGACCTGAGCTGAAGTCGGACGCTTAACCGACTGAGCCACCCAGGCGCCCCTGTCTTGGTGACTTTAAAACACAAAAGTGGGAATTTAAAGCATGGGATGAGAAAAGGCAAGTGGCCCAAAATGATCAGTTATCAAAATCAACCAAAATCTCTGAAATAAAGGAGCCTCGGTCCAGGGAGCGGCCCAGTTCTTTGTCCAGTCCTGTCGCTTGCTAGGAGAAGTAGATGCCTCTTGGAAGTGATACCTTGGCAATCAAAGCTTAAGTTGCGTTACAACTTGCATTACAAAAAGGAAGATCATCTGCCAGAGTTTCCACTACAAGAAGACTGTGGAAGGAGCAGGTTTAGGGGCACAATAATAGGGTTTGATTTTGGATAGTGTGTCGGCCATGTCTATTAGATGTCCAGGTCAAGGCATTGAGCAGACAGTTGAGTATTCAAGCCTAGAGTTCAGGGGACAGGCCAGGGCTGGAGATATAAACATAGTTGCTGTCAGGGGCACCTGGGGGGCTCAGTCGGTTAAGCGTCCAACTCGTGGTTTCAGCTCAGGTCATGATCTCACAGTTCATGGGTTTGAGCCCTGCATCAGGCTCTGCGCTGATAGGGCAGAGCCTGCTTGGGATTCTCTCTCTCTCTCCCTCTCTCTCTGCCTGTCCTCCTCTTGTGCTCTCTCTTCCTCTCCCTCTCTCTCTCTCTCTCTCTACATGAGTAAACATTTAAAAGCAAAAACATAGTTGCAGTCAGCCTAGAGAGATGGACCTCATTTCAGGGATGAGGTCATCTAGTTTGAGCAAGGATAGATAAAAAAGAATGACTGAGTCCTGGGGCGCTCCAATGTTAGGCACCAGGAAGATGAAGAAGAACCAAAAAGATATATGGTGAAGGAGGGGCCAGTGAAAAAGAAGGGAACCAAGGAAGAGTGGAGGCCCAGAGGCCAGGTGAGGTGTTGTTGCTGCTAGTGTTATTGACAGACTGGGTTCAGCCTACACGTAGGTGATGTATGACTACTTTGTCAACAGTTTCTCTGGAGGAGTGGTATTATGGCTATATTAAAGAAAGGCCACCACCATTTTCAATGACCAATTGTTCAACAAATGAATTCCATCCAAGTGAATGCAACAGTCATCTTGCACTCCAAATTAGGTTTATCCTGACCTCACACAGCCACCTGTGATGGAAATCCAGCGGGAACAAGGCAATGGTGGGGGCGGGGTGGGGGTGAGGGTGGGGGGCAGGGCTCAGAAGGAGGCCACATTTGGAATTCCAGGAACACAGATGGGGCCTGAGATCCCACAATAGAGATTTGGTCTCCGGGGAGCCTTGTGAGAGTCAGGGGAGGTCCTGGGCCCAGACCTGGTGTCCTGGTCCATCAACATGGTGACACCCTAAGCAGAATGAGGAAGCAGGAAGAGGAGTCAGTTGTTGGAAGAGATGCGTTCTCGTGTATGTACATAGATGTTCTGGCATCTGGTGGAGCCCCAGCTTCCTTTTCTGTGACCCCTGACCTGCCGCACCTTAGAGTTGCCATTCCCTCACCCTTCTCCATACACAGGTATCCCCTCTGATGTAGCCCCTGACCGTCATCTGTTCTTGCCCCTCCAGCAGCACGGCCTTCGATCCTCTCAAGTCAGCACCCCCTCTGGTCATGGTCACCGGCCTCCCTGCCGGCCCTCCCTCCCCAGGGCCCCCCACCCCACTGTAGAACTGAGCCTGAATTCACACAACAGCCACCGCCGAAACTTTCTGTTCCCTGAAATCGATAAAGTCTCCCTCTTGTTCCTGCATCACTAAACAGGTACAGCTCATACTTTTTGAAGCCACTGTCCCTTCTTATTACTCTGTTTTCTCAGAGCCTAATCATTCTGGGCACATTACAACCTTCAGAGAGACCTGCTTTACTGAAGTGAGACTTTACATATAAGACAGAACAGGAGGATGCACCAGGGCTCACCCCAGAGTAACCCCAGGGATCATAGTGGGGGTGGGGGGTGGGGAGGAGGTGGGGATCACAAAGGAGGTCACCCCCTTCAGCTAGACAACTGTACACTTTGCATTTCATGGAGGGACAATCTCTTTTTGTCATCCAGTTGTAATTTGCAACACTCTATATAGTTCACGGGCAAGGAACAGAATGTTTCGCCACAGGATGATTCCACCCCTGAGGAGCCAACCCACGGCCTTGGCCTTCTGAGAAGGGCCATTAACTGAGCCAACTACGCAAGAAAAGAACTAATAAGGCACAGGCCTGTGGCTCAGGGAGTTTGGTGGTCAGGGATGTGCGTGCGTCTAGGTAGCAAACTTCAGGGTCACGGGATGCCCCTGGAAGGAGAGCATGTCCCCTGCTTCTCTCATTTGATCCAGCCAACGTTGTTTACCACTGCTGGGGTGCCCCACGGGGCCCAGCTCAGAGTCCAGCTCTGAGAGGGTGGCAGAAGGGTCCTGGACCCTGCCCTTGAAATGTCCGTAGTCTGGCTGGGGTAAAAAGATATTTAAGAACTCAGGGTCATTTAGAAGGTGAAGGGAATGTCATGGGAAAACCAGGGTGCTCTAGCCTGAAGCGTGAGACCTCAAGGCTTCTTAACATCTTGGCTCCTCAGCTTCCCTAAGAAACGAGGCCAGTGCCATCTGTCCTTCACTCTCGCCTTGGGCATCTGGCAAAGTAACAGGTGGAGGGTAGTGAAGGGGAGAGAACCCGGACCGTGGGCCTGTCGGGGAGGTTAATCTCTGGTCACTTCCTGTCCATTCTCAGGGAATGTTCGAAGCAGGGGAGTTTATCCTTCCTCATCTCAGGCAGAAAAGTTGAGCAAGATGTGACCTTGCTATGCAAGCTCTGATAATAAAAATCCCATGGTTAATCTAGCTTATCTCTGGAAAGATACACAAGAAACCAGTAACACTGCTTTTCTCTGGAGAGGAGAACAGAGCAGCTGAGCAAAAGGTACGGGAGGGACACCATCTTTCTCTGTACTAAATACTCCTTCATGGCTTTTTAATTGAATGACCTGTGATTATAATATCTAACAATAAATATAATTCCAACTGAAAAGTGGTTCTGGGAATCGGTTCGAGGTTGGGACAGAGCCAGGAGCTGGCTTTGCATTGGGTTTCCTCCCTCAGATACCCTTTTTCTGAGCATGAGGGGCCGGTGAAGGGAGATGAGAGCAGACCGAAGGGCTTGGAGTGCCCTGCAGGCCGGGCCTGGTGTGGCGACTGGACCCGGGTGTCTCATGTCCGTGTCCTTCCAATGAGAAGGGCACACCTGCCTCTCTCTTTGCCTCCAGCTCTGGCACAGAGCTTTCCACCAGGCCTGGGAGCCTGGTGGAGTCAGGGTTGGGGGGGCGCAGTCGGCACAGGCCGTCCCCTCTGGCGCAGGGCACCGTGTGCTCACCGGCCTGCAAGCCCGGGGGGCCTGAGCTCAGCAGCCTCACAAGTTTCATCAGCGACAAGCAGTGCTGGAAAGGTGGGCAAGGGTCATGAGGATGTGCGTATGGCTGAGGCACGGCTGAGGGCAAAGGTCAGGCCCAAATAGCATGGAGGCAGATGACAAGGAAGGCCTCGTTCGACCCTGGCATGGACAGGGAGGCCAGCAGTGGCCACTCTCACGGGTCCTGAGCCAGAATGCAGGGGCCGGTCCTGAAGCCTGCTTCAACCCCCAGGCAGCGACCCCAACCCAGCTGGTGGCAGCCTGAGGTTGGTGTGGCCTGTGAGCTTTGGTCTGTGGGAGCAGCTGACACACAGGGGCTGCCACGTGAATGCTCCGAGCACCCTCCTCCCATCTCTGTGCTCCCAGAATGTCTCCAAGCCTTCTCAGACAGGCATGGCTCCCGGCGTACCCCGCCCCCAAATCCACAACTTGTCCTCCCAGCCTCCTCCACCGGATCCCCGGCACCCCTGAGAAAAGTTCGTCTGCCTCGGCCGGGTCCCAGTGACCCAGTCTGCTTGCGGAAGGCTGCCTGTTGCTCAGATGTGTGCCTGGGGGTCAGAATGAAGGCAGCGTGAGGACACGGGAAGACCCTGTGGACGTGACTCTTGGTTCTGCCAGGAGAACTCTCTGGGCCTTAGCTGCTTCGTCTGGGGCTTCCCTGCATCATAGCACCATCCCTTGGAGCGCTAATTAATCATGAAAGCACTTTGTAAAATGTGGCACACATTATCCGTGTTGTTATTACACGTCCTGTTATATCACTGAGCTCTTAGTAAACTGATGCTGAATGAATCTTCGTCTTGAGCTGATGATGACTCAGGAGGGTGGCCTTGGCATTCCTACCTTCAGCCTGGGCATCAAAAGTGAGGGTGAGGGCCGGTGGGGGGAAGTCTACCCTCTAACAGGATAAGAGGGTCTGACCTCCCCGAGGAGGGCGATTGGGCCAGTGTTTGACAGAACCTGAGGGCCAACAGGTGCCCAGGCCCTCTTTGAACAGGTCCCCTGGGAGCGGGGCTCTAGGGCCCAGCTCTGTTCACAGGCTGCCCTTACAGGGGAGCTGGACTGACTCAGAAATGCTCAGCACTACCCCAGCTCCATGCAGCAACTGCTCCCAGATCTTCAGGTGACCCTGCTCTGCTTCCAGAAGGAATGGAACTACAGACCCAGTAGGCCAAGGCAGAAGGGAGTGAATGGGTATGTTTTCTAGAGTGCGGAGGGGTACAAGAAGCTCCATGTCCTGGAGGCAGGCTGAGCTCACCCACCTCTGGCCTTGCATCAGCTGCACAGCTGGCTGCCAGGCCCTGGGAATTAGGCAGGAAGCTCCCAGGAGCCTCCTAACCTTGCTTCTTGCTCTTGCGGAGAGGGTGGCAAGGAGGAGCTGGCAAGCCCGGGGCTCCACAGACTCTCCATTTCCAGGTCAGCCAGCTGCCCCAATTCCCAGCTTCCTGGGCAGCATATGGCCTGTGTGATCAAGGACAGGCACAGCTGAGGGCCCTGGGAGGTCACCCAGCCTGCCCAAGGTCTCCTTGCTGGAAGGCTTCCTAAAGTTGGCGGTATCTCCCAGGTAAATGTGGGGACTTTGGAGCTGGTTCCTCTCTGGCCCCTGATATCACCACTTAAAAAAAATTTTTTTTAATCTTTATTTATTTATTTAAAAAAAATTTTTTTTTTAACGTTTATTTATTTTTGAGACAGAGAGAGACAGAGCATGAACGGGGGAGGGTTAGAGAGAGGGAGACACAGAATCTGAAACAGGCTCCAGGCTCTGAGCTGTCAGCACAGAGCCCGACGCGGGGCTCGAACTCATGGACCGCGAGATCATGACCCGAGCTGAAGTCGGCCGCTTAACCGACTGAGCCACCCAGGCGCCCCAACCTTTATTTTTGAGAGAGAGACAGAGCATGAGCAAGGGAGGAGCAGAGAGAGAGGGAGACACAGAATCCAAAGCAGGCTCCAGGCTCCAAGCTGTCAGCACAGAGCCCGATGCGGGGCTCGAACTCACGAACCAAGAGATCATGACCTGAGCCGAAGTCAGATGCTCAACTGACTGAGCCACCCAGGTACCCCCTGATATCACCACTTTACCACTAAAAATGACCCTCTGCCAATAGCAGCAGGTGCTACAGATGTGGGCCAGATGTGTATCATGGAGACTTTCATTGTAGCCTTTCATCTCACCCTTGATTTATTAATGATTCACCTCAGGGTTGAATGTGACAAGTGGTTCACAGAGGGATTCCCCTTCCGTTGTTCTCCCCAGTGTGTGGGATTTATAGAATCCGTGAGAACTGCCCCGCAGCTCCTGTGTCCCTGACTCCTCCTGGGGCACAACAGTGCATGTTCTCAGTGTTAGTGCCATACCAGCTCCCTTCTGCCTGGAGCTTCTCAAAGGGGCATGTGGAGTTTCTGGGGATTCTGGAAGGCACCTATCAGTCCTCCTCACTCTACTGCCAGCGCTCCCTCTTGCCAGTGTCCTGCTCCAAGCACACCGGGCCTGCTATCTGTGATGTCCTGAGAGCTGAGTTGAGAGCAATGGGCAAAGGAAAGGAGACCCTGGAGGGCTAGAGCAGAGAAGGCAGACTGGGGGGCAGGGACGCAGGGGTTCATGGGAGGCCTGGGTCAGCCCTAACCTAGTGCTTCCAGCTTCTCCTGGACTCAGTTTCCAAGTCTTCCTCAGCTGGTCCCCATGTCCAGGCCTTACCCAGACTTGTGCTGCTAGAGAAAAAATGTACACACCCCCACCCCCAACCAATCACAGACTCCTGTCCCCTTCCTGGGCCTTAATTTCCTCATCTGCAACATGAGGAGACAGGACAAGATGGATAAGATGGTTCCCCAGCTCAGGTGCTGTAGGAGTCCATGACAGCATTCTTCTGCTAGAACTTTCTCTTTCAGTTCTCTCCCCTCCATGCAGCCCCTGCCTCGGTGTTTGTTCTTGGGTTTTCACTCCTGGTCTCAGACCCTCTGCCCTAACTTCCAGGCTTTAATGGAGACTGGGCTGATCCACTCATTATCTCAGGACAAACATTAGACTATTCCAAACCTACATTTGCCTTTTATAAGCTATATCTCCTGGGTTTTCATTTAATCCAAAACGCTCTGTGGAGAGGGTGCTTCTCCGCAAGGAGCGCCTAAGAGATCTCAGCTGAGAGGGCAAACCTTGTGAGGCTGAGCAGGGAGGACTGGAGGGGATTGGGGGGTAGAGAAGTAGAGAGCATAGAAGGAGGTAGGCCAGGCTGTGAAAGACACACAGTCCCAGGCAGCATGCAATTAGCCCCAGGCCATGAAGATATCGAGGTTGGAAAGGCCCTTGGAGGTTACTTAAGCCAAGCACCCTGCCCCTCCTATTGCATTTTATTTTATTTTTCCCTGCCTTTCCTATTCCATTTTACTTCATTAATTGTTTAATTTTTTTGAGAGAGATAGGAGAGTGCGTACGCGTGGCTGGGGAAGGGGCAGGGCGGGGGGGGGGGGGGGGGACAGAGGATCCAAATGGGCTCTGTGCTGACAGCAGAGACACTGATGCAGGGTTTGAACTTACAAACCGTGAGATCATGACCTGGGCCGAAGCCGGACACTTAGCTGACTGAGCCACCCAGGCGTTCCTTTCTCCTATTCCATTTTAAAGATGGGGCCTAGCAAAATCAAGTGACCTAAAAGAAAGTATAATTTAATACCAAAAAAGGAGGAAGAACTTGATTTCCCTTTAAAAGATGGTCCTTTAAATGGAATAATTTTGCTTCAGGAAGAGCTCATTCTGGGAATTGCGTTTTTCTCCTTTTTTGTCAACAACTGGTGATGTCATCATCATGGTCCATGGGTGTTCTGAGGACCAGATTTGGAAACCACTGTCCTGAAGTCCTTCTGTTCCCAACATCCCTCTGTCTCTTCAACAAGACTTGCAAACTAAACAAAGGAGACATCTGGGGTCAATCTAGATTAAAAAAAAAAAAACACTTTTAAAACGACCTCAGTATCCCTATAAATGGTCACTGCAGCTGTAAAGGAAGCAGAAACCTGTCGCTCAGAGTAGGGTGCAGGCAGAAACTCTGTCACAGGGCTCTGGACCAGGAATCGGACTTAACTCCATGCTGAGCAGACCACGGTAGGTAGGTAGGTAGGTAGGTAAATAGGTAGGTAGCTAGCTGGTTCCTCTCACATCTTTGGCACATGAGGAGGATTCTAGGAGTATTGATTCTGGAAAGACGGTGAATGTGTTCTCCCAGACTGGTGGAGACAGCTGTTTTTTATGTCCTCTTAACTCAAGGATCTTTAGAGATTGGGAGTGAAAGTGGGGAGAAGAAGTCCTTTAGTAGCTGTGGAGGGAGAACGAGATGCTAGTTTGTTGCCTGCCATATAATATGCACTCTGTAAATACTTGTGATTGATGTGTGGGATGTGTGACATAATTTATGGTAGATCTAGAGCCTGTCGGACAAGTCTAAACTCTGGTTTTACAACTAACTGCTCAGAAAAACCTCTGATGCCCCCAAACTTCAAGGACACAAGTGCCTGTGGCAGGCAGGAGTCTTCTTTACAAATATCAGAAGCCATACTCCCACCAGCTTAAACCAAAAAGGGTTTCTAGCTCACATAGCTGGGAGGGACACAATAGCAAAAGCTGTGACCTTGGGGCAGAACCCAGTGTCTCCAAGATACTTGCTCTTTGTCTTTGCCTAACTTTTGCAGATAGGTTCTGTCCATGTGGTGGGGACGCCAGCCATTTGCAGCCCAAACTCAGGCTTAGAAAAAGGGCTTCTCTCTCTCTCAACATCAATATATCTATCTCAGAGAAGCCTTTGATTGGGCCTGCTTTGGTCCTAGCCAGACCTAGGTCACATGCCTGGTCCTATGGTGAGGGAACTAGATGGCATTACCAGGAGGAGGGGGGATGGGAAAGCCAGGTGGGCAGACAAAACAATAATCATAGTACCTACAATACCTAAAGGTTGCATGTATGTGTGTGTGTTTATGCGTGTGTGTGTGTGTGTGTGTGTGTGTGTGTGTGTGTGTTGAGGAAGCCCAAGTCTGAAAGAGCCTGTTAGAGTGCCTGGGTGGCTCAGTCAGTTAAGCGTCTGACTTTGGCTCAGGTCATGATCTCACGGTTCATGAGTTCAAGCCCTGTGTCAGGCTCTGTGCTGACAGTTCGGAGCCTGGAGCCTGCTTCGGATTCTGTGTCTCCCTCTCTCTCTGCTCCTCCCCCATTCATGCTTTGTTTCTCTCTCTCTCTCTCTCTCAAAAATAAACATTAAAAAACAAAACAAAAAAACCTCTGATAAGAAAGAAAGAAAGAAAGAAAGAAAGAAAAAGAAAGAAAGAAAGAAAGAAAGAAAGAAAGAAAGAAAGAGCCCATGAAAAGGGATCATGCTGGGGCGCCTGGGTTGCTGTCGTTTAAGCGTCATACTTTGGCTCAGGTCATGATCCTGTGGTTCATGGGTGCGAGCTAGCGTCAGGCCCTGTGCTGATGGCTCAGAGCCTGGAGACTGTTTTAGATTCTGTGTGTGCCCCTCCGCTGCTTGCACTCTGTCTCTCTGTCTCTCTCTCTCAAAAATAAAATAAAAACATTTAAAAAAATTAAAAAGAAAAAGAAAAAAAAGAAAAGGGATCATGTAAGTGGGACCAGAACCAGGCTTGGCCTATTCACAGGATTATTAGGTACCAATCATTTGGCTGCACTATATGTCAGGCTCTGCATTAAGCTAAGTATATATTACATACATTATTTCTCATTCTCACAGTAACCCTAAGAAGTGGATATTATTAGCTTCATTTTAAAGTTTTTTTTTTTTTTAAGTTTATTTATTTTGAGAGAGACAGAGAGCATGCATACTCACTGGAGCAGCAGAGAGAGAGGGAGAGAGAATCCCAAGCCCGCTACGAGATGCCAGGCTGTCAGGGCAGAGCCCGATGCAGGGCTCACCAACAGTGAGATGACCTGAGGCAAAGTCAAGAGTCAGACACACTGAACCAACTGAACCATGGGCACCCCTAGCCTCATTTTAAAAGTAAAAGAGACAGAAGTTAAGGTCACACAGGCCGTGAGTAACTGAGCCATGTGCAAACTTGGGTCCTTTAGACTACAGAGCCCATGTTTTTTGCCCAAGGTCAGGTTGCTGCTTTAGAAACCAAAGCTGAAAGCTTGCTGAATGGTGGCAGAGAGCACACTCCCAGCCCCAGCAGGTGTGGTCTTGCCAGGGTGGGTAGCCACGACTTTCATGCATTTCCTGGCTGCATACTTCCTTTGTCCCCTGTCCTACAGGCCCTTCATGGCAGATGGAGACAGGCAAACCGCTCGTGGTAATACATGGGCTTCTTCACCAAATGGATACCAAATGGTATTTCTCCCAGACTTGGTCCCCCAGTTAGTGACTCTGCCTGGAAATTTCTAGAGTCTGGCCTGTTAGGTGAGAAGAAATGGGATGGGGTATGGACGGACACTGGCATGGCAAAAAACCAAAGGATGTCACCTCTCACCTAAGTCACAGAAATATCTGCAGGCCCTGATTATTCTCCCTACCCCTGTGCTGCCTCTCCAAACCACTCAGCACTTCACAGCTAGAGAGACCCTCCTGAAATACTACCCCTCCTGCACCCACCCTTGCTCTGAACCTCGATGGCTTCCCTTTGCCCACATTCATTATGGAGGTTTCTCAGGCTCCCCTGGACCACCACTCTCCCCCACACACCAACTTCTCCAACGTTCTCTTTTATCACTGCCCCTAACACTCCGGAATGCAAAATACATGCAACACCAGGATAGCAACAAACCATATGAGGCTATTTACATTTAAATGAATTAAAATTTATTGAATTATAGTTAAAAATTCAGTTCCTCAGTCACACTAGTCACTTTTCAAGTGCTCAATAACCTCTTGTGCTTGTGGCTACCATACTGGACAATGTAGATCTAGAATGTTCCTATCACCACAGAAAGTTCTACTGGACAGAACTAGGTTGGACTTTTCTCTCACAAAGGAAGATCTGATTAAGGAATATTAACAAACAGCTTTAGAGGAATTTAGGGTAGACTTGACCTATTCAGCGACTCTCAACAGATTTTGGCATCTATTGTATTCCAGGTCCTGAATACACAATAATGGGCAGTAATAGCTTGGTCCTTTCCTGGGAGTGAAAAGGCAGTTGCTAGAAGGTGTCCTAAATGCCTGAGCCCAGGTTTGGGGATCTGGGAAGGCTTCCTGGAACAGGGGACATCCACGTGTGACGTGCAGGGTGAGGAGGTACTAGCTAAACTGAGTCACTCTCTAGACCAAGCTCCTTTTTGGCCCTCAATGGCCCTCATCACAGGCTGTTTCCACTGCTTGGACTGAACCGCCTCTCTTTTTCCCCAGGGAGGGAAGGGGTGAGGCTAATTCCTGAAAGTTAGTTTTCTAACTGGAACCAAGCAGAGTCTCTGTCAGGTCACCAACTCAAGAGCTCTGTACTGTGGTCTCTGCTACCCCCATGGGCCAGCTGGCTTTGGGGCTAGGCGAATTCAGGGCTAGAAAAAGCCGGCCCTAGGGGAGAGAGCTCCTCAAGAAAAGTCAAAGCTGAGAATCTGGTGGGAGATGCCAGAATCTGATTGTACCTTAAGGCCCACCCGGAAGTTGGGCTCTCCACCCTCTCCAGCCCCTGAGTTCCCACCTGGTCAGGTAGGGGAAGGCCCAGAGGGAGCCAGGGCTGACTAACAAAGCCAGGGAAGCCGTCCTTGGACCTCCTGTCCCCCTGCTTCTGCGGGCGTCTCCAGCTGCTAATCCCCTCCCCACATCACACAGCTGTGCCCACCCTCACCTGGCCCTGTGCCACCTGCCACATGCTGCTCCTCTTCCAGGTGGCCTGGCCAGAAACTACATCCCTGCTGGGACTTGAAAGTGGCAGTCACTGACCCGAACTCCCGTGTGTGTTCGTCTGGGAGAGAGGCGCTATGGCCCTCCCCACCAGGGGACGCCTGCACTGTCCTCCCCGCTTTCCAGAGAGCGCCTTACCTAAGCCTCCTCCCCCTAGGATAATTGCGTAGGGACAATTATCGCCGCCTCTGTTACAGACATTAAGGAGCGGGTAATCTGTCAGAGCCGGCAGTGACGGAGAAAACCGCCAACGCCCCACGACCTTGGCCCCGATATCGCACTTGCATCTCACGGTGCCCCGGGGCACTCCTCTGCCATCTCCCCGCGCTCCCGCCAGGGCCTGGGCGCGATCCGGGGCCTCCCTGCCCGCCAGAGTCCGGGGGCCCGGCCAGGGGGTAGGAGGTCCGGCCCTCCGTGCCAGCCTGAGCGCCAGGCGGCCTTAGAGACGCCCTTTGTTTCGCGGCGCTCACGGCTTCTGCGCAGTCACGGTCACATGGCGCTTCCGGCACGGGGTGTTCCGGGCGCTGCGCCAGGGCCCGGCGGCGCCCCTAGCCCAGCGCTGCCGCCGCCCCGCCCGCCTGCGGGCCGCGCGTCATTCTCGGACCCTCCAGGGTCCCTGAGCGGCGGCCGACCTTCCCGCCGGGCACGCAGGCGGATTTGCACTCGGCCTCTTGCCTTCTCTGAACTCCACCCTTGGGCTTTCCGTAGCTTTTGATCTTAGCACTGGCATGTCAATTACCCATTTGCTTCCTGAGGTACTCCTGTTTCCCCTACTCTAGACAACACCGAGTGAGCAAAGTCAGGCTCATTCCTCCCTGGGGGAACACGATACGGCAAATAGTGGTGGACAAGTACTTAACTAAGTCCATGCTCATCATTTAATGGGGCGGCAGAGACAGCGCCAAGCGTTTCCTACCTCTTCTCCACTCTGACCTCCACAAACAAAATAAAACAAAAATCAGCCACCCCGGGCTGGCCTCCACTGACCGGCTAAGGGCAAAAGACCCAATCAGGGGCAGAAACGGGGCTGGCCCTTCTTGCCCTGGCCTGGCCACCACGGCTCCATCACTCCCAGGCCCAGTCTGTGCCCTGGGACACTTAAGAACCTTGAAACCTCATGGAGGCTTCACAGAGGCTGCCTCTGCTTCACTCAGCAGATTCAAGAATTCATTCAACAAATATTTATTGAAAGCGGACCATGTACAGTGTAAGCAAAGATGCCAGCCCTGTGTTAAGTCCCCGAAAGAATGTGAAAGGATTCTCTTTGTGTCCAAGCAGTACCCCGGGCTGTTTCCCTGAGGCTCAGCTTCCCCGGGGAGGCTTTCATCCAAAGCAGCTTGGGAGGCTCTAGTAAACTGTGCAGACACAGCCATGCCTGGGGGCTGGGAATGGGGACGCTGCGTGATGCCTGCTTCCAATCCTTGGAGATGCAGCAGGGCAGGGCAGTGCCAGGCTCCAGGTGAACATGGGGTGGGGTCTCAGGGGCTCTTGCTGCCTCTAGGCAACCTTTCCCAAAGCCTCTCATCCAGGCCTGCAGGGACTGGGGCAAGGGGGTGGGGAGGGTCTGGAAGGGTGGAGACTTGGGAGAGGCAAGAGGGAGACAGCCCAGGATGGCCCCGGCAAGGAGCAAACTACGGGGCCAGAGGTGGCTGTGTACAGTCCGCCATGGCGTCAGGGCTTGGTGGGGAAGAGCAGGCAGGTGAGCTGACGGCTACCGCTGTGTCTGTCCACAAGGGGCAGCGGGTGCTGTGTGTAGTGCCGGACCATGGCAGCCACGGAGGAGAACAGCTGGACAGGAATGAGGGGCATCAGTTAGTCCCCTGAGCCTCATGCTGGGAAAAACTTCCTGAAGGAACTGAGGGGCTCTGGGGAGGGGGTTTGTTGACATTTTTCTAAATACTTTCCTTCTTGTTGGCCCCATGAAGCGCCACTGCCGTTCTGCTGCCCGGTTCCAGGCCCCGCACAACTTTCTTGCAACTGCACCCATGGGCATGTTGTTAGCCAGGCTCATATTTCCCAGGCCGGGTAGAAATAACTTTGGGGCCATGCCTCTGCCCAGGTCCTCCAGCACGTAAGCCTCCGCAAGTGCCAGGCACAAAGTTAAGTCCTTGGGATGGGCAGGAACCTGGACTACCTGGGCCCTGCCCTCCTCCTAACTGGGTTCATGGCAGGCCAATGCCCCCCACCGGGCCTTGGGCAGATGGAGCCCTACAAGAGGGGTGCCTCCCCCAGAGGAAGGCAGACCTCTGGGAAGGAATTCAAGTCACTGGCCACTCTCATTTCCACCCAATCCAGAAAAAAAATGCAAAATGTGGGTTTTCCCCTGGGCAAATGCTCCTGGCAGGGCCCAGCATGTGACTGTGCTGTGCCCTCCTTGCTTTGTAGCCCCCATCCTCCTCCAGCACCCACCTCCTCGTGGTTCCTGCCCTCCCGGCCCAGGGCATAGTGGCTCCCACCATCCAGCCGCCGGATGGGAATGTTGAAGACCCGGCCATGGAGAAGCACTGCCAGGGTAAGGGGCTGTGAGCCATGAGGCTCTGAGCTGGGGCGCACAGTGTAGGCCCCATCCTGTGGAGGAGACCCCATCCATCAACCTTGTCTCCCAACTGTCTGCCTGCAGCCCTGGCCAGCACCCCCCTTGCCCTCCCATCCCCACCTGCTCAGCCAGCCACAGCTGGTGAGCAGAAGGGTTTCCGAGAAAGCCCAGGGGGGCTGCAGTTGCCCACCTTTCGGAATTGGAGCAGGGCACTCTCAACAGCATGGCGGTCACAGTTCCCTGAGTACCAAGGCTGACCCAGAAGGCTGCTGTCCTGTATACACACACAAGCAGCCATTCACAGATGTGCCACGACAGTGGAGAGGGGCTGGGGAGCAGAGAACCCTGCCCTGCGGTCGTGTTCACATCTCAGTTCCCTAGACTGAATCTGCACAAGCAGAACAGAGATGTGTCTGTGTGGTGCCCAGCAGGGTGCTGCACACACATGTTCAAAACATGATCCTCACAATGGTGAGCTGCACCCACCCCACCTGCCGCCAAGAGGCCCTGCAGGCCTCCTCCAGAGCCTTCTCCCTGCCCCTCCTCACCTCAGCGGCTGAGGTGCTCCGGGTGGGTGCTATGCAGGAAAGAGAGGATCTCCTTCCTGCTGGAAGAAGCAGATTGTAGAGCTGAGGCTGGTTGGGGATTAGGCAAAGAAGGCTTTGGGCCCAGCTGCAGAGGTGGGCGAGGTTAGAGGGTGGCGCACATAGGCCTGAAGCCCCAAGCAGAGCACCCGGTGCTTCATCCCTCCTCTCCATGTCTTGGGCTCTGGTAGGACCTACCAGCTAGGCCAGGAGTGACCTCCAAATGAGGGATGATCTTGAGGTACAGGCTAGGAGCTTCCTGCTTTGGTGCAGACCCTGGCAAATGCACAGTGGGATCCCCTCAGGCCTGCTCCCAGCTGAAGTCAGAGCTGTGAGGACTCCCACAGCCAAGTGGGGCATGAGAGGCTGGAAAGGTGGGCCTTGGAAGGACTGCCTGGGGTTCATGCTGAAGACACCTCTACTCACCTTTAGAAGTGTCGTTCGCTGCTCCCTGGGACACAGGAGGGCTGGTCAGAAAGTCTCAGTCCTGTAGGCCCACCCCCTGGGCCTGTAGTCCCTCCCTGAGCTCCCCCCGCCCCAGGTTACTTCTCCCCTGGCTACTAGCCTCTTACATTCCAAGCTTCCTGGGGGGCTACGGTGGACCTGTGGGGAGCAAGTTGGGGAAGAAAGCTCAGGATTTTATCTTCTTTAAGAGAAAGAACCCAGTGAACCCAGAGATCCCAGGGTCAGAGCTGGGGAAGCTTGAGTTGGCCATCTCTCATGTACACACACACATCCCTGGTGGGCACTCACCTGGGCACCACTGATGTCCTTGGAAGAGGGTCTGGGGGCATCAGGACTTGAGAGCTCAGAGTTCGAGTCAAGGCCAGGACTAAAACAGTGAAAGCAGGCTGGGCTGGAGACTGGGTACCAGGCAAGGAAATCCACACCGACCAGGGAGGGGTACAGATGCCTGCAGGCCTGCTGTCTCTCAGCAGCCTGGGCTCTCAGGGAGTCCTTCCAACCAGTGGGGAAGCCCATGCAACCCTTGCTTTAAGGGGGTTCCCCCTCTAGTATGCACAGTAGGGGTCAACCTGGACCAAAGGCCGAAGTGTGGGTGTCCATGTGGGTGTCCAAAAGCACATGTGTATTGGTGGGGTAGTGGGGAAGACAAGGGAAGAAGACAGAGCCAGAATGTGTCCTGTTGTGAGCAGCTGAGGGCTTCAGGCAAGATGGATCTGGGGTAGAGGGAGGTATTCACCTGGACTGGGCTCACATTCCAGGTAGAGGTTCTCATCAGATTTCTTTGGAGGGCTTGGCACCTAAGAGTTTGACCAGCAAATGGGAGGGAGGGTGAAGCCATCACTTGGGGTGGGGGGGCTATGGACACCTCCCCCCCCCCACCACCACAAGCTGGACCTCTTTCTGAGAGCTAGCTAGAATGATTAAAGTTGCTCCTTTGCCTGGGAGGGGGCACCCACGAGCACCTTCCCCTTCAGAGGTGCTTATAGGCCCCAGCTCTCATAGAATGTGGGTGTCCAGGAGGAGCCCAGAGGCCAGGCTTCCCCAGTAGCCTTGGGCGGCATACGACAGCTGGCTTACACCTTGTCAGGGGCCTGTGGCAAACAGGAGCGACTCTGCTCTGGACCTTTACCCTTGGTTTTAGGGCTATTTCCTGGCCCTCCCAAGGCCCCCTACCCCAACTTTGCCAACTTCCTAGCCAGAACCCTAGAGGATGAGTGGGGACTGAAAGAGGGGTCACTCACCATTCTGGCCGGTGTAGCCAACTCTGGAGGTAAAGGAGAAACCACCAGTCATGAGCACAGGGAGAAAAGAATTCAGTGCAACTTAGGCTGGAAGGATGGAGTATCTTTGGAACTCATCTGAAGGGATTCTCAGAGTCAGCTTTGAAGCTCCAGGAGAAAGCCACCCTAAGCTCCGATCACCCTACTTCACACCCCCCGGTGGTGTTGCCTGGCTTGACCTCCCAAATGATTTGCCAGGCTTGCTCCAAACGACTTCGGGCTGTTCCCCAAGTCGAAACCACCCTCAAGGTCACGAAGGTTTACCAACCACTGAGCACAGTAAATGTGAACGTGCCTCAAGTTAGTTGTTTGACCTTAGGCAGGAGACTGCTCTTCTTGGGCCATCTTCAGACAAAAATGTGCTGACTGAGGTCCCTCACTGTCCTGATATCCCAGGGTTCTGGGTTCACAGGCCTCAGGGCACTTATCACAGGCAAAGTCTCTGGACAGTGGTAGCAATAATGACATGGATGGGGTCAGAGACCGGTGGCCAAAGAGCCACTTCGACAGGGACATGACACTCAGATGTGTTTCAATAGTGAGGGTCCCCCAGGCAGGGGAAGCTGCCCTCAGATCTCTTCATCCTGGAGTGTCCCTTGCCGGACCCAGAAAGCACAGCAGGTGCAGAACAGCACCTGGAAGTCGGGGACTCTGCTTTTTTGGGATCTCAGCCAAAGCATTTCTGGTCTCCAGACCTTAGGGTCCTCCTGAACTGCCAGCCTTAGTGGGGATGGGGAATTTTTCCTCAGGTAAAAATGAGGAACAGCTGGAGGAGTGCAGTGACCAGGCAAAGCATGAGCCCAAGTAACCCGAACGCTAGTCTGCCCTGAGGGGGCCAGGACGCCCCATCTCAGGGTAGGGAGTGAGTGGGCCTCTAAAAGAGATAGGAAGTCCTCATTACCTTGCTTCCCAAAGGGCTGTCCCTGCTTCCTAGCCTCCTGCAGGCTCAGTATTGCCTTCAGCTGTGGGCACAATGGGACGGGAGGGAGAGCAGGGTTAGGGGTGGGAGAAGGGAGAGGAACTGGGGCATGGGAAGGGCAACATGGTGGGGTGGGATGCAGTGGGGTTAAGTATATCTGCGCGGCCTTAAAACCACTGCAGTACAAGAACTCATGTACAGAGGTAACTCTTTGCCTCTGCTTTGTGCTCTTTGTTGTGAATCTCTCCCTGTTTTTTTTTTCTTTTTATTCCAATAAAATATATGATGAAAGTGGTAACTTCCAAGCCCATAAGCTTTTCTCAAGCCCAGTGGGCCTTTCCAGCTGGCCGTGATGGCAGCCAAGTGAGGGATTTCTTCACTCTCTAGGCAGGGAGGGGTCCTCAGGCTCCAGGGTCCAGGGAGGGGCAGCCTGGCCTTCCAGCCCTCCCAGCTCCACCGGAAGGGTGAGTCCCTGGACGCTGACTGGTGGGGGTGGGGGGAATGACCGGGAAGGGGGAGGGGAAGGGAGCAGCCGCTGGTAACAGGGATCTGCTTCTGACACATCTAATTTTTCAGGGACTTCCAGAATGCAGATGTGGGGGAATCTTGCGGATGAGTTGCCTCTTAGATTTACTCACTGGGAAATGGTAGCCTGGGGTGAGGTGGGGGGGCGGGGGGAAGGAGGCACTTGAGGGGGTGTTATTCACCGTTGTGGGCTGGGGCTGCGGTCGCGGTGGCGGTGGCGGTGACTTGCATGGGCCCGGGGGGCCAGGGTGATCTGGAAAAGGCCCCAAGCATTGTGGGTGCGTGGGTTCCTCCCACACAGGTTCCTGTTTTCCTCCCACCCCCTACCTAGCCTTTATTTCCTCCTCCCCCTCCCCCTCCCCCTCATTGGCTTCCCCACAGCCCCATCTCCATGGCAACTGGAGGCAGCCAGTTTTCCTACCCCCACCGAGTCAAGGAGCCCTGGGGGTGGATGCCAGCGGCAGCCCCGGCTCTCCTGGCATCCCTACCCTGGCTCCAGAAGTGCGCGGGATCTCAGAGGAGGCCCCAGGGACCCTGTGGGGCCTCCTGCTTTCCCACCGTTGCCTTGGTTACAGTGCCCCTCCAGGCTCTCCCCTTCGCACTCTCCCTCCTGCCTTTCTCCCCCCTGCCTCCTCCTCTCCTCCATCCTCTCTCTCTGCCTAGCCCAGAGGCTTCAGCAACTGCCAGCTGAGGCCTCACCCCCAACCCCCCCCTTCCATGGCCCAGCACATACAAAGGGAGAAGAGGCAAGGTCTGTACCCTCTTTTCTTGTGGGGACCCTTTGTCCTGCCTGACCACCCAACTCCCTTCCTCACCTTCCCAACCCCTACCCAAGTACAAAGAGTCCTCCTCGGTGCCAGGAAGGTGGGCAGGGACAAGACTGAGGGGTAGAGCCTCACAGGGGGGCAGCTCATATTTATCTTCCTCCTCTTCCTCCTCCTCCTGGGCTTTCTGGAAGGGCTAGAAGAGGAGCAGGACCAGTGGTAGCTGCTGTGTCCCACCTCCCTCCCCTCTAGTCTCAGCAGCTATACTTACTGTGTGTCTCCAGGTCCCAGAGGCAGGCAGAGGACATGGGCTGGGGACATCTTTTTTCCAAGCTGGGGAATCTGGACAGGGGACTGATGAGACTGGCCTTATCTCCCAGCACCCCCACCCCCACCCCACAATGACTTACTCTCTGTCCCCAATATAATAAACCATCTGCACTTTTACAGTAGGGCCTCAGTGATTCACTCAACTCAAAGGAACCATTCATGACCAACCTTTCCAACACTGCAGCAGGGCCAGTGAGGTAGGCGTTTTGAAAATAAGGGGGCCTCCTAGCTAAGTTCCAGCTATGACAGTCCCCTACCCCATGCACCCCAAATTCTGAGCAAGACAGATGGAAAGGCTAGGCCCCGGTGACTTAGTAGTGCTGGACTACAATGGGCAGGAGGGGTCCGGAGCCATTCAGAAGAGACTGTACTTGCAGGGGACCCCATTCTGCTTGCAGGGGGCCCCTCTTGCCCACTGTCACTTACCTCCACATCTGGGAGATGGAAGGGGTGGCCCCAACCTGCAATCAGACTCTAGTCAACTCTGCCCAAGAGGCCCTTGAGTTTGTGTCAGCCAGACACTGCACAATTCCCAGGACATTCACATCCATGACTATGTGAATGGCGCCCCCTGGAGTTGTGTGGCACTGGCCTGGGATCAGGACAGCAGGAAGAACAGTCCCGGGGGCAGAGCCAGTGCCCGGTGGGTACACAGCTGGATGAGTTGGTGCCCCAGTGAAGCTGGTAGTGGGGGAGCCCTAGCGCTCACAGCGGGGTAGAAGTACATGAATGGTCTTACTGGGCAGGTAGGGCCGTGCCCAGGAAAGGGGCAGCGAGGTAGAGATCAGAGAGGAGGCAGAGGAAAGAGCGGAGCTGAGTACTCACCGGGGCTTGCTCCCCCTGAGCTTGTCCTGCAAAGAGAGAGGGGCATAAGGGGGTAGTCAGTGCAGCTGGGATGCCTCTCCCTGGGAAGATTCCTGGGCCCCAAGGGGTGGGCAGGTCTGTGCACCTCGGGCTGCCCCAGAACTAACTCTCACCATGGCCCAGCAGAAGCAGCAATGCCTCCCTTGAGCAGAGGTTCTGCCACAAATGGCCTGGGGACAGAGGCCCTATTGTTCTCATCATTTGCATCTCACAAGCACCAGGAAGGTGGGCCTGCTGTGTCCTCTAACCCTAGACCAAGTTGCCCCAGAGGTTCCCATAACCTCCCCCACATTGCCTTCCCGTGCTGTGCTCCCCAGTCTCCAGCCCTTCTGCTCCACAGGAGGAAGGGCTCTCTCCTCTGCCCCAGGGCCTCAGGCCCACAAGGCTAGACCAGGGCTCAGAGGCCTACTGCAGCTCCCTGCAATGTGTCCTCCTCCCAGAAGCTCATCGAAGGATCATCCAGACTGGCCTTTCCCACCTCACAGAAGATATGACATTAATAGGCAGATCCAGTTGAAAATGAGAGACCAGCCTTGCACTTTTCTTAAACGCTTTATGCTTGCTGTCCTTTCCTGGTGACTGGTCATCAATGATCACAGAAATAGAGGTTAATGAAAAGCTCAGAAATATGCATATGTATTTAGTATGACAGCTTCCTTTATGGATGGATGTATTCATTCACTGAATAAGTATTTATTGAACATTCATTATCTGCCAGGCACTATTTAGGTGCTAAAGATGTTATAGGAAAACTGAATAAGCAGGCATGTGTATTTCCTATTGGATTCTTACAATAGCCTCATGATGCAAATGCTAGTTTAATCCCTGTTTTTCAGAAGAGGAAACTGAGTGTATTAGATCAGGCTGCCATCACAGAATACCACAGATGAGGTGGCTTGAACTAGAGAAATTTATTTTGTCACTGTTCTGGAAGCTAAATGCCCAAGATCAGTGTGCCATCAGAGTTGGTTTCTTTTTTCTTTTTTTTTTTTTTATTTTTTTTCTTTTTTTTTTTTCAACGTTTTTTATTTATTTTTGGGACAGAGAGAGGCAGAGCATGAACGGGGGAGGGGCAGAGAGAGAGGGAGACACAGAATCGGAAACAGGCTCCAGGCTCCGAGCCGTCAGCCCAGAGCCTGACGTGGGGCTCGAACTCACGGACCGCGAGATCGTGACCTGGCTGAAGTCGGACGCTCAACCGACTGCGCCACCCAGGCGCCCCTTTTTTCTTTTTTTAAAAATTTTAATGTTTATTTTTGAGAGAGACAGAGAGAGACAGAGACAGAGCACAAGTGGGGGAGGGGCAGAGAGAGAGGGAGACACAGAATCCAAAGCAGGCTCCAGGCTCTGAGCTGTCAGCACAGAGCCTGACACAGGGCTCAAATCCACAAACTGTGAGATCGTGACCTGAGCCAAAGTCAGACGCTCAACCAACTGAGCCACTCAGGCGCCCCCAGAGTTGGTTTCTGATGAGAGTTCTCTTCCTGCCTTGCAGACAACTTCTGGCCTATGCTCTCTGCGTGCATAGAGAGAGCTATCTCTGATCTCTTATAAGGACACCAGTCTTATTGAATCAGGGCTCTACCCTTATGACCTCATTTAACTTTAATTACCTCCCTAAAGATCCTGTCTTCAAATATAGCCACACTGGCGGCCAGGGCTTCAATAGATGAATGAAGAAGGGGTACAGTTCAGTCCACATAGCTCAGAGGCTTTGAGAAATTGGGTGGCTTTCCCAAGGTTGACAATTAGTAAGTATTGGAGGTGAGATTCAACCCAAGCTTTGCCTGTGCACTAACCACCAGGCAATCCTGCATCTCATCTAGGCCTGAATCCTTACCCTCCTTTCCTGTGAGGGAATTAGATACAGCGGTAAACACGGCTTCCTTAAGGAGCCCATGACTTTCAGGTGTTCTGTTACTTGAGTGAATTTTAGAACATTAATATCTGAGAAGTGTTGGGGCAAAAAGAAGGGCCTGGCGTCTGACTTTGTTTAAACCAGGGACTGAGGAAACACAGATGAGGATCATGAATGTAAGACTTTTCTAGGGCACTGTAACTTGCCTGTTTATTATTTTGGTGATGTCCTGGCTGTTGGCACAAAAAAGTGAAGGTCACGTGCTTACATCTTTGGAGGCCATGGGGCTAGGGACACTGGGGAGAGAACCCCAGGGCTGAGCTGGCCACAACCTTCAGAGAGGAAGACCAGATGACTCCTGGGACCTACAGGCCAAAGGGCACTTTAAGAAGCTATGAAAAATCACTGGGGTGGCTTAACAGGGAGCCCATGCGGTACAGTGGGAAAAACTGAGAGAACAAAAATAAAGAAACAATCCAGGTCTGGGTCAGGGACAGGGGTCTCCTCCCTAACCTCCACTCTCCAATTGACCTTTGTTCCACATTTGGACCCTATTGCAGGGGGTAACCTCCCTCATGAAGGGGACTCTCTATGGGACAAAGTCAGCAGATCAAAGTCTACAGCAGGAGGCTCTAGATACCAGCCCCACCGCCAACCCAAACTGAGTGGGTTTCCCAGTAAGTACCCCCCTTGCCTCAGCCATACCCCCCCCCCCTTCTGTTTGGGGCTTTGCATAGGCAAATGCCATGAGCGGGGTGAGTGAAAGGGTCACAGGCACAGAGGATGGAATCGTGCCATCTGGGTGGGGGCATTGGCCTGGACAGATTAGGAAGAAGGGGGTGGAAGGAGGCCTGCCTCGTGGCTTTGTCTCACACTGGCCAGCCCTGTGCGGTGAGGACTGTGCTTCTTACTAATTACACAGGCAGATTTGGACAACTTCTTTCTCCTCTGGCACAGGACTGCTTTGTGCATAACCATAGCTATTCCCTCAGCATGAATTCCTAGAAGTGGTATTGCTGGAAGGTCACATTTTGGTTGCAATGCCCCATTGTCTGGTAGCACCCAGTGCCTGTTCTAAGGCTCTTGCATAGCACGCGGTGATTCTCCACATTTTCCAGACCTCAGTTACTGATCTCTAATGGGAACAGGCTGTAATTTGTAGGTCCAGAATAGTCTAAATCCACCCTAAGAAAACAGCTCTCCAGAGCACTGTTTCCCTTATTTGCATGATCACAAGAATCGCTAGAGAACTTGTTAAAAGTCTTAGATTCTCAGACCTTCCATGAGATCTTTTTTTAAAATATATTTATTTATTTTTGAGAAAGACCAAGACAGAGAGCACGAGTGGGGGAGGGCTGAGAGAGAGGAAGATAGAGAATCCCAAGCAGGGGATAGAACTCATGATTCGTAAGATCATGACCTGAGCTGAAACCAAGAGGTGGACACTTAAGCAACTGAGCCACCCAGGCACCCTCCCCCCCTTACCTGAGATCTTATGGATTGGATGCTCCAGGAGGGAATTGGGAATATATATATATATATATATATATATATATATATATATATATATATTTAGTTTTGAGACAGAGACAGAGCATGAGCTGGGCAGGGACAGAGAGAGAGGCAGACAGAATCCAAAGCTGGCTCCAGGCTCTGAGCTGTCAGCACAGAGCCTGCCTTGGGCCTCAACCCACGAACGGTGAGATCACGACCTGAGCCGAAGATCACCGACTGAGCCACCCAGGTGCCCCAGGAATCTATATTATTTTTAACAAATAAACATCATAGATCAATCTTATGATCAGTCAAGTTTGGGAAACTCTGTTATATAGGAAACAGTCTGAGAACATGTAACTTCTAGGACATTTTTAGAATCACATATGGACTTTTGCTTGTTTGGAACACAGGGGTCCCCAGCAGGGAGAGAACGTGACACAGACCCTGCTCTCAAGGGGCCACTACAAGTGATGGAGAGGGCACATCCAAGATGTTCAATCTCTGGGCTTGAGTTTCCTCTTGTGTAAATGGGGATGTCAGTAGGGGTTCCTTTTAGTGAGGGAGCTTCTGAGGGTCAAATGAGGTGATGGCACAAGAAACACACAGCACCCACAAAATAAATATCAGCTTTCTCTG
Source organism: Panthera onca (assembly GCF_046562875.1). NCBI lineage: Eukaryota > Metazoa > Chordata > Mammalia > Carnivora > Felidae > Panthera > Panthera onca. Next base: position 40,352,522 of record NC_138341.1, read on the forward strand.
AGACAGCGGTGTCCTGCTTCACATAGATGTTACCAGCGGACACGGTGGGTGGTGCGGTCTAGCCGGGATCCCCGGTGTAGCAAAGTGGGAAGCACTGTGAGAAGGAGTTGGGGGGGGGGGGAAGGCAAGCCGGCTGTGGCCAGAGGTCTCAGGGGTGAGCATGCGGAGCAGGAGATGGGGGCGGCTGGACTCCTAGAGAATAGAAGGGGACCTGAGCCATTCTTTCTGGCCAGTGAGCATGTCCTGCATTTGGGGCATTCTCCACCTTATAAATCCTGATTCCATCCACAGGAGCCCAGCGACGTCTTCCCAGCCTCCTTTGCAGCTGGGATGCAGGCATTCGGCCAGTCACATGCCCCCGTGTTAGACTTTGTGTCTGAAGCAGGCACCAAGAGGAAGCCGCCCTGGGGAGGGGATGACCTCTGTATCCTACTTCTGGAGGCTGAGGAGGTTGAGACCCCCTTGGGACCACCAGGGCCCAGGTGAGTGGTATTGGCAATAGTTTTGTCTATGCCCAGAGGTGCCTCCACCAGGCCAACTTGGCCCTGACTTTTGAACCATTGTTTCTGGCTGTTTTTCTGGTCCTCCAGGAGATGCTGTGAGCTACAGAATATCTTTAATAAATTGTTTTTCCGCCTAAACTAGCTAGGGTGGGTTTGTCTTACTTTCAGTTAAGAACTCCAGAGTTGAGACCACAGAAGCTCAAACTCTGAGGCCAGGCATAGTGGGTGTCTCCTACAAAGGTCAGACCGGGTAGAAAGAAGTGTCATAGCTTTATATTTCTATCCTCTTGAGACTGTGTTTATGACAAATATTAATTATTTTTACAATTAAAAAAATCAGTCAATACAAATGTAAACAACAACGGCAACAACAGAAGAAGAAAGAAGCAAGGGAAGGAGAAGGAGATAACCTGGATTTCAAATGTGAGGAAGCACGGGGGGAAGGATGCATTAGGGAGAAGCAGGGCCCTGGAGGTGGCCCAGGGGAGGTCGTCAGGTTGCAGGGCTACCCACAGCCAGCTTTTCCTTAGCCAGGAAAGTACTGGGAAAGGTGGGAAAAAAAAACCCAGAGGGTATTGATAATACAGGAATTCTTCTCCCAGGGGAACAGGAATCCATAGAGGCAAGTGGAAAGGGTGGGATAGATCGTAGAAGTTTCTGAACATGAGGCTAGGGCCAAGTCAGTGGCATGGGACAAGCCTGAACTGCAGGGCTGGAGAGGGGAGACCTGGAAGTTATAAACAAGGTCCTGTGAGGAGTCAGGGAGAAGGAATTCTCAAGATATTTTTACCTGAGCAGGTGGAGCCTGAGTCCAATTGAACTGTGTGGTTGGGTTAAAGTTAATCTCAGGGACCCTCCCTCTATCTCCCTGAAAGTGATACAAAGCTTGGTGTGTAGCATGTCTCTGTATTTTTCTGGAGGCCGGAACACTATTTTCCTTCAGATTTTCCAAGGGTTAGGGTGGGGCCTGACAGTTGACGCCAGCTTTCTAGGTCTCCAGGGTAAAGAGCACTAGCCGGTACCACCTTCCACCTGCCTCCGTCCCACACACCCTGCCCTTCCCTGTCCCTGAGCCTTTGCTCATAGCAGATTTGGTCATGTCCCAGCTCTGCCTAAAACCCATAAGGGACACACCATGGCTCCTTGAATAAAGACCAAATGTCTCTGTCGCCTTGTAAGATCAGGCCCCTACCTGCTTCTCCTGCCTAGCCCCTCCATTTTCCCCATGGACTCACACTCAACTTCTCTTTGAGGTGAATACAGGATGCAGGTGGGGGAAGGGCCCATTCTGCACCCTGCTGACTTCAGGAAATTCCAGTTGGAAGAAATTTAGATCTTTATTCAGTCCTTAGAGAATATAACAAAGAGGGAAAGCACGCTTAATGTATAGCAACAGACAGTAAAAAGGAAAAAAGGACTCTGCTCTGTGTATGTAATAGTTCAAAAACTCTTACCCCACCCCCACCCGGCACCGCTTTCCTCAGCTCAGCTCTGCAACTGGCAATGCTCTCTTCACAGATGGTGGAAGCACACACGCCTTCGCCAGACCCCAGCCCTCTCCCCTCCACCTGGGCCTGATTATGAAGATCACCATAACTTCTTCAGCTATTTTAAAACTTGATCCATTAGCCCACTGCCCAGATTCTACAAAGAAGCACCTGGATAGAGAGCCCAGGCAGTGTCCCAGGGTTTGGGAAGCCTGGATAAGGTGGGGGTAGGGGGCAGGGTGGCTGCAAATGCTTATAATGTTACATGGCTTTTTTCATCCCTTTCTAGCCTTTTCTAGAGGCTGCACACTTGCCATTCTTTTGCTGGAACACTCTGTCCCCTTTCCTCCCTTTTCCTTCAGGCCACAGCTTATGTGACCCTCAGCAGGGGTCCCAGACCAGGGCAGTCTGTCTCTCCCTTACAATACACCCTCTCTTGCGGCTCCCCCCATAATTAGATCTAGAGGTTTATTTCAGAGCTACACTAGGGACTCCCACTCGACTGGAAGCCCTGTAAATGGGTAGCGACTGTATCCGTTCAGTTCACAGCCAAATTCCAAGTGCCCAGCCCACAGCTTGGCACATAACAGGCTCTCAACAAATATTTGAGCTACATACTCAAATCTCACTCAAAGCCTGCCTCTCTGTGAGCACCTACTATGTGCTGGGCATTAGCCTGGACACTGGAAAGACTGCACAGAATGGCAGAAAAAAAAATCCCTGACCTCTGGAGCCTACATTTTATAAGGAGAGAGGGATATGTAAGTAAGAATTTAAAAAAAAGAAGAAGTCTGCCTCTCTGCAAACATCTTTGGTCTCTCTCTTCCTAAAGCCATAGCTTGCTCCTTTACTGCCCATTGGACACCAACCACTAGGCCTCCATTAAGCACAGTGTCCGGAGACCCTTTTCCTGTTTCCCTGCAAACAACTCTCTTCCCTAAATACAGATGGATTACCAAGGACTCTTCTCTGGGTATCCGTGACTGACTGTGCCCTTACCCTACTGGTTCTTTTCCTCTATTTACCTTCCTGTGTGGGGGGTGGGGGGAGGGCATCTACTCCTCTCCCCTCCCTCTCTGCACTCTACCCCCTCATTCCTCCACCCCCTATCTCCCTGGACAGATGTAATATGGCCCTGCCTAGGTTTCCCTCTTCAGCTCAGAGCCAGTGAGCCAGATATCTGCTACTCCCGCTGCTTCCTTGTTTCTTTCTCCTAGGACTGGTGAACACAGAGATTACGGAAAACCGGCCTGGCCTTTTACTCCCCCTTCGGAGAGACCAGGCACTGCCGCTAGCGGATGTGTCTCCATCCCCACATCCTTCCTTGATGGGTGTGGAGGGCCCTGAGGTCACCCTCCCCACCTTTACCAACGGAAAAATTGAGACTCAAGCAGAGGTGGATGCTGGGCCTTGGGCCAGGGACATCCAATCTTACACGCGGGACTAGAGCCCTCGATCCCTTCACCCCGGCCCGGTCCGCTACAGGTCCGCAGACGTTCTACGGGAAAGGGCGGCCCCTGGTGGTGAAGAGAAGCGTGGCTGCCTGTCCTCATCCTGAGGATGGGCAGACAGATGAAGGGGCGTGGCCTGCAGGACCACCAACCCAGGTTAATTACCACCTGCTGTTGATGCCAGGACCTTGCAGAAATCTGTGACGCTCTACACAAACGGAAGATTTTAAAAACATGTGCAGGGGCGCCTGGGTGGCTCAGTCGGTTAAGCGGCCGACTTCGGCCCAGGTCATGATCTCGCGGTCCGTGAGTTTGAGCCCCGCATCGGGCTCTGTGCTGACAGCTCAGAGCCTGGAGCCTGTTTCAGATTCTGTGTCTCCCTCTCTCTGACCCTCCCCCGTTCATGCTTTGTCTCTCTCTGTCTCAAAAATAAAATAAACGTTAAAAACATGTGCAAACAAGATAGAAGGTGTTATTAAGACAATGAGTTTTGTTTATGATTTTACTATTTTTTTTAAGATTTTATTTTTAAGTAATCTGCACACCCAACCTGGGGCTTGAACTTACAACCCCGACACCAAGAGCTACATGCTGTACTGACTGAGCCGGCCAGGTGCCCCTCTGTGCTTTAAATGACGGTTTTAACAAACTTTTATTTAAAACATTCATGTGCCAAGAATAACCCTGTCAAAATGGGAATCTTGCAGTTGCATCAGGATGTGTAAGCAGTAGGTGCAGGTACTTTCATGTACAGAATAGGTATGTTCCTGAGTCGCTCCCATGGCTCTGAAGGGGAAAGAATCCAACTTTTGTTGCACCTTACCCTTAGCCACATTCCCTGTGATGACCTAATTGACACTGCCCTGTGACTTTACCTGCGCCCTGTAGGCTGGATCTTCAGGAAACAGGGATAGGCATAAAATGGCTTTTGGTATATGGCAGGCAAGTGACACAGGCTCTGACTCCAGAGTCCAGTGCTCAGCCCAGGAATGCAGAAGTTCGCTATCACAGGAGAGTCTTATTAAAGAGTCCAGGGACTGGGGCAAGGTTGTCTCCAAGTTTCCATGGTATCTATCTCTCGTCTCTAGGGGCAGAGGGGCTATGTAACAAAGACTTGTTGTCTTAACAAAAAGACTTGGAAAACCGAGCCTTTGAGAATTTCCCAGACAGAAATGGGCATGCTTAGAGACCACTTGACTAATTAATATGACCCCCACTCCTGTTACCAAGGGAACCTGGGCAATCTACTTTGAATATCCTTTCTGGAGTGGTTTCTAACTATTCCAAGATTAAATGAAACGTTTCTAGGAAACAGCTGGTTCGACCTAACTACAGAAGAATAAAATCTCACTGACATTACAGGGTTGTGGCTATACCTTAGATATTTTCCTATCAACCTTGATGATCAGGGACACAGCAGTACATGAACAGATCAGAAAGTGTATAAGCTGAAAATAGGGCTGGAGACAGAAAGTCCAATGTGTTGCTGGCCACTGTGGTGTCACTGCTCCCGATACAGGTGTAACCTGAATCCCCACTTGGGAGCCAGAAATCAGCTGAGAAGAGGCCTCTGGAGAGACACTGCCTTGGCTCTGGAGGGTGGATGAAGTGAGCTCATCGTACTGAGCAGACTGGACTGAGTTCCTGACTTGTACTGAAGGGATTGGGTAAGTCTCTTCTGTAATGCCTCAGACGATCCTTGGATAACCAGGAAGTTAGGACAAGAGTCTGGCCCTTGACCCCGAGCCGTAAGCAGACCATTTTGAGAGAAACCTACTGAATGAGACCGCCCTGCTTATAACTTCCTGGCAGCCCCCTCAGCCTTATCAAACTCTGCCATGTAAAGCTAATGCCTGGGCGCAGGCACTGACAGTGGTCCGAAACCAGGCCCCGAACATCCGGACATACATCCAGGACCGGGAGAACCCAGGCCTTCCCGGAGCTTCTCCAAGAGACTTGCAGCCCGTACAAGGACCCTAAAAGGCTTAGTCCCGTCTCAGGGTCCGGGCTGCTCTTCCCTCCTGGGAAAGGGAGTTCGTTCTAGGAGATGGAGGAGAGGTCAGGGAGGCGAACTCTGCATCCCCCTACCGCCGAGGGGCCAACACATATTCCCTTTCCGTAGCAGCCCAGGCTCGCGGGGAAGGCGGGTCCGGGCTCCGGTTAGCGGAGGAGGGCTCGGACCCGCGACGCCGTGGTCGAGCAGTGTGTGCAGGGGCGGCGGGGAGCTGGGCTGGCGGGAGAGAAGATCCTCTCCTCCGTACCGGGGCAGCCCCCATCCAACGATGGAAGATCCCATCACGCCGGTCACTCTCTTCCGGTCCTGAGCGTCCTGGTCTCCGAGGCCCCGCCCCGCAGCCCACTGCCTGCTGGGATTTGTAGTTCGCGGGGGGCGGGCCGGCACGGCCTGCGAGTGCTGGAGTCTGTGCGTCCAGAGGTCTAATGTGCTGTCCCGGTCCTCGTGACTCATGCCTGAGGGCTCACTCGCCTGGGGATTGGCATTGAAGTCGCAGACCACAGCTCCCGAGGCCCCGCCCCGTGGCCCACTCCTACCGGAACTTGTAGTTCGGACTGGGGTTCCGGCCTGGATGGGGCCGGGGGTGGTATGTCCCACCCCAGCCGAGTCTGGCGTGTTGCCATCCTAATTTTTCATTGTCCTGGATCTGGACAGTAGTCCTGGCGCGGGACTCGCAGCTCCGACCGGGATCCCTGTGGCCTTTTCCATGGCCTCAGCGGCCCCTGCAAGACCAGCCTCTAGATGGGCAAACTGAGGCACCAAGAGCTGAGGCTTCTGGCTGCAGTCAGCCCTGGTGTCAGGCAGAGCCAGGCTGAGTGTAAACTTGGGAAAGGAAAGGCCAGAGTGAGGACTCGGCCTGGGAGACCCAGCCCAGGCCTGTGGACCACGCTGGGCAAGGGGAGGTCCAAGGACCCTTTCAGTTCTTGAAAGAGTCTGCGAACTCTCTCAAAATGAAGAACAGATCCTCCCGGCACTGGCTGAGCATATGTTAGAGCTGACTGCCTCATAGGGTTGACAGGTAAAATTCTTATTTGCCAAATTTGGCAGCCTTACAGAGGGAAGGAACTCAGGGAGGGACGAGGTTTCTTGTGAAGAAGAAAACCAAGAAATTGGCTAACCATGTTTCACACTTTGCAGTTCACATAAATGGGGTTTGGAGGTCGGTTTTTTGGAGGTTTTTTTTTTTTTTTTTTTTGAAGTATAGTGACATACAATTATTAGTCAATTGTATTAGACAATTATATTAGTCTCAGGTGTACAACTGACAATTATATATATTAGGAAATGTTTATTACCATTAAGTATATAGCTATCACTAAGTATAGTTACCACCTGGGGGTGGGAGTATTTTGCAAAGTATAAAGTTCAGGGCATGGGTGAGGAGTTACTATCATGAGAATTTGAACCTGAGACACTGGAGAAAAGGCTTTGGGCCTTCAGGAGTTTCATTTTAAAGGGGAAGGTGGTACACTTACTATAATTATGTAAGATGTCTCCATCAGGAGAAGCTGGGTGGTAGACACATGGGACCTGTCTATACTATATATATATATATTTTTTTTTTTTTAATGTTTATTTATTTTTGACAGAGAGAGAGAGAGACAAGCATGAGTGGGGGAGGGGCAGAGAGAGAGGGAGACACAGAATCCAAAGCAGGCTCCAGGCTCTGAGCAGTCAGCACAGAGCCTGACACGGGCCCAAACTCACAGACCGCGAGATCATGACCTGAGCCGAAGTCAGCGCTTAACCGACTGAGCCACCCAGGCACCCCTGTCTATACTATATTTTTAAAGTGGGGTGCAAACGGGTCAAGGATGGCCTTACCGCTCAAAGGTTACAAAGCCCTTTGGGTGTTTGTTGACTGCTTTATTGAGTGTAGAATTCAACGTTTTTTAGTATATTCACAGACTTGTGCAACTATCACCACAATTTAATTTCAGAACATTTTCATCACCCCAAAAAGTAGCCTGTACCTATTAGCAGGCACCCCCTAAACCACCTTATCCCCTCCAGCCCTAGGCAACCATTAATCTACTATTTATTTCCACAGATTTGCTTATTCTGGACATTTCATGAAATCATATAATACATTGTTTTTTGTGATGGGATTCTTTCATTTAGCATGATGTTTTAAATTTTTTAAAGTTTATCCAGGTTGTAGCATGTATCAGAACTCCATAGTGTTTTTTGCAAGTTCTTGTGAGTCTATTATTATTTTGAAATAAATCTTTTTCTTTCTCTTCTTCCTTCCTTCCTTCCTTTCTCTCTTCCTTCCTTTCTCTCTTTCTTCCTTCCTTCCTTCCTTCCTTCCTTCCTTCCTTCCTTCCTTCCCTTCCTGCCCCAGTTGCCTGGTGCCCTCCTTGCCACCACAGTGCTCCACCGGATCTCCTCCTGACCCACTCATTCATGCTGTACTGGACAGTCCCACTTTCCAAGAGGTCACCAAGGAATTCCAGCATGTCACTCCCCAGAATGTCTCTGAGCACTCAACAGCTTTATTCAGAAAATATGGCATGGGGTCCCTGGGTGGCTCAGTTGGTTAAGCAATCTGACATTGGCTCAGGTCATGATCTCGTGGTTTGTGAGTTCGAGCCCCACGTGGGGCTCTGTGCTGACAGCTCAGAGCTTGGAGCCTGCTTCAGATTCTGTGTCTCCCTCTGCCTCTTCCCCACTCACGCTCTGTCTCTCTCTCAAAAATAAATAAATATTAAAAAATTAAAAAATAACTTTTAAAAGAAAATATGGCAGTTCATGGGACACCTGGGTGGCTAAGTCAGTTAAGCATTCGACTCTTGATTTCAGTTCAGGTCATGATCTTACTACTCGTGGGACTGAGCCCCACATCGGGCTCTGTGCTGAGTACAGAGCTTGCTTGCACTCTCACGTCTCTCTCTGCCCCTCCTCCTGCTTGTGTGCACAGGCATACGCTCTGTCTCTCTCAAAGTAAATAAGAAAACTTAAAGAAAAAAAAGAAAAAGAAAATATGGTAGCCCAGACCCCTGGCCGTTCCTCAGAGCTGGTTGAAATGATCTAGAAAAATTTATTACAGATCAAATTTAAAGGTTAGACCCATCCTGAGTCAATGCCGTCAAAGGAATTTTTGGGGGAATTTTGATTGTTGGAATTTTAAGTGTTGCAACAGATCTCTGCCAGCTTCCCAGGCTGAGGAAATGCAACATCTCAGCCTGAGCTGTGCCTCTGGATTGGAGTCAGAGGACCCAGAAGGGACCTTATCTGGTGCCTGCATTTTACAGATGGGAAACAGACTAGGAGAGGACCATATGGCAGGGTAGTTAGAAGCCAGGTTGGGAACTCAATTAGTTCCCAATTTCAGGAAATTCTTAGCCCTGGAAATCAATCCATAAGCCTGGGTCCATGAACACAGAAGCAGAGAGCTGGGCAGCTTGGGTGGCTCCAGACATTGGCCGGAGCCCAAGTAGCCAAACCCGGAAGTCAGTGTTGGATGCCTCTCTCCTGGTTTCCTTCAGCCAGATGTTTGTCCTAGAAGTAGGAGTTTATTAATAATAATGGTAACAGCAGCTTGCATGTGTCTAGGCCTTTATTCTTTTCAAAGAACCTCCCATGGGTCATCTTACTGGATACCCACAATCCCCTAAGGTAGGATGGCTGGGTTATTGTCTTCCCTTCACAGTCGAGGAACCTTGGCTCAGAAGGCTTAAGTGACTTTCCCAAGGTACCTTGGGGCCATTCAAGAATGTGGGAATTTTGCTCTCTAATCTGTTAATACATTTAGTAAAAATAATAATAATAATTTTTTTGAGTGTCTATTACCTGCTAGATGTGTTACAGGGTGCCAGGGTCTGTGGGGGAGCAAGTATTTCTTGTCCCCTTCAAGATCCTTCTAGTGGGACTAAAAATCAAATTGACATGAGACAGATTAACAAGAGAAAATCATATTTCGTAGCGTACATATGGGGAACCCACACAGACATGGAAATTACAGAGACAGGCAAAATGAGATATATATATGTCATTCTGAATTAAGGAGAAGGTGATAGGGCTCTGGGGCTTCAAAGGGAAAGAATGCAACTCACAGGATGATGAAAAAGAGTAAACGTTTGGTAAATGTTTTCTAGGCCACTCAGAAACAATGGGATATACAGGACTTTGCTCAAACAGGCCTTGTTAGGTTCCTTCCTATCTACTATATCTAGTTCATAGTATAATGTAGTTATTCATAGTGATAGCGGTCTTTCTGGAGCAGACCCTCTATCTAAATTCTTTTTAGGCATCTGGCAGGGAAAGGGAGTAAAGAGGTTTTCCTGAATCTGCTAGGTTTTGATTGCTTTTTTTAAAATGATTATTTAGAGGAGGGGAGGGGCAGAGAGAGAGAGAGAGAGAGAGAGAGAACCCCAAGCAAGTATTGCACTGTCAGTGTAGAGCCCAATGCAAGGCTTAAACTCCCAAACCATGAGATCATAACCTGAGCCAGAATCAAGAGCCAGATGCTTAACCGAGTGACCCGTCCAGGTTCCTCTTGCTTTTTAACTCAATATAATCTTTGTGCCAAAGTGGCCCATCTTAAGATGGCTTGCCCTTGGACACTTTAGTTCACAAGGATAACCTGACATAGCTCCTGGGCTGGAAGAGCCAACGGTGTGTTGGGAGAGGCACACATGGAGTAGATGATAAAAAGTGGTGGCAAGGGAACTCTCTACGGGGGTGGAAGTGCTTTATATCTTGGTAGGATGTTGGTTTACTTGGGTGTTTGCATATGCCAAAACTCATTGAGCTATATGATTATGATGTGTGCATTTCACTGTCAATTTTACCTAAAAAATGTAGAAAATGGGAATGCTCTGGGAAGACTATGCCTAGCTGGGCTTTGGCAGGGCACAATTGTTGGGAAGCGGGCCAGGGGCAACTCAATCACCTGTGGATACAATTCCACCTTTGCTAGTGGGGTATGGTTGAAAAGTTTTCCCATGGAAGCTGTGGACCCAGATAGTCCAGAGGCCTTGACGCTCAGAGTACTAGGGACCACAGAGGAGGGAGGCAGGGATCGCTGCACATTTCAGGGGACAGATATTTCAGCTGAGTCTGCAGGGTGAGCAGTTGTCCGAGGACGGTGGACAAGTGGAGGTTTCTAAGCACTGCTCAGTGAAGTGTGGTTGTCCAGAATGACCTAGATGGAAAGGGGTAGAACCAAGCTTTCAACTGCTTCTCTAACCCCATCAGTGGGCCTCAGTGAAATTCAAGCTGGTTGGATTTTTTTTTTAAATAAATTTAATTAATTAATTTTTAAAAGTTTTTTAATGTTTATTTATTTATTTATCGATAGAGAGCAAGCTGGGGACGGGCAGAGAGAGAGAGAGAGAGAGAGAGAGAGGGAGAGAGAGAATCCCAAGCAGGCTGTGCAATTTCAGCACAGAGTCCGATGTGGGGCTCGAACCCAGGAACCTCGAGATCAGGACCTGAACCTAAATCAAGAGTCTGACACTTAACCGACTGAGCCACCCAGGTGCCCCTATTTATTTTTTAAAAGTAAACTCTACTCCCAATGTGGAGCTTGAACTCAGGACCAGGAGATGATCCAACTCTGTGCTGACAGCTTAGAGCCTGAAGCCTGCTTCAGATTCTGTGACTCCTTCTCTCTGCCCCTCTCCTGCTCACACTCTGTCTCTCTCTCTCTCTCAAAAATTAAAATTAAAATTAAAAAAAAAAGAAAAAAGAAAAAGAGAAGGGTGAGGTATTGTAGGTCTAACATCAGCTTTGAAGCTAGACCAGCCTGGGCTAGAATCCTGCTTCTGCTACTGAACTGGCAGTGTGACCCTGGACAAGTCACCTCCTCTGAGCCTCCCGGACACTTCTCTGTCCATTAAGCATAATTATGCATAATTATGATGGTAGTAGGCCTGAGGACAGAACCACCTCCTATAGTAGTGGCAGTAGCACTGAGTACAGGGGGCCTGGGTGGCTCAGCAGGTTGTGTGTGGAACTCTTGATTTCGGCTCAGGTCATGATCCCGGGGTCATTGGATTGAGCCCTGCAGCCGGCTCTGCGCTGAGTGTGGAGCCTGCTAGGGATTCCCTCTCTCTTTCTAAAAACTAATAATAATAACAATAAAGCACTGAGTACATAGCAGGCACTCACGGGTCAGACAGCAGCAGGGACAGATAACAGTAGTTAGAGCTTGATTGAGACCAAGGATCTGGACACTGCAATCCCCTGGCAGAATTTTCTGCACTGCATAGCTGTTGTTAGCCTCCCCAATACCCACCTCAATTCTAGGTCCACTTGGATGCGGCAGGCTCAGCAGCAACCCCCCCCCCACCCACCCAAGCTGGGCCCCTCTCTGATTCCCATGTAGGGGGAGGGCCCCAAGCTACCAAGCAAGGTGCTGTTAGGCAAGTAGAATTCCAAGGTCTGACCGCCAGCGCCCAGTTCCCCTATAGAAGTCGGAGAGGCTCAGCTGGCCCAGGGCCGCCTCCTTGGGGTGCCCTCTCCTCCCTCTCCTCTTTGGGGCACACCCGCTTGCCTAATTGTGTCTTCCCACTTCCCGAAAGGAGGGGTGGGAGAGGGCGGGCGCTTGCTAAAGAAATGTTTTATTTTACTCCATCTGAGACAAACTGAGCATTCCTGCTGCGGGAGACCGGAGGGAGAGGAAAAATGTGAGTCTGGTTTAAAAACACATACACACATACACACACACACACACACACAAACCAAAAAAACAAAAAAAAGAAGTTTTAGAGTCTGGTTACCAGATAATGTCTTTAGCATTGTTTGAGTTCCAAGGTGCTTGGGATTCCCAGGTTGAGTGATCTGCTCTTGTTTCATTGTTAATTTGCAAACCTCTTTTGATTTTTGTGGTGATGGGGTCAAATTTAGCCAAGTGAGGCTCAAATGTGGAGAACAGTGACTCCCAGTTGTCCTTGTGTCCTTGGTCATGCACAGAGTCCAGAACCTAAAAGCCACCCTGGTTATGTGCCAGTGCAGACTAGAGTGGGTAAACCTTGCTAGGGTGGGAGAGAAGGCTGGACAAAGGGTGGTGATGTGTGGTTTAACTTCCCATGCCCCTGCCAGCTCCACCATGAGTTCATGGTGGGAGGTGGGGGTTGGGGGGGGACTACTTCCTGAGGTGCCTGGCACATGTATTGGGGTCCCCTAGTAAATTCTCTTTGGGGGGAAGAAAAAGAAGTCTAGGTTGACTGAGTATCTATTTGCTAATTAATTTTATGATCTCAATCTTTGCATTTATCTTTATGCCCATTTTACAGATCGAGCACAGTGAGGCTCTAGGAGACTAAATACAGCCAGTAAGTAGCCAAACTGTTCAACTCTTTCCATTCTGCCAGGTTATCTGCCCAGTCTCTGATTCTTGTGAGGACAAGGCTCTTGCTGATATTACAACCCAGATTACCCTATTTTTAAGGCCAGCAGTTTGGCTATGGAGACACTCAGATGCCTGCTAGTCTGCATTCTCTGAAGAAAACGTCCCATCTTGCTCTGGTCCAGAAATTTTAACACGTGTATTGACTTAGTTCCACTGCCCAACTTGCTGCCTCCTGGGTGGGGCCTTGACCCTAAAGCCTGAGCCTTATCTCTAATGAGCCTGTGGACCAGCCCTGGGCCAGGGCAGACCTGTGTCCAGGACAGACAGACCAGAGTCCTAGGCTGAGGAGCACAAGTGTGGCTAACTGGGTGCCCACCTTCTCCTGGGGCACACACAGACTCTGCTTCATGCCTCTACAAGGATTCAGAAGGAAATGGAAGCTTCCCTTATACTGCCCCTACTTCCCGTTCCTATGTGACCTGAGTCCCATCCCTGTGCAAGCCACCTGTGCTCTCAGGGCCTCGGTATCCTCCTTTAGAAAGTGTGCGAGCAAGTTGGACAAGACTAGCTCTAGGGTCCTATGATGTGATGTAGGCAAGATGCCCCTGGGTTGAGCCAGAACCACCCTTCTTTTTATGTTTTTCATTTTTTAAAGTAGGCTCTATGCTCAATGTGGGGCTCGAACTCACAATCCCAAGATCATGAGTCACATGCTGTACCGAGTGAGCCAACCAGGCGCCCCGAACCACCCTTCATTTTATGGCCGACCCTCAGAGCGCCCAGTGCCCAGACTGTGTCAGTAAACATCTGGTGAACAAGAAGAACGACCCAAGGTAGACTCGAGAGGTATTTGGCCTGCAGGACACAGCAAAGAATGTTTCCTAGACCCCAGACACTCCCTCATTAGTGAGCTTAAAAAAAAAAACAACCAAATCAAATGGATGCTTTCTGGGCAAGGAGAAAGACAAGTCTGGGGGAGGAGGAAAAAGTCCTGCAGAGGCAGTGACCCCACCCAGGAAATGTGACTAACCCACAGAGGCCGGGGGCAGGCAGACACAAACGCCGGAGGCTGGTGAGTGTGGTAATTTTCCCCGGGGCTCTCCGTGCAGAGAGGCCAGCCCCTCAGCACTGTCCCCCGCAAGGGAGGGGACAAGGGTCTGCAGGGTGGGGGCAGAAGGGGGGGGCGGGGAGCATGTGGGGGGGGCAGCCAGGGAGGGGACCTCGTGAAGTGAGAAGCTAGGTGAGGCGGGGCGGGAGGCAGAAGAGCCTGAAAAGCAGAAGAGGGAGGAAGGAGAGCTGCGGAAAGGTGAAAGTGGCAAGGTGGCTGGAGGGAGAGTGGGCCCTTGGGACTTGCTGGCTGGGACCCTCTTAGAGGGGTGAGGGCTGGCCGCCAGGGTCTGGAAACAGAGACTCGCATTTCTGGAAGCCGCTTTGTCCAGGACTTCTGGTCCCCCAGCCCGCTTTCCTGGCAGCTTTGTGCCAGGCTCCAGGTACATGTATTGTCTGTCTGGAGCCCCACGGCTGCCCCGGAGGAAGGTGGGTTGGGCTCGGGATACAGACAAACAACTCCAGGGTCAGACGTGTCCGGGCTGGTGGGAGAGGTGGTGCCTGACCTCCTGCCAGATTTGAGGATGCCTGTCCCTAAGACGGGGCTGGCCCGACCGTAGACTGGTGGACTGCAGTGGTGGGGGGAGGGGGAGATCAGGACTTCCTTCCCAGCAGGAATTCAAACTGTAGCACAGCGCACTGTTTTGCAAATTCAGCAAGACTTTTGCTGGGGTCTGGTCCTTGGCCTGGGGTAGGGGAAGGGGAGAAGAAGGGAGGGGAAGGTGGAGGAGGGATCCCACTTGGTGTCAGGGGAAAGAGCACTGGCCAAGATGTCCCCAGGCGAGGCCTCTGGACCCAGCTCCTTTCCTGAATGCCCCATCCCAGGCTGGAAAGACTTGTTGCCGTTTCTAGAGTTGACACTCACCCTTCTACCTTCTCTTGGGGAGAGGGGTAGGGGCTGTTTCATTTTATAACTAGGGGCAAATGGACTGTGAGGTGAAGGGACCTGTAGCGATCAACAGAGTCAGCGTCTGAGGAGGGCAGAGAGATCACCGGGGGACTGCTGTCGCTCTGACAGTTGTCGAGCATTGCCTTAAAAGTACACATCATGGTGACACCTCGCCCCCGCAGGTCCTCCAGGGTGTCCTCAAAGGCAAGTCCTTTCCTAAGTCCGGGTTGTGGATGCTCCGTGTGCATCCTGCCCAACCCCTGGCCCCTTGACAGTCTCACTGGATTCCCCAGCCTCTGCTTTCTGCCTCCGGGGCTGCAACCTGTCCCAGCCTGTGAAATCTCTCTCTCTCTCTCTCTCTTTCTCTCTCTCTGGCTCCAGCTGCTCTAGTGAGCCCCCACAGGTCCTGTGCCTCTGATGCACCCTCTGAGCGCCTGCAGGGTGCCAGGCACAGGGTGGAGCTTGCAGCAGTGGGAAAGTTTTCCCTTCTTCCCGTCTAAGGAGTTTGGCCAGTCTATTGAATTGATATAAGACAGATTAATAGGAGAAAACCAAAAGTTTAATAATGTATATACCTCTTGAATACTTGGGAGAGACCCAGGAAAACTCCCTGAAATGAAGCCATCACCTTAAATAACCATCTCTGCTAAAGACAAGAGATGCTGGGGGTCTGTTACGGGAGGTTACCGGGAAGGGCGTGGTAAACAAGGGCAAGATTGTTATGCAGGTTTACACGGCTGCTTTCTCCTTTGATAAGTGAGAAGCTGGGTGGGGCGGGCAGGGAGGCACTGGAGCCTGAAAAGCAGAAGCGGGAGGAAGGAGAGCTGCGGAAAGGTGAAAGTGTCGAGGTGGGTGAGGGAAAGTTGGCCCCTGGGACTTGTTGGCTGGGACCCTCGTAGGCCAGTGAGGGCTGGCCACCAGGGTCTCCCTTCCTGATCTAGTGGGGAGATACCCTCACCTATGGAGATTTCCTTATAAATGTAAACATCTCCTACATAGGGCAACTTCTACTTGTTTTTCAGAACTTCACCTGTATCTGCAGCTTCTTAAAAATAGTCATTTTAAAAGAAAAAGAAAGAAAGAAAACTAGCCAGTTTAAAATATAATCATCGGGGGGGGGGGGTGGGAGGGAGGGCAGGGTGGGAGGGAGGGCAGGGTGGGTGATGGGTATTGAGGAGGGAACCTTTTGGGATGAGCACTGGGTGTTGTATGGAAACCAATTTGACAGTAAATTTCATATATTAAAAAAAATAAAAAAAATTAAAAAAAAATAAAATATAATCATCGGGCCAAAGAGGCTTATTTTGGGGCGGTATATTTTACTCCCCTTCAGGTTCCAGCTAGAGAGGCAAAATACAGTCTCTGCCCAAAAGGCCTTTATAGTCTAGTGGGGGAGGCTGGCAGATCCATAACTTAGTGCACTACAGCAAAATGGGAGGAAGCAAAGGTTTTAACCTAAAAGGTATATATGGAGGAGGCTGCCTTGTGAGGTGGTGAGTTCCCCATCACCAGAAGTGTTCAAGAGGAGGATGGTGAGGGATGCCATAGAAGGTATTCTTGCACTGTGTGTGTATGGGCATGTGTTGGGAGGCAGATGCAGAGCATTTAGGCTCCTTCTGATGCTGACATATGTGATTCTGTGACATTCTCCACCTAGAGAAAGTTTGCCTGTGGCCCCGCTGGGTGTGACGGCTCCCTCCTTGCCTGCTCCCTCCAGTTAGACCATGAGACATGGATGGTTCTTCCTCATTTCTGTGCCCCTACCATTCTCACCACCCTCATTGTGCCCAGTGCCACGTTCCCAGGGTAGACTTTGTGTGGAATTGAATAGACCCTGTCGTGGGCCACTTGAGGAATGCAGGAGGGTCAGGCAAGTCTGCTGCTCTGGCTGAGGCGTGAAGCTATAAGACACCTGCAAACAGAGACTGAAGTACACGCTCCTGAGTGAGGGGGCTGCTGGGAGAAGTCCCAGAAGGCTGAGGCTACCGAATGTCCTGGAAGGCTCCTTGGACAGCTGGGGTTTGGTACGGGCCTGGAGGGTGGTGTGGCGTTGATGGACGAGGGGTGGATGTGCTACTGAGAAAGCTCAAGGAGCTGTGGCCTTGGGCAGAGCGGCTGGAAGGGAGAGGAGTGAGAAGGCCTCGTGTCAGGGGGCCCCTTACCTGGGAGAGCCGGGAGCCAGGGGGGGAGGGATCCGATGGGACAGCAGGAGTTTCAGCCCTGAGTGAGTCACCTGGGACTTCTCAAACACGATGTCCAGGCTGCATCCCAGAGAGTCTGATTTTAACTTGTCTGGTGTGTGGCCCGGACATTGGGATTTTTTTGAGCTTGATGATTCTAACATACGGGCAGGGGTGAGATGCCTTTCTGGACAGTTAACTGGCAGCACAGAATCACCTGGAACATATGTTCAAAATGCAGATGCACAGGCCCCTCTCCACACCTGTGGAATCAAAATCTCCAGGCCTGGAACTGGAGCATCTGTGTTTTTATAGGATCCCAGAGTAACTTGAACAGGCTGCCAGGGTGATGAAGAAGCAGGCGGCCAAGCCCCTTTCGTCAAAACCCTGCAGTGGCTCTGGGAGGCCTGTAGTCCCGCCCATGGGCTACCTGCTTTTGAGTTATGGCCTGAGCTCTCAGATCGGTAGCACAGAAGGAAAAATAGTAAAGCTAACAGTTGACCCTCTTGTCTTGTCTGTCACACCATCTCTGTTCCCCAGCTCTCTCCACTGGCTGGGGCGTGGTGCGTGGGGGTAGGGCAGCTGCTTCCCTGCTTCGGACCTGAGTCACAGGCTGAGCAGCCTGCTGTAGGGGATGTGGGCATGGCATGTGACCTGTGAATGGAGAAACATTAAGGGTTCCTTCCCCAAACTACCTACCCCCTCACTGCCTTCTGCTTTGGGAAAGTGCGGTTCTGAAAAAACGCCTCCAGCAATGTTGTTAGTTAGGAATGGAAAAGAAGTCATGATTCACCTGGCATCTTACATCCATTACCACTGCTCCTGTTTCTGTTTTGTTTTCCACTCAGACTCAGCCCCCTCTAAAGAGGGCTCTTGGCCCTTCCCGCTTCCTTGGGCCCTAAGAATCTCCCTATGGTGCCAGTTTGCCTCCTCCTTGAAATCCCCCAGGCCCTTACCCTGTGTCACAGAGGCTCACCTTACAAAAGTGCTGTTCACGTGCACAGTGTGAATTGTGTTGCAGTGGTTGGTAGTGTGGGCTGTGCATTTTAATTATTTTTTTAATGTTTTACTTATTTTTGACAGAGAGAGAGAGACAGAGCATGAGCGGGGGAGGGTCAGAGAGAGAGGGAGACACAGAATCCGAAGCAGGCTCCAGGCTCTGAGCCGTCAGCACAGAGCCTGATGCGGGGCTCGAACTCACAGACCGCGAGATCATGACCTGAGCCGAAGTCGGACGCTCAACCGACTGAGCCACCCAGGCGCCCCGTGGGCTGTGCATTTTAAGCCGGAAAAAAAAAAAAAAAAAAAGAAAAAGAAACTCTCTAGTAATGGGAATATAGGAAAGAGACAGTGAGTGGAGCTGAAGTTACTGCATTTGCCGAATTAAAAAAATGTATTTTGTAAGTGTTTGCCTTTACCATTCTTTTTTTTCCTGGGTAAGCTGTCCAAAAAAGGTCTCTCTCATTGAACCTATAGAAGAAACATGATGTTTAGGGGTTGGGGAAGAAAAATTTCCTCTGCCCCTCAAGGTCCTTCTAGCTGGACTTAGAATCATATTGACATGAGACATATTAACAGGAGAAAATCAAATTTAATAGTGTACATATGGGGGAATCCACACAGACATGGAAATTCCAAACACAGGGGAGCAACAAGACTGAGGAACTAAGGAGAGGGGTAGAGTTTAAGGATACAAAGGGGAGAAAGACCATTAGCAGGAAGGTGAAGGGAGATGCTTGGAAAACCAAGGTCACCCTATGATGTAGGTAAGTTTCTTAGGTCAAGAAAAATCTGTTAAAGGCTCTCTTCCTGGTGTAAGCAGGCAGATAAGGGAGAGATAAACCACTTTTCCTGAATTGGTTGTGTTTTGGTTGCTTTTAACTCAAAAATAATGTTCATACCAAAGTGGCCCATCTTGGAATGGCCTGCACTTGGCCCTTGCAGAGAAGCATTTGAGGGGAAGCTGGGCATACAGAAGTGAGAGTTGATGCCTGGGAATGGGTGGGATTCCCCAGGGAGAGTTGAGAATTAGGGAAGGAACTAAGTGTTAGCTCTAGAAAGATTTTGTGTTTCTGTGTTTGTTTTTGGTAGGTGCCTTTTATCAGGTTGAGGAAGTTCCTTTTTATTCCTAGTTTGGTGAAAGTTTTTTTGTTTTGTTTTGTTTTGTTTTGTTTTTTAAATATGTTTTTGGCCTTTGTACTGCTTCCAACAGCTTTTTTTAAAAAATTTTTTAAATGTTTATTTACCTCTGAGAGAGAGAGACAGAGCACGAGTTGAGGAGGGGGAGAGAGAGAGAAGGAGACACAGAATCTGAAGCAGGCTCCAGGCTCTGAGCTGTCAGCACAGAGCCCAACGCGGGGCTCAAACTCACAAACTATGAGATCATGACCTGAGCCGAAGTTGGAGGCTTAACTGACTGAGCCCCCCAGGTGCCCCGGTTTTGGTTTTTAAGTCAGGAATTGATGTCAAATTTTAGTAAATGCTTTTTCTGAATCTATTGAGATGGTTATATACATGCACACACACGTATATATTGTCAATGCAACATACATATGTATACATACATATGTATATACATATACATACATATATACATGTACATATTGTCAATACAAAATGAACAAACCTTTTAGAATCTCTAAAAGAAAGAAAGAGAGTTTTATTTCAGCTCAAGTTAGGACAGCTGGACAGCTACCCTGGAGACACTCTTCACAGGGAAGAAAGTGCTCCAGAGAATGAACAGTTTTTACAGGATTATATACTTTTCTATATCTTGCAAAAGCTCAAGAGATTAGAGATTAACATATAGGCAGGAACCATGAGGTTTTTTTTCAGATAATTATTTTTTTTAAGTTTATTTTGGGAGAGACAGAGACAGTGAGTGGGGGAGGGTCAGAGAGAGAGGGAGACACAGAATCCCGAGTGAGTCAGACGGTTGAGTGACCGACTCAGCCACCCAGATGCCCCCAGATTTCTTTCTAAGTCAGCATGACTGTACGTAAACTTTGTTTAAACCAAAAACCTGTAAGTGAAATAAGTCAGAGAAAGACAAATATTGTATGATTTCACTCATATGTGAAATTTAATAAACAAAACAGATGAACATAGGGGAAGGGGAAGAGAGAGAGGGAGAGCAGCAAACCGTAAGAGACTCTTAACTATAGAGAACAAACTCAGGGTTGCTGGAGGGGAGGTGGGGCAGAGGGATGGTATAAATGGGTGATGGGTATTAAGGAGGGTACTTGTGATGAGCATTGGGTGTTCTTTGTAAGTAATGAATCACTAAATTCTACTCCTGAAGTCAATTTTACCATATGGTAACTAACTAGCATTTAAATAGAAATTTGAAATTAAAAAAGAAAAGTAAACAAAAAAACAAAACAAAACCCAAAGGTCTGATTTATGGCTCACCCATACACTGTATACCTGCCTTATAAATGAGTAGCCTAAAGGAAACCCTCTTGGGGCACCTGGGTGGCTCAGTTGTTTAGGCATCTGACTTTAGCTCAGGTCATGATCTTGTGGTCTGTGGGTTTGA
This sequence comes from Panthera onca, assembly GCF_046562875.1. Classification (NCBI taxonomy): domain Eukaryota; kingdom Metazoa; phylum Chordata; class Mammalia; order Carnivora; family Felidae; genus Panthera; species Panthera onca. The sequence continues at coordinate 40,372,988 of NC_138341.1, forward strand.
GCCCTGTGTCCGGCTCTGTGCTGACAGCTCAGAGCCTGGAGCCTGCTTCAGATTCTGTGTCTCCCTCTCTCTCTGCCCCTCTCCTACTGACACTCTGTCTCTATCTCTCTCTCTCTCAAAAATAAACATTAAAAAATAAAAAAAATAAATAAAGGAAGACATCTTGCCCTTATGATATCAATCAATTCTCCTACTTCCTGCATTCCTTAACATTAAAACTCATGGTTCTGGGGCTCACCGGGTGGCTGAGTCAGTTAAGTAAGTATCTGACTTGTTTTTGGCTCAGGTCATGATTTCATGGTTCCATGGGTTCGAGCCCTGTGGCTGGCTCTGTGCTGAGTGTAGAGCCTGCTTGGGATTCTCTCTCTCCCTCTCTCTGACCCTCCCCTGCTTGCCTTCTTTCTCTCTTTCAAAATAAACAAATAGACATAAAAAAAAGAGAGAAATCTAAAATGGCTTCCTTTGTAGATCAGGTTTTTAGAGGTTTTTTTTCATATATATATAATTAATAAGGTGAATTATATTGATTTTCAGATTTTTAAAAATCGTATTTAATTTTATTATTTTTTATTTTTTAAACTTTTAAACAAAACTTTTTTTAAGTTTATGTATTTATTTTGAGAGAGAGAGAGAATGTGGGGAAAGGGTAGAGAGAGAGGAAGGGAGAGAATCCCAAGCAGGCTCAGCACCAGTGCAGAGCCTGACGGGGATGATGGGGGTGGGGGGGGGGTGCAGCTCGCACTCTTGAACCAGGAGATCATGACCCCAGCCAAGGTTGGATGCTTAACTGACTGAGCCACTCAGGCACCGTTGATTTTCAGATGTTAAGCCAACTTTGCATTCTGGGGATAAACCCCATTTAATCATGGTGACTTATACTTTTTATATATTATCGATTTGCATATGCTAAAAATTTTTTTGTAAATTTTTTTAATGTTTATTTTTCAGAGAGAGAGAGAGAGAGAGAGAGAGAGAGAGAGAGGGAGGGGCAGAGAGAGAGGGAGACACAGACTCTGAAGCAGCCTCGAAGCTCTGAGCTGTTAGCACAGAGCCTGATGTGGGGCCCAAACTCACAAACCTTGAGATCATGACCTGGGCCGAAGTTGTCTGCTAAGCAGACTGAGCCACCCAGGTGCCCCCATATGCTAAAATTTTGTTAATATATTTAAAAAAAATTTTTTTTAAACTTTTATTCAGTATTGAGAGACAGAGTGTGAGTGGGGGAGGGGCAGAGAGAGCAGGAGAAAGAATCCCAAGCAGGATCCAGGCTCTGAGCTGTCAGCACAGAGCCCAACGTGGGGCTTGAACTCACAAATGGTGAGATCATGACCTGAGCTGAAGTTGGCTGCTCAACCGACTGAGCCACCCAGGTGCCCCGTATTTTGTTAGTATTTTTTATGTCTATGTTCATGAAGGACATTGGTCTAGTCTTTTCTTTTATAACATATTTATCTGGGTTGTTATATCAGGTTAATGTTGGTGGCATAGGATGAACTGGGAAGTATCTCTCCTATTTTCTGCAAAAGTTTGTGTAGAATTGGTATTATGTCTTCCTTAAATTGTTGGTAGAATGTACCAGGACTGGAATTGGGGGGTGTGGGGACAGGTGGCTTGAGTACAAATGCAACTTCTTTAATATATATTAGAACTATTCAGGTCATCTATTTTTTCATGAGTGAACTTTCATAATTTGTATCCTTTAAGGAATTTGCCCATTTCATGTATGTTGTTGAATATATTGGCATAAGTTTTTGTAATATTCTCTTTATCCTTTTAATATTTGTAGAATCTGCAGTGGGTTACCTCTCTTATTTACGAATTGTAAATTTGTGTCATCTTCCTAATTTGTCTAAAGGTTGATCAATATTATTGATTTTTTTCCCAAAAACCAGCTTCATTGACTTTCTCTCTTTTTTATTTCTATTAATTTCTGCTCTTACTTTTATTATTTACTGTCTTCTGATTATTTCGTGTTTAATTTGCTTTTCCTTCTTTGGTGTTTCTATGGTGTTTCTATAACTTAAGTTATTGATTTTAGACTTTTCTAATATAAGCAGTTATTGCTTAGAGAGCCGTATGTCGCCTCATGCAACACCCAGAGTTAGGGGCTGGAAGCAGAAGAGAGGCATGGCTGAGAGGTCACAGCAAGGGGAAGACACTGGCCAGTTGGCCCAGGAGTCAGAGACATAGTTTTTTGTTTTCGTTTTTTAAAGACAGAGAGAAAGAGAGTGTGGGTGCGTGAGCAGGGGAGCAGGGCCGAGGAAGAGAGAGAGAGAGAGAGAGAGACAGAATCCCAAGCAGGCTCCACGCTCCATGCAGAGCTCGACTCAGGGCTCGATCCCATGACCTTGGGATCTTGACCTGAGCTGAAATCAAGAGTCAGATGCTCAACTGACTGAGCCACCCGGATGCCCCAGAGACCTAGTTTTCATTAGCCATTCATAAGCTTTGTGACTTTGAACTTCAGACTTTCTAAGCCTCAGTTTCTTTGCCTGCATAATGGAGCCAGGGTAATCTCCTCTTGTGCTATTGGAGATGAAGTAGTTAATGTATATGATTGTATGTGACACCTGGAATGCCCCCCCAGACCAATGTGAAGGGTGGTTGTCATAACATTTGTAATCATAATTCCTTCTTCTGTCTTTTCAGAACCGGAAACAGCATGTATACGCACCTCCCCCAGAGGTAGGCTGTGCCCCCTCCCCTCTCATCGCTCCCCTGCTTCACCCCCAAGGGCTCCTCACAGCTCCCCTCACCCCCACACCACAGCCCCTTGGCCCACCCAGGTCTGCCCAGCTCTCTCTGCTTGGGTCCACTCCTCATGGGCCCTGGCCAGCACTGCCAACCCTCTTCCCTCCTGCAGCGGCTCTCCGTTCCCAGCCTCGGTGCAGGATCCTGGCCTGCACGTATGGCGGGTGGAGAAGCTGAAGCCAGTGCCGGTGGCACGTGAGAATCAGGGCATCTTCTTCTCGGGGGACTCCTACCTAGTGCTGCACAACGGCCCGGAGGAGCTCTCTCACCTGCACCTGTGGATAGGTAAGGGAGCTGGGGGACGAGTTGGGGGTGTGGCCTGGCCCGGAGTCGGGTATGGGTCTCATGGGCCTGGCTCTGCCACTTCCCACCCACCCCAGGCCAGCAGTCATCCCGGGATGAGCAGGGGGCCTGTGCCATGTTAGCCGTGCATCTCAACACCCTGCTCGGGGAGCGACCCGTGCAGCACCGAGAGGTGCAGGGCAACGAGTCCGACCTCTTCATGAGCTACTTCCCGCGTGGCCTCAAGTACCAGGTCAGAGCCCGCCTCCCAGCACCCTTACCCTGTGGCTCCTCTCAGAGCCCCTCCTCCTTCCAGCCGGTTCTCACCCTGCAAAAAAGGCCCAGGTGCCCTCCGGCCTGGGTCCTCCCCCACCTATCTGCCCATCTCCTGCTGGGAGTGGGTGCGGCGGGCTGCGGGCCTCCTGTCAGTGCTCTCAGGTCGTCCCGTCTGGGCTGCAGGAAGGTGGAGTGGAGTCAGCGTTTCACAAGACCTCTCCGGGGGCCACTCCAGCTGCCATCAAGAAACTGTACCAGGTGAAGGGGAAGAAGAACATCCGTGCCACCGAGCGGCCGCTGAGCTGGGACAGCTTCAACACCGGGGACTGCTTCATCCTGGACTTGGGCCAGGTGGGCAGGCGGGGTGGGGCTGAGCACTGTATCGGCATAAGGGGGCAGGGACCAGGAGGCCGGGGAGAAGGGGAGCAGCAGCTCCGGCCATTAGCAAACATCTTATATTCCAAAGGACAGAAACTTCCCTCTGCCATCCAGCCATGGTGTCTAACACTGGAAGCTACTCTCTTCTTCTCGTGGAGCCTTTGTAGTTCTGAGTTAGCTGCCAGCCACACCATTCGTTAATGTTGTTCACTCAGCGAGTCTGTGATGCCCACCCTGAGCCAGCGTGGGGACTACGAATTGTCTGCCCTTGGGAGGCTGCCGAGACAGGCTTGTCACTTGCTGTATTGTACGGTAGGATGTGATGAGGGCTCTAAGAGAGGCAGGGGCATGTGCTGAGGGAGTTTGGGGCAGGGAGACGTCCCTCTAGCTTGAGCTGAAGCCCTTGTCCCAGGAAGGTGCCATTTGACTAGACCTTTACGGACGGGGAAATACCTTTTGAGGTGAAAGGACAGGTGAGCTGAGGCTGAGGCATTGAGGTGGGGAAAGGTGCAGGCATGCTGACAGCAGGGAAGGGTCTAGCTTGACTGGGACCCTGAGTGGGGACAGGCGCAATGGGAGCAAAAATTGTTAAGTTGCCTGAGACATAGGTCAGGAGACTGTCTGAGGAGTCTGGACCACATCTTGTGCTGAAGGTTTGAGGCAGGAAGCCAACCCAGAAGCGGTTAGGAGTGTCGGCAGCCGTGAGCTAGAGGGAGGGGACCAGCTCAGCAGGGTGCAGGTAGCAGTGTGAGACACTGGGCTCAAAGATGGCATTGACCCATTCACTCATTCATTCATTCGTTCATTCAATACTTATTTTCTGCCTAAATACATGCCAGTCTCTGTTTTAGTCCTGGGCATGCAGCAGTGAACAAAGCAAAGCAAAACAAAACAAAACACCCATGCCCTAATGAAGCTTACTTTCTAGCCAGGGGAGCTAGATTACAAAACGAGATAAAGACCTTTAAGTATGTGTGGATAAGCAATGTGGAGAAACATAAATCAGGAAGGAATGGGGGCTGGGCGGAGAATTACTCTTGCCAAGAGTGTCGCTTCAGGGGGCAGTTCATCAGGAACCACTCCCCACCCCCCAGCGCCACCCCCCCCCCCCCCCCATCCAGTCAACAGGATGGATGCAAGCAGCTGAGCCTCTGTACTTCCCTCCAGAACATCTTCGCCTGGTGTGGTGGAAAATCCAACATCCTGGAGCGCAATAAGGCACGAGACCTTGCCCTGGCCATCAGGGACAGTGAACGACAGGGCAAGGCCCAGGTGGAGATTGTCACTGATGGGGAAGAGCCTGCTGAGATGATCCAGGTCGGGGGACATTAGGGTGGGCAGCCGGGAGAAGCAGTGAGGAGGGTGGTCAGTAGAGGATGGCAGGGGTAGGGGTGGGCGGTCTGGGGTACTGCTTAGGGCTGTGGCTAGCTCACTGGGTGCCCTCGTGTGACTCAGAGTAATGTATCCCTCTGGGCGGATGGACCAGTGGCCTCGCTCACCTCTGCCGGGTGTCCTTGTGCAGGAGGCAGTTAGTCCCCTGCCAGAGGTGGTGGCCTTGGGCATGATGGGTTGGGAAGGTTTGGGGCAGATGCCCAGGAATCCCTGGAAACCTGGCCTGCCCTGGCCCCTGTAGGTCCTGGGTCCCAAGCCTGCTCTGAAGGAGGGGAACCCTGAGGAAGACCTGACAGCTGACCGGACAAACGCCCAGGCCGCGGCTCTGTATAAGGTGGGCACTGTGGGCCTGCGCTGTGCCCAGGCAGGGGCTGCTGCAGGGAGAAGAGAAAGCCCCGGGAAGGTTGAGCCTGGCAGCACGGTGGTTTATTCAGGGCTTGGTGTGAGGTGAGGATGGGAAATGGACAGATGTCTGGCCCTCCTGAGGAGATAAAAGCCACTTCACTTGTGGCCCATTGTTGGAGAAGGAGGTGTGAAGCCAAAGCTGAGCTTTACTTTTTCGGATTCTTTGCATTCATTTGTAATTTGGAATCCACCTAAGTGGAGGCGGGGCCTCCGTGCTACAGTGATTGAGGGTGATGTGAGGGGTGGGGTGCCTACGATTTGCCCGTCAGTGCTATCTGCCCCGAGTCCTCAGGCTGGGGCCATGGTGCAGGGGTGGAGCTTAGGGCTGTGTGTTGGGAGCAGGGGGTGGGATCTGGCACTGCCCATCCTCCCCCAGGTCTCCGACGCCACTGGACAGATGAACCTGACCAAGGTGGCCGACTCCAGTCCCTTTGCCCTCGATCTGCTGCTGTCTGATGACTGCTTCGTGCTGGACAATGGGCTCTGTGGCAAGATCTACATTTGGAAGGGTACGTGTGGCTTCTCCATGCTAGCCCAACACCGCCGCAGCTGCTCTGAGCTGGGTACGCTTCCCGTTGGAGGGCTCGGCCTGCCTGACTGCTTTCAAAACCAGCCCCAGGGAGGCCCTGAGGGCTTTCTCTGTGCTGTTCTCGGCCCCCCTAAATTCCAGGCAATGGTTCTGAAACTCAAGCATGCTTTAGAATCACTGGAGGGCCTCTTAAAACAGATGGCTACCTGCCTCCACCCCCCGAGTTTGGATATCTAACCGGTTCCCAGGCCTTGCTGCTGGTCCAGGAGCACATTTTGAGGACCACTGTTCTAGAACACTCCTAGGCCCTTGAGGGCTGCTGGGATCCCAATCTTGCCATTCTGCCCATGGGGTGCGACAGAGAGATTTTAGGTACATTAAATCCCACTTTATGCACTGGGAAATGAACTAGTAGAACTTGTTTTTCCAAGAGATTGTATTGGCTGGGGATAGAAACACTGTTGTGTGTAAACTTGTCCACTTGGTTTAACTCTGAAAATGTTGAAACAAAACTCGGAGCCTCTGAGTGACCCTGGGGGCCTCTTTACTTCTCCATGCTTGCCTTTTCTTGAGCGTGTCTTACCTCCCTGACCAGATTATACATTTCCCGAAAGCAGGAACCGTACCATCTCTAGTGTCGTGACTAAATAGCATTTGCTCAATAGATATTTGTGGGGACAACCGAAGCCAAGAGAAACCCCCGGCCCTAGGAAGGAAGATGAGGAAGGATAAGGTGTTCCAAGGATAGCTGCTACTAGCCAGTAATACTCCCGCTTCGGGGAAGGGCCAGAGCGGCCGACAGCATGGCGGCTTTCTACGAGTTGGGCGGGGATGGGTGGAGATTGTGCACTGGGGCTGCCACGGGGTCCCTTTCCCATGGGACCAGTTCCAGGCATGAGAGGTTCCCAGATACCCACGGAAGGGAATTTAACCCCAAGCAAAGAACCGAACCATTCTGGAAAGAGAAACCGGAGAAGAAAACAAACAAATAAGAACGCTGGGAGCCAAGAAGAGAAGTACTTTGCCTTAAGCTGGAGTATAGCTTGCATTAAAGGAACTGCCCACAGGAGGAAATGGATAACTGGATGCTCTTCCTTTTTATAAGGTCTTTGGTGGCCTACCTAATGGCCTACGTACCATTAGGCTGAGGTCGGCTATCTGGCATTGTGGGAGGAAGACTAATAAATCACACCCTTTGTCCTATTTAGTTTTACACAAAAGGCTTGATACTTGTTGATACTTGTCAGCGGTACAGTTGATAGGCTCCAGAGGTGAGGTGTCCTGGGGCGGGGCTCTAGATTTAGGGTCTCATGCCACGGGAACACTAGCTCTCTCTCTGAATATCTGTGGGCCCCCGGTCCGAGCAGAAGGTTTTGATTAGAGGAGGCGGAAAGAGCAGCTTTCATATCACTTGGAGCTGCTGGGTTGAGAAAAGTCTCAAGAGGTTGACCTCACGGCTCCAAAGACCTCCTCAGGGTCTTGCAACCCTCCTGGTCCGTTTATTTAAAAAGTGGCTGGCTGTTCTATGGACCTCCCCTTAAATTTCCTTGAGAAAATGGGATGTGAACTAGAGAGAATCCCTGCTCTTAAAAAACAAAAAATCCCCTTCCTATTGATCCAGGGCGAAAAGCTAACGAGAAGGAGCGGCAGGCAGCTCTCCAGGTGGCAGAGGACTTCATCTCTCGCATGCGCTATGCCCCCAACACTCAGGTGAGGAGGCGCCTTGTGCCCCAACTCCCCCTCCTGGGACTCTTCTCGTGGCCTCTTGCCCCAAAGACTGGGGGAAGAGGGCAGGAAATCCTCGAGCACAGTCAGGAGCAGTCTGACCTCCCTACCATCCAGTGGGAAAGCCCCTCTTAATCCTTCAACATTTAAAAGCAAGAGGATGCTGGGCAGCCCCTCCCTGGCAGCCCAGAGAGCGGGTGTGCCTTCGCAGAGCTTGTGTGTCTCCTCTGGGCCATTGTCCCTGGCCCGTACACCCCCTGTTGCGCCAGCAATAGGACTCCATGAGTCTTTCCGAAGGCTCATCTGTGACTAGTGCGTCTATCAAACTGCACACACGAGTTCTTGAGGCGATGTTCTCTCAGCTCATGTCCCCGTAATCTTCTTTCTCATCTCTTGGCTTACCTGGAGAAGCATTCCTGGCCCGGAGACCAATGTGGACTCAGGGCTGGGGCCCAGCACCCACCTCCGTGGCTTTGTCCTTGCCTGGTGGAGGCCAGGGTGGAACCTTGTGGGCTATCCTTCTCCCCTGTTTTTCCTGCAGGTGGAGATTCTGCCCCAGGGCCGCGAGAGTCCCATCTTCAAGCAATTCTTCAAGGACTGGAAATGAGAGTGGGCATCTCCCTGCCCCTGGCCTCCTGCCCGCTTTCTCCTGCTCTGGCTGCCTGGTCAGTGCTGAGGTGCCCGTGAGGACGTTCAATAAAGGAGACAAGTGCCTCCCCAGCTCTCTGCTGTCAGCTAATTCTCACTCCCCACCCGTCCACCAGGGCTTACCCACACACTGGGGCAGAGGAGGACCGACCCAGTGACGATCCCCCTACCCGCTGACTTTGCATGATTGAGGCAGAGGGGCCAGGATTCCCTCTGGGCAGGTAGTGCTGTGAACCCAGTAGAGAAGCGGCACAGCACCAGGCCTCAGGATAGCTTTCAGCCAAGGGTTCAGTTCAGTCACGCATTCCCCACTGGGACAAGGTTGTGGCAACGGGCTTGGGATACATTTCTCTTCAAGCCAGTCTTTCCTCAGCTGCTGTAATTAACCATGGTGAGGCGGCTTCCAAACGACACGCTTGCCGATCAAGAGGCTTGCTTCTCACTGCTGTGCAGAAGTCTGGCCTGTCACCTCATAGGCACATCGTATCATGTTAGGCCAATGAGCACAGGGCCCCTGTAGGGCTGGGGGAGAGCCCCACACTAGTGTGGAGAGTCACGGGTTCTGGTTTACACTCTGCCTCTATTTCATCCTGGGCAAGTTGCTTTTCCTTGTCTAGGAAAAGACAGACCTTAGTTCATTCTCTTGTGCAATGGTGTGATGGCTGGAATATCAAAGAGCCTAGATAGCTAAATAGGAGGAGAACACAGTCACCCAATGTGGCCCCACCCTGGGGGGGCAGGATCTAGGGTGGGAAAGAGCACGGATGGGTAAGCCTGGACTTGAGTTAATGAGGCCAGGCAGGGCTGTGACTATCCTGACCTGCCCTCACCCCTGGGCTCCAAGGGTTCTGTGGCTTCTGAGCTCTGACCTGCTGGATTCTTCCATCCCAAACAAATTCTGACCAAGTTCATCTTGTTGATTTCATGCAAAGCAGCACAGAAAAATCACCTCCCCTGCATAGCACCCCCAGCCTGCCCTCGGTGGAGCTGTCAGCCTATACAGACAGCATGTGCAGGGATGATTTGCAAAGGAGAGAGTGAGGGCTGCACCAAATCCATGGCTCCGACGTTTTTAGGGCGGCGAAGCATTTTGTCTCCCATGGAAGGTCTAGGTAGGCCCTTCCCAAGAAAAAAGCACAGGTTAAGACTTTTGCATCCACTTTCAGAGTGTTTCAGCCCCCCCTCACCCTTCCTCAACAGAACCACAACTTAATCCCTGGATTGTGTTGTTGGTAATGTCCCAAGGTCTGAAGCTGAGTGCCCTGGAGAGCATTACACGGGGAGTGACTTGATTATAAAGGACTGCCTCCCCTTCAGCTAGAGGCCCATGCGGACTGCTCCCTGAGCACGCTGCAGCCTGGGCATTCACCACCGGGTCTGCTGAGTTAGGCTTCCGGTCTGAGAGCCAGGGGAAGGAATCTGCAGGAAGGGAACTATGGAACCTGACTCTGAAGTGGGGGCTGAGCTGTAGCCTTTCCGTGTTCCGGCTCCACCAAGCCTAACAAAGCTCCCTGCCACCCCTGCAGGCCAGCTAAGCACCCAGACTGGAGGAAGAAAAGCAGATGAAGGATTAGTTCAGGTCTGGCCAAGATGGTGCTGTGCGAGGCAAACTGCAGAGTCGAGGCATCCTGCTGACAGCAGTGGGGAGGTCCCTGCCGTTTCCTGCCTCGGTGGCTAGCTATCATCCCCCACCTCTGTGATGGACCCCAGCTCCAGGGGGTTAGACTTAGTGAGGCCTGCAAGGCCTGGACAGTGGTCTTCAGTGGGTCTACTGGAGGGAGTACAGAGGACAGGAGAGCAGTGTAGTGGGGTCTCAGCTGCCCCCTGCTGCCCAGCGAAGGAAACCCTGGCCTGGAGGAATGGAACAACGGAGCTACGAGCTTCCCCAGAAGCACATATAGGAAAACCTGTGGATGCCTCACAGCAATCTTCACAAGAGCCAGGGCCACCTTGCCCACTGGCTAGAGTGTGCAAGGAGTCTCTGGGCCTGTAAGTACAAATGGATATCTATGCCCTCAGCAGGGGCCTGGCCAGGGCAGAGCACCCTTCTCTCCTGGAGCCCGGGACCGGTGCCATCACTGGGCTGGAGCACCTGGCTCTACCAGGCTGGAGGAAAACACCTGGGGCCCTTGGCCTAGGACAATTCTTTTATTCAAAAACTGCCGATGTGTGAACCTCCTCCTTCGTCCAGGCCAGAAAACCATCCCTGGTGGCAACCGCACACCTTCATGGGGTGGGGTTTGTGTAGTAGTGGGGTGCCCAGCTGGTGGGCAGTGGGGATGGGCGGCAGTGGAGACACTCAGCTGAAAGCCAATTCTGTATCCTCAACAGCGGGGCTGAGGCATGGGGAGATGTGAGGGTGGGGTGAGTGCGAGGCCAGAAACCCCAGAGGGGCCCCATATCAGCCTGGTGGAGGAAGGAGAGGAAGACCTGTTGCTCTGGTTCGTGCTGTCCCCTGTTGGCTGCTGCCACTGCTCCTCCCTTCGAATTCTAGCCACAGGGTCCCTGTCCTGCGGGCACCTGGGGCCTGAGAGCCTGCCGCCCAGGGAGTCAGAATTCTGGCACCTCTGTGTGGGCATATCTTTCGATGTGCAGATATGTAGAACATCCAGGTAGGGCTTTCCCGCCTCATGATCCATTCACTCAGTGGGATTACCTGGAAACCAACTCTAAAGTAGCTCAATTCCAATTATGGCAAGTTCATCGCTCTGGAGGCAGGTCTGTGGGGAATGGGATGAGTCTAACTGTCCCTAATGTCTCACACGGGTGAGGGTCCTTGGATTCGCCAAGGAGGTCCAGCCGGCATGCACTTGGCATAATGCGCCAAGTGCCCTTCCAAAGCCCCCGTGGCCCAGCAGCTGGGTCTTTCTGTCAGCCTCCGGTTGGTCAGATCAGCCGCGTGCCTTTGGATGAATGTGGTGGCAGGTCACACACGCCTGTGAAGGTGAGATCCTTGGAGTGAGAGGCTTGTGGCCCACAGCACTTCTGTGTTCCCAACAATGAGGCCTGTCCCTTTGACACTCCAGCCAGGTAGATTTCCAGGGTCTTGAGCAGCCGCCTCGGGCTCTTCTTGGCCAACACCTCCAAGTCTGGAACAGAGGAATGGAGAACAAAAGGCTTGAGGGGGCTTTGGGCTGCACACCAGTCCAGGCCTAGCAGCTCTGGGGGCACCCCCCAACCCAGACCCTGTGGAGAGAAGGGTGAAAGGGTCCAAGGTGGAGAGCTCTCCAGAGAGGGAGGCTGACGGACCAGGGAAGCCACAAGGAACTGCACATTCTACCTTGACCAGGGCAGTCTCGACTTTGAATGGTCAGTCCACCCGATGGACCCAGCTTTTGATTCAGTAAATATGATCTGAGGTCAGAAAGGGAGGAGAGGTGGCAGGCTCCAGAGGGTGGGCTGATGGACACTTTGGGAAGCTGGAGTTTGAGAAAGTGTGAATGGGGGGGAGGGGGGAGGAGGGGGAGCGAACTGTAACCCAAACCAGTCTAGCAACTATCCTGGGGTCCCTGAACCTGGGTACCCTAGGAGTTCAGACCCCCTAGGTCAAGACAAAAGAGCACACCTTTGAGGACAAAGCCAGAGTCTGCGATGGTCTTCTGCTGAGTCCTCCAAACGTGTGCGAGGCGGAGGAAGGTGGCGGCGTAGAAGCTGTTCACAACCGGGATCACCTTTTGCTGCCGGTTGCACTCCCTACAGCACAAGGGCGGGGGGCGGGGGGGGGGGGGTGACCCGCCCCGCAGCAGACAAGCTGACAGCCAGGTGCCTCCTGCCCTCTATTCCCCCAGGGAGCCTTTCCTCAGGCAGCCTTCACCTCAGGGTAGGGTTGGACTCTGCTGGGACTGGACTCTGTTGGGGCTCTGGGAGAGGGGCTGGGAGAATGGGGCAGGGGGTGGGAGGGAACCAGGTTCTGCTGGGTCGCTCTCATCAGCTGGCTGGGGTTGACCAGCGTGGGGACTCACCTGGAGAGACATTCCTCCCTTAAGGCCTGGATTGCGATGCGGGTGATATTCACGGACATCAAACAGAAGGGGAATTGCTGGAATGGAGCGGGCACAGGGTCAGTGGCAGCCCGGCTCTTTACATGTTAGTTTCTACCGTTGCACATACCCAAGGACACCCCCTGAGGGGCACACACAGATCAGTACACTCCTTAGTTGGAAACAAGAGCCAAAGTCTCTTTATTCCATCTGCTTCCCCTAAGAAAAAGCCATTACATTATGATACAGAACTGTGCTGTCCAGTATGGTAGCAAGTAGCCACCAAGAGCGACTTAAATTAGTTAAAAATTAGGGGCACCTGGGTGGCTCAGTTGGCTAAGCGTCTGACTTCAGCTCAAGTCATGACCTCACAGTTTGTGAGTTCCAGCCCCGCATCGGGCTCTCCCAATCTCATCCCATTGAGCTTGGGATTCTCTCTCTCTCTCTCTCTCTCTACCCCTGCCCCACTTGTGCTCTCTCTAAATAAGTAAATAAACTTAAAACTTATGTAAATTAGTTAAAAATTAAGCAAAACTAAAAATCCGACTCCTCGGAACACCTGGGTGGCTTAGCTGGTTAAGTGTCCGACTTCGACTCAGGTCATGATCTCATGGTTCATGAGTTTGAGCCCCATATTAAGCTCTATGCTGTCAGCACAGAGCCTGCTTCAGATCCTCTGTCTCCCTCTCTCTCTCTCTGCTCCCCCTGCTGGTTCTCTCTCTTTCAAAATAAACAAACAAACAAACAAACAAACATAAACAAAAATTCAACTCCTTAGTTGAAAAAAAAACTGAACTCCTGTGACGCCCGAGGGTCTCAATCGGTGAAGCGTCTGACTCTTGATCTCAGCTCAGGTCATGATTTCACAGTTATGAGATGAAGCCCCGAGTGGGGCTCGGCGCTGACAGCGGGGAGCCTGGTTGGAATTCTCTCTCTCCCTCTCCCTCTGCCCCTCCCCTATTCTCTCGCTCTCAAAATAAATAAGTAAACTTAAAAATTTTTCGAAAAACAAAACTGAAGTCCTTAGTTCTATTCGTTATATATAGAGTGCTCAATAGCCATCTGTGCTGAGTAGCTAGCTACTGTATTGAGCAGTGCCAATAAAGAACACTCCCTTCATTGCAGAAAGTTCTATCTGACAGCACTGAACCGTAGAGGGTCTTCTGGCTCCACAAAGATTTTTCTTGGGGTCTTCATGACATCTGGGCTCCAGATCTTGGCCTCGACGCCTGCTGGCTGTGTGTCCTTAGGAAGGCCACCCGAACTCTATGAGACTTAGCTTTCCCGTTTCTTAAAACCAAAAAGGAAATAACATTGAGGACTGCGCAGGAAAGAGTTAACGCACCAGACCTGAGACTGCTGTCCTGAGAAAGACCTGCCTGCAAGGGTGGCCTTTGGCTGGCACCTGGGAACTTGGATTTTGGGAGGGTTTCCACCATCCCCTCAGGATGACTCATGTGCCTTAACTGTACAAACAATGTGGTTTATGCTGAATATCTGCTTTTTCTCTGACTCTGGAATTTTGGTGTGTGCTACACAGAGGGTGTGTGCACGACTGCCCCCATAAAACCTTGGGTACTGAATCTCTAGAGAGCTGCCCTGGCTGGCAACATTTCCTGTGCTGCATGATTCGATACTGGAGGAATTAAGTGTTTCCCGTGTGGTTCTACCGGAAGAAGACTCTTGGAAGGAAGCTCACGCCCGATTTCCTGCGGATTTGTCCCACGCACTCCTTCCCTTTGCTGATTTTCCTATTGCTAGACTAAATCATAGCTATCAGTGTGACTATAGGCCAAGTCCTGTGAATCTTCCCAGTCAATCATCGAACCTGGGGGTGGTCCTGGGGACCTTGACAAAAGGGCCATGCTGGGTGGAGTCGAGTCACTATTCATTACAAAAACGTTATGAGATTGGTTTTATTACCTACAGTTCACATTTTCTATTATCTGTTCCACAACCTACTCACAGAGTTATCGTCACGAGCAATTAGATCGCATATGCAAAATACTAAGCACAGTGCCAGCCTAAGGAAGTGTTAACAAATGTTCATAATTATCCTTTCCTCAACATGAGTAGCTGAGGTCAGCAGCAATGCATTTATACCTTCATGTATTGCCTACTTAATTACCATATATACTCGTATAAGATTGCTCCCTCCCTAGACTTTTTTCAGTCTAAAAATAAACACGGGAACAAGAATATGGTAGCAACATAATTAACAGAGGATCGAAACCCAGTGTTTGCTCACTCTTGAGAACACTGTTACCGAGCCCACTTACTAAAAAGCAGTGAAAAACTGGAATTCAGATCTAAATGCCTCCTTTTCTTCAGCAGTTCCTTGGCCCCTGACAAGTGTTGCCTAGAGCTAAAATACTACACTGAGGCTGTGTTGAGGAACTGACTGAAAGACAGCGGAGGAAGCTACCTCTTTGCAGGCCTGTCATGTTGGTGGAATGAAACAAGGCATGGAAAGTGTGTGGAAGGCTATTAAAGTGTGTATGTGAGCAAGCATTACCATAAGGTGCTTCCTCGCCTGCCAGCAAGTAGCCCGATGTGCCCTGCACCCCTCGGTGTCTGTGACAGCACCCCTTCTCCGCATGGTGTGGGCTAAACACTTCCATACTGCTGGGATTCGTGGGAGTCTGCCCCCCTACACCGGCATGTGTACTTTTTTGCCAGTTCCCCTTTAGCAGGATGTACCGTGGGTACGTGGGGCTTTACGTTTCCCCTCAGGAGAGAACAGGACCAGCTGCTGGCAGAGCTTTGGCCCCCAGCTGTTACTCTGATCTCGCACACGCCTCCTGGAAAACGGTGTTTTCAAGGTTCATAAGGGCTTGAGGTCAAGCTTTACTTTAAAATCTTGGCATTGCTTTTACTTCAAGGAATTTTAAAATAAATCTGGGAGGGACCTTAGAATTGTTTAGGCCAAGCCCCTTATTTCATAGAAGAGCAGGCTAAGGCCCGGAGAGGTTAAGTGACTTACATCATAGCCCCATAATAATACTGCAGATGGAGCCAGGATCTAGCTTCCTGACGCCTATACCAGCCCTCTTATTAGGTTAAACTGCTGTTCCATCTTACTGGCCAACATGCATATTGTGGAGTAAACATAAATCCCCAGGAAGTTCCATAAAGGCCAGCCGGTGAAGGGATGAGAAACGGACTGGTCAAAGCATTCAGTCTGGGTCCGTGCAGATCAAGTACCCAGTACTCTCTCATCCTGCTGCTCCCTCTGCCTGGGATGTCCCTCCCATAGACATCTGGATGGCTTGCTCCCTCACCTCCCTCAAGCCTGTCCTTAAAAACAAATGAGGTATTCGGAGTTGGCAATACCCTCCACCCTGGCATCCATTTTCCTGTAGGCAGCTCTTACAACAGAGCTTTCGTACATCATAAGAAGGGAGACAATGAGGTCAGAGATAACTCATAGGAAATACCAATTAGCCGTGGGACCTTCAGCAAGTCATTTGGTTTCTCTGGGTCTCCATTTCCATGCCTCTAAAATGAGGGGCTGGATTGCTGAGGTACTCCTCAACTTCAAGAGAGGGGACCACGGCATAAGCTACCAGGTACGGTTCTCAAACTTAACCCAGACATTACCTCCCTGCATCGTGAAGACCACAGAACATGCCCACATTCTCACCCTGTGGGGCCTCCGATATATCTCAAGACCAGATACTTGTGAAGTCCCACTCTTGCCTCTTCCAGTGTTTCCTGGAACAGACAGGCATAAGTGAAGCCTTAAAATTTAATGGGTGCTTTTCCTCCCAAAGATACAGAGATATTGAGTAGACATCAGAAATGTAAAACTGCCCCAGGGGCGCGTGGGTGGCTCAGTTGGCTAAGTATCGGACTCTTGATATTGACTCAGGTCATGATCATACAGTTTGCCTCAGGTTCTGTGCTGACAGTGTGGAGCCTGCTTGGGATTCTCTTTCTCTCTCTGTCTACTCTGCCCCTCCCCGCTCGCTCACACACACACACACACACACACACACACACACACTCACTCTCACTCTCTCCAAATAAATAAATAAATAAATAAACAATTAAAAAAAGAAAAAGAAAGAAAGAAAAAGTGTCCCAGTGGCAGGAACCATATGATAACTTGTTTTGTTTTCAAGAAGTTTTGGATTAAAAAAGGGATCCACCTAAGACACACATACACACACACTAAAATAAGTTAAAAATTAAAAAGGTATCTACTTTACTAACAGTTGTGTGTGTGTGTGTGTGTATGTGTGCCCTCATGCACACACAGATATGTATTCAACTGACTTTAAAAACATAAGCTGTATTTATGTATGTATTATTACACATAAGATGTATAAAGTGTATTTTTACTCACGGAAATCAATTACGTTGAGGGGCACTTGGGTGACTCAGTCTGTTAAGTGTCCGATTCTTGATTTTGGCTCAGGTCATGATCTCACAAACCATGAGATCAAGCCCTGTGTCAGGCTCCACGCTAACAGTGCGGAGCCTGCTTAGGATTCTCTCTCCCTCTCTCTCTGCCCTTCCTTGCTTGCTCTGTCTCAAAATAAATAAACTTCCAAAAAAATTTTTTTAAGTTACTTTGATAACAAACACTCACTGAATGGCTAATGTGCTTGGCACTTTACATAGTTTATCTCTAACTTAGAATAATTCTGCAGGGTTGGAATTACTTTCTCATTTGACAAGAAGGAAGAAATTGAGATTCTGAGAACTACAAAACATGGCCAGCCACACTGTTACTGCAACGGTCTGTTTTGGCAACTCAGGCCTGCCCACCTCCAACCCTCTAGGGTAAGATGATCTGATGCAAGTGTTGCAGGTCTGATGCTCAGCCACTGTTCTTGGGCTCCCCTCCCTCAGGCAGTACCAAAGCACACCACCTTCCTGCACCAGGGCTGGGACAGGTACACTCGCCTCCGTAGACCTCCCCTATCAGGGCTGGGAGCGAACCTGTAGCACATGTGTGTATTCCAGGCTCTGTCCACAGAGAGGGCCTGGAAGGGTCAGAACTTACTAGCAGTGAGAACACTTGGCCCTCAGCGCTTGCTTTCTAAATGTCATTCTCCAACTAAAAGAGCAAGAGCTCCTTAGAGAAGTGGGTGATTCCAGGCCTGGAAATCATATGGGGAAAATACAAGATGAGACCAGAGCATTTTCTGCAGTCCAGAAAGCTAAATAGCGCTCAGAAAAGGGCACACTGTAAGGGCACAGGTGCCCACCTGAAAGAGCTCCGAAAATGGCCGAAGACCTTGAAACAATGTGAGCAACAAAATAAGTAATGATACTATTGGGTTATAACCCATAGAAAAAGATAAATATCTATATACACTGATATAAAAACGGAGTATTTGCGCAGTCTCAAAGTATCTTCCCCAAGACAGTTACTAATTACAAAGGGGAAAAATAATAACTCTACAGTGTAGAAACCTGGCAGACACCTTAACCACACGATCAAGGTTAACCTTACCAGCAGTAAGACATGTTGGCGTTACGTGCTCCTGAGCTGAGGCACAGAGAAGGCCACTGCTCTTTTGTGGTGCTCTTACCAAAAATGCATAACCTCAATATAAAATTTGTATGGCAGAGCGTCTGGGTGGCTCAGTCGGTTGTGTCTGACTCTTGATTTTGGCTCGGGTCATGATCTCACGACTTGTGAGATTGAGCCCCGTGTCAGGCTCTGTGCTGAGCATGGAGCCTGCTTAGGATTCTCTCTCTCCCTCCCTCTCCGCCTCTCCTGAACTTGTGCTCTCTCTCAAAATAAGTGAATGGACACTTAAAAAGTAAAATAAAATTTGTATGGCAGACTGAACCCCCCAACCTTGCTCTTTCTTTTCTATTTCAGTTGATGGCCACTCTATCTTTCCAGTTGCTCAGACTAAAAATCTTTTTTTCTCACACCCATAATCAATCCATCAGAAAAATATGCTGGTTCTTCTTTCTTTTTCTTTCTTTCTTTCTTTCTTTCTTTCTTTCTTTCTTTCTTTTCTTTCTTTTTTTTTTTTTAAAGCAAACTCTCCCTCCAACCTGGGCCTTGAACTCATAACCCCAAGACCAAGAGTCACATGCCCTTCCAACTGAGCCAGCCAGGCACCCCAACTAGCTGTACTTTCTTAAGCCCATACGCTCCAGATCCCATATCCAGAATCTGACTACTTCACAACACCTCCTCTGAAAACACCCATCATCTCTGACTGGATTATAAAAGCCCTCCCTACAGACTATTCTCAACCTAGCCACTGAGAGGATACATTTAAAAATGTTGAGTTGGATCATGTACTCCAGGCTGCTGAAAACCCTCACTTTATTTAGAGTAAAATCAAAAGTCCTCATCATAACCTACCAGGCCCTCTGCCATCTGGTCCCCGTTAGCCATATGACCTCCCTCCCGACTGTTCTCCTGGGCTCCTTCCACTCCAACTGGTTCCCTACTACCCCTTCACATGCCAGACATACTCCTTCCTCAGCACCTTTGCTCTTGTCACTCCCTCTGCGTGGAGTGTCCTCCCCCAGGTGAAGGGCCAACACCTTCACCTCCTTCAAGGTCTAGTTTAAGTCCCTCCCTCTCATGAGAGCTACCTTGAGCACCCTAACCTTACCCTACTTGTTCTTTCCGCTTAGCACTTACCACCTTTGGACATACTTGATCATTCATTTACATGTTAGTCTCACTGCCTTGTCTTCTGTGCTAGAAGGATCTTTGCTTTGTTCTCTGATGTATCCCAAGCACTAAGCACAATAAGTAGCATAGGGAATGCTGAATAAAAATTTGTTTCGTGGGGGCCCCAGTCAGTTAAGCTCAGTCAGTGGAGTGTCTGAGTCTTGATTTCGGTTCAGGTCATGATCTCACAGTTTGTGAATTCGAGCCCCGAGTCAAGTTCTTCACTGACAGCACAGAGCCTGCTTAAGATTTTCCCTCTCCCTCTCCCTCTCCCTCTGCCTTTCTCCTGCTCAGTCTCTCTCAAAATAAATACATAAATAAATAAGTAACTTAAAATTTCTTGTATAGTGGATAAATTCCATGTTCCATGCATATGGCATAGATGAATGGCAGAAAACAGGTCAAATTTATTTTCTAAAATGGTGGGATGGGGCACCTGGATGGCTCAGTTCATGGAGCATGCTAGTCTTGATCTTGGGGTTGTGAATTCGAGCCCCAAATTGGGGGTAGAGATTATTTAAAAAAAAAAAATAAACAAAACAAAACAAAACAAAATGGTAGAACTACCACCTTTTACTACCTGGGAAAAACGTGAAACCTAACTCCAAAGAAGGCTTGGACAGACCGAGGGCTACAGGAAGCCACTTCTGGCCTGTCAGTAAGACCATGTGTCTGTCACCTGACCCTCACAGGCAAATCTCCTCCTCTGGGGCACATAAAGGCTAACTCTTCTCCTTTAGGGTCAGGAGAACCTACTAATACTGTTGAAGGGATTTCCTCAGGGAGGACAATGAGTTGACACGTTAATATCACAGCTACCAGCTACACCTAGTGCTTCCATATACAATCTCATTTAATTTTCCTAACTATCCAGCTGAAGTGTTCGTGATTTCCATTCTATGGATGAAAAAAAACCACGGCTCTGAGGAGTTAAAACACTTGCTTGAGACATAGGCTAACTAGTGGTAGAGCTCAGATTCCAGCGCAGGTCAGGCTGGCGGGGGAAGTCTGGTCCTGGTTTGGCCCCAGTTGTCCTGAGAGGCTTCAACCACTAGAGACAGCCCCCCGTGAGGCTCTCCTGATAGCTCAGGAGCACCATGCACCCGGATCCTGGGTCCACAGCCCTTTCTCTGGCTGCCCAGCAAAGCCCCACCTGGATATGGTGACGAGACAGGCGGAAAATCTCCTGGGCCATCAGCAAAGTCTTCGAGTCCATCACCAGGTACAGCAGGTGCAGGAGGGCAAGGAAGCCTGCTCCTCTCAGGTCTGTGGCCGGATTCGCTCCTGCAACAGAGATGAGGACATGGAGGGTGACGGCGGGCAATGCCAAATGAAGTCCCTCCTCCCGTGGGCTTCAAGGACTTGATTACCTTTGCTACAGGCCAAGTGGGGAGTCTGGACTTCCATCCCTGCCTGACTGTAACAAGGTGCCCCTTAGTTCCACCAAGGTAGTTTCAGCAAACTGGGACCTGGGAGTGAGCCCCCATACCCTTGCGATGTCAATGAAGTCTACATGGGACTCCTGTAATGAGTCATGTAATTTGGTACCTGTGCCCCTCTTATCCAGTGGCATCAGCGGAGGCCGAACAGGGTGCCTGGGTGGCTCAGTCGGTTCAGTGTCCGACTCTTGGTTTCAGCTCAGGTTATGATTTCACGGTTCCATGAGTGAGTTTGAGCCCCACGAGAGGTTCCGCACTGCCAGCAAGGAACCTGCTTGGGATTCTCTCTGTCTGTCTCTCTCGGGCGCTCTCTGTCTCTGCCCCTCCCCTGCTCACGCTGTCTCTGTCTCTCTCAAAATAAATAAATAAACTTAAAGAAAAAAAGAGTATATTTATCTTGATGAGCACTGAGTACTAGATGGAATTGTTGAAACACTATTATTATACACCTGAAACTAATTTATCACCAGCAGGACTACTTTAGAAAATGGCTAAAGGAAGTTCTTGAAAATGAAAGGAAATGATAAAAGAAGAAATCTCAGAATATCAAAAAGGAAGACAGAGCAATGCAAAGAGTAAACATACGGGCAAATACAGCAGACTTTGCTCCTCCTCTTGAGTTTTTATTTTTTTTTATTTATTTATTTTTTTTTTTTTAAATTTTTTTTTAACGTTTATTTATTTTTGAGACAGAGAGAGAGACAGAGCATGAACGGGGGAGGGTCAGAGAGAGGGAGACACAGAATCTGAAACAGGCTCCAGGCTCTGAGCTGTCAGCACAGAGCCCGATGCGGGGCTCGAACTCACAGACCGCGAGATCGTGACCTGAGCCGAAGTCGGCCGCTTAACCGACTGAGCCACCCAGGCGCCCCTCCTCTTGAGTTTTTAAAATTGTTTGATGGTTAAAACAAAAATCGTAACACTGACATGATTTTCATTGCATATGGAGGAAAATTTTAAGATAATTATATTATAGATGAGGGAGGATAAAGGAATTTAAACATGTTGGCAATGCCAATGGACCAATTAGTTATAGGTACTTAAAATTTCCTATTTATTTTATTTTCAGAGAGAGAGAGAGAGAGAGAGAGAGAGAGAGAGAGAGAGAGAGAGAGCATGTGCACACACAAGTGGGGAAGGGACAGAGAGACCGGGAAAGAGAATCCCAAGGGCTTGAACCCACGAACCGTGAGATAATGACCTGATCTAAAATCAAGAGCAGGGATGTTTAACTGACTGAGCCACCCAAGTGCCCCTAAAACTTCCTTTTTAAATGAAGACATTTTCCTATTCTATATAAATGTAACTTGATACGATTTTGAAAAAAAAAAGAGTTGTATAATCCCAAAACAGCCGAAATCATTTTGTTTCACTCAAAAAATAAAATAGTATAAAGCAAAATTTTTATCTGTGTTAAAGGAATGAGGAAAAAGAAAACACTAGATTCCAAATCCTATCACTCTGATGCTTTCTGTCTCACTTAGAGTAAATGTTTGACAATGAATGGCCTGTAAGGCCACAAGTGATCTTTTCACTTCAGCCACACTCCTTGCCATTTCTCAAGCATAGTGAACATGCTCACCTCAGGGCCTTTGCATTTCCCATACCCTCTTCCTGGAATGCTTCCCCCCAAGATATCCAGTCTCAGGGTGTTGGCATGATAGGAAGAAGACTGTCTGGGCTCTTGCTCTAGTGGTGGAATCAGGGGTCAAGGAAAAGATGAACCATTCCTGTCTCTTACCCTGAAAGCCCAGATCTTCCCAGTGGTCTCCGTAGAGGGCACAGTCAAACTTGGAGCCAGTCAGCTTCTTATAGATGGTCTGGAGGACTCGGCCATGCATTGGGTCTTGGTTATCCAGGCCACCTACCCAAAAACACATCCCGCCCCCCCGTTGGATTGCTGGCCTCTGAAGGGATGACTGAAGTGTTTCTCAGAAAATGGTTGACACAAGGTAGATCTGGACTGTACTCGTCACTGTGTTCTCCCACATTTTCATCCCGCGGCTCCCGCTCTCCCCCACAACAAGGTACATGAAAGACCTCTGGCTTAGCCTCAATAACAGGTGGGCAAACAGTGTTCTCTGCCTGACCACAGATGCAGCACCCGTGCACTCACACTGAGCAATGGTCAGGACCAAGTCCCTTTCTTCACGGAGGCCCTGGTGGAGCTTTGGAGGCCCGAAGAGGCAGTGCCGGAGGGCAGCGAGCCCAGTCCTTCGAATAGTTGGCTGAATTTTTTTCTGGGGAGGAAATCGCAGGCCATGAGCAGAGGGCTGAGTTCACCTGCTTGTTTGTTTATTTATTTATTTTTATTTTTTTATTTTTTTAATTTTAGGGAGAGAGAGGGATAGCATGAGCAGGGGAGAGGGGCAGAGGGAAAGAGAGAATCCCAAGCAGGCTCCATGCTCAGTGCAGAGCCCGATGCAGGGCTCGATTCCACATGATCTGAGGGTCATGATCTGAGACGAAATGAAGAGACGCACGCTCAACCAACTGAGCCACCCAGGCGCCCCTCTGAGTTCACCTGCCTTAATAAACTGACCTTTAGGATCAGTACAGGACTGTTCTTGCAGAAAGAAGTAGCTCCCCCAACGACCTGGCTGGGCTGTGGGCCAGGGAAAGGGGGTCGAAGCTGTGAAACACCTGCTCAATCTCTGGAGACAGGCTCTTCTGGCCCCCAGGATTTTTGTGAGTAGGAAAGAGATATAGGCATTATTAGCCCGTTGTCTGCATTTGCTCCTCCGGGTTTCTCCAGAGCTACCTATTCCACCGACTGCCAAGGAGGCTAGAGATGGCTGACGCGGGGACCCCCGCTTTGGTCTGACAGAAGCCAGGCCAGGTTTCCCGGCAGGGCCGCTTTCCCTTTTGTAGGTCTATCTCTTTCTGGAAAGGACATAAATTATAAAGTCTTGCAGGTCCTCTCAACTTCCAGGGTGAGGGAGCCGGTGGGGAGGCGTGTTTAGTGGGGGCTTTTTTGGAGCCGGATACCTGAGGGGTAGCTGGAGCATTCTGTCCATACCACAACCAGCACAACCAGCACCTCCTAAACCAGCACCTCCTAAACCAGGTCGTGCTGACTTATGCCTCAAGGGCCACTGCAGCAGGTATTAGAATTTTCTGGTTTTGGTAGCTTCTGCCTCTCTGGGTCCTAAAAACCAACCTGATTCTTATCTTTGCAGCCTTTCTTTTTTTTTAACGTTTATTCATTTTTGAGACAGAGACAGAGCACGAACAGGGAAAGGGCAGAGAGAGAGGGAGACACAGAATCAGAAGCAGACTCCAGGCTCTGAGCCATCAGCCCAGAGCCCGACGCAGGGCTCGAACTCACGGACCGCAAGATCATGACCTGAGCTGAAGTCGGACGCTTAACCGACTGAGCCACCCAGGCGCCCCTCTTTGCAGCCTTTCTTAAACCTGGTTTTAGGTTGAAGATCTGCAATCACAATCCTCTAAAATTACTCGTAGTCACTCAAGATGCCCCAGAAAGCCCTTGAGCTTTTATTCTCCTCAATGTTTTTAAAATTCTCCTCGGGGCGCCTGGGTGGCTCAGTCGGTTAAGCGTCCGACTTCGGCTCAGGTCACGATCTCGCAGTCCGTGAGTTCGAGCCCCGCGTCGGGCTCTGGGCTGATGGCTCAGAGCCTGGAGCCTGCTTCCGATTCTGTGTCTCCCTCTCTCTCTGCCCCTCCCCCGTTCATGCTCTGTCTCTGTCTCAAAAATAAAAAATAAACGTTAAAAAAAATTTTTTTTAAAAATAAAATTCTCTTCAAAAAATTTTTTTTAAAAATAAAATTCTCTTCAATGTTTTAAAATCCTCACATATTTTTAAAATTCTCAAATCACTTCTGGTTCCGAGGGAACAGCAGATTTTCCTACAATGGCCATGGATTACTCAGCTTTCTAGACAGGATGCCTTGCTTCCCTAAGGAGCTATCTAGCATTTGATTCCAGAGGAAGAACAGGGAGCCGCAACACAGACCTCTGTATGACAGGGCCATAAGAACTCTGGGGCACAGTCCCAAAAAGGCCACTGGGGTCCTGTATGAAGCATGGGTCCTTAGCTACCCCTGATTCTGTGCTCTAAGATTTCTTAGGTGAGGTAGGATCCTCAACTGGAAGCTTCAATCTAGCTTGCCCAGTGTGGGATAGAAACCTGGCCCCTGGGAAGAAGGTGCTTTGCCTGAGACCCCAAAAGTACTTTCATACCTTGAAGGAAGAGAGGTCCACAGTCTGGAAATGCTGCAGGGCTTCATTGAAGGAGATTAGCTGCCCAGGCTGGTCTGAGCTGGCCTGACCTATAGCAAAGGGGAAGACACTCCAGGATTTATAACAGTAGTCATTCCATCGGCGAACATTTACTGAGGGCCCTCTGGTTGTCACCTCTAAGCCAAACGCTGGCCTTCAGTTGCAAACGTCAGATACCTACAGCTAAAACCAATTCTTTTTCAAGGGGCTACCATTATCTGCTGGGCCAGCTCCCTTTTAAGACCAGGCTGTTCAGAGGCTTGCTAGGCTGATCTCTGTAGCTGAGTAGGGACAGATCTGACCTGCGGGGGCGGGGGGGGGGGGTGTCCCTAAATTCCACTCATCTGTGAGGAGGCAACTCACTGACTGGAGTAGGTGCCCCTGTGGGAGCATGCCAAGGTCTGTTTAGGGGCCTTTCCTAACTGCTACTTTGCCCCTTCTCACACCCTGTATGTGAATGACCCCCTTTCTGTCCTTTGGTACTGTCCACAGGGAATTAATTATCAGTTAGCAAATATAGGTGATGACTGATACAGTCCATTGTAATGGCTTTTCAGGAGCCCCAGGGAAGCTCAAGCCAGGTATGGGTCCCAGTTCTACCCTCTTATAGCTCCATCCAAACCTGTCAAAAAAGGAAGTGAGACCATTTTCACCCAGCCCTCGGAGCCGTCCAGCAGATGGCTTCAGCCCCTATCTCCAGAGACCTCCCGCTACAGTGAACAACTTTAGGCAGGGACCCTGGCTGCTGGCCTCCATCCTTCTGCCCAATCTCATCACCCTGCAGAAGCTGACCCTGGCCAAGGTCCTCCCTGTCTTCTCTCAGGTGTGAGTGGATGGCAGCCCTTTCCCCATGGCATTCATTCCCATTTCCTCCAGAGGCAGAATGTCATCATCTCTGGATTTGGGAAGATATTTTATTCTATGTCAAAGGGCTAAAATGAAAATGCTCAGTAATTGTCTCCTAATCTCAGAGTCACAAAAATGTTAGCCACACATGTGGATGGCACCCTTCCTAGCAGCTGGGCTGTGTGGAGACAGTGCCGTTCCTGCGGTTACCTGTCTCCGTCCGGATGTTGTCCACAGCTTCCCATTCTTCTTGGGCTCTGAGCACCTCCACACTCACAGCTGTAACAGTGAGAAAGGGAGACCCTCTGAGATCTAGGTATGTCTGGATCGCTGCTGCAGCCCCCGCCTTGGTTGCCTGTCTTGGATCTCATTGCCCTCAGGTACCCTCTCCACACGGCTGCCAGCGTGAACGTTCAAAAAGGCAGCCCCCTTTGATGTCAGCCCCCTGCTCAAAACCCTCCAGGGATTCTCCATAATTCTCAAGATAAAACCCAAACTCTTCAGCACAGCATCTAAATACGTTCACAGTCTGGGTCTCTCTTGCATCTCTAGCTGTCCCGTAGGGCATGCAGAATCCCTCCACACCTCCCACCTTCGGTGCCTCTGCACAGACGGTTCTGCCACCGCAAAGTCAGCACCCCAGTTAACTCTGATGTCGGCCCTCACCCACACACCTTCTTTGACTTCATTAAATCTGGATTGGGAGTCACTCCTCTGTAAACTCCTGACACCCAGTGCTCGTCAGTGCTGGAATGGTCTCTCCCACTACACTGGGAGCTACATGAGGACCGGGTTCTCCAGAACCTAGCTCAGTGCCTGACCCAGGGCAGGTGTTCAACAAATGTTTGCTAAATGAATGAAAGCACTGGAAAAGCAGGAGAAAACAAGCAGCAAGATAGGTTCTCTATAGCCACCACCCAGCCCTTTCTCCAAACCACAGCTGTCACTCTTTAGCCCAGACTGCTGGTGGCACGTCCTGTCGCGGGCTTTTCCTATTTGCGAGAGAGGAAATCAACAAATAATGGAGAAAACAGAGACACTTGAGTCCAAGACCCCAAATCACGACCCCTCCAGCCTCTACCTCCAGTGGTAAAAGTGAGGGGGCAGCTCCTCTCGGCCATGCAGTCTTGACTGAGGATAGTACAGGACAATTAACTGTTTTGAAAATACACTTGCTAATAAAATAAAATCAATAAAATGCTACCAGAAACTCAAACCACTAACAGATATCGAGGAAGAGAGAGCTGCTGGGAAGCCATGGAGGGCTGTTACTGCCAGCACACTCCAGAGCCAAGTGCTGGTGGGCACTTTCCCTCTGCCGCTCCCCAGCGGTGCTTCCGTGGGCGAGGCACGGACTATGTGCCATCACTCACTGCCACAAGGAGGGGCGTGACTCCTTAGCTTCTCAGGGCAGAATGTGGCCCAAAGATGGGTACTCAGTATGTGTCAGCTAGTATTACTGACAGTCCTGGGTTCAGGTCCAGGGGAGCAGTGGGTAGTGGCAGCAGGGGACATGGGTCTGGATTTCTAGGAAATTCAATCTTGCCAGCCCCCGTCTGGAGTGGACTGGGACCCCGAACCTCCGGGCTCCCAAGCTAGATCACTTCACCAGGATACAGTGCCTGACCTTGGATGGTGAAAAAAATAAAATTTCCTTCCAGCATGCTGGACCCCAGGGAGATGCAAAGGAGGGAGAAAGCGGTTGAACAAAGAGAAGAGTGGAGTGGCAGTGGGGACTGCTCATTATGGTGCTGACGAGGGCCTCGTCACCCCTCACCCTCACCAACGCCCAGCTTCACGGACTCTTCACACTACAGGCCCTCGTTCCAAGCAACTTGGTCAACTTTTCACCCCATATACCCTCACCTACCAAGAACTTGCCAGAAGCTTGTGAGTCAGGAGGAGAAACCTCACCAGGAAGGTGTACGAATCTGCTGAGATTGCAGGTTGGTCAACAGGAAATATAAGGTCCCAGCCAGCAACTGCACTCCGGTGCCTAAACACTGGGGACAAATGTCCAAGGCACGCAAGAGCATCTCCTCCCCTTCCTCTTGGAACCAGGGAGACTCCTCCTCCATCCAAAGATGATCCTGACATTAAATACTAATGCCCCCCTCATTAACAGAAAAAAGTGGAGGCAAAACACAAATCTTCAGGATAGTGAATGCAGCTCACATTAGCACAGGTCTTTATCTTTCTTCCTCTTTCAACTGCCTCCTTTATTTGGGCTCTCTTTCACTTACACAGGAAA
Source organism: Panthera onca (assembly GCF_046562875.1). NCBI lineage: Eukaryota > Metazoa > Chordata > Mammalia > Carnivora > Felidae > Panthera > Panthera onca. The sequence goes on from NC_138341.1 coordinate 40,400,788, forward strand.
CAGCATTGCTGAGTTAGTAAGCTTGCTTATCTATCTATCTATCTATCTATCTACCTAATTTTTAAAGATTTTATTTTTTCAATGTTTATTTATTTATTTTAAGAAGTTTCTGTCTTTTTAAGTTTATTTATTTTTTAAAATTTATTTTGAGAGAGAGAGAGCACGTGTGCAAGTGGGGGAGGGGCAATGAAAGAGGGAGAATCCCAAGCAGGCTCTGCACTCAGCACAGAGCCCAACACGGACCTGAACTCACAGAACGTGAGATCATGCCCTGACCTGAAATCAAGAGTCGGGCGCTTAACTGACTGAGCCACCCAGGCGCCCCTAAATGTTTATTTTTGAGAGAGAGAGAGGGAGGGGCAGAGAGAGAGGGAGACAGAGGATCTGAAGCAGGCTCCACGCTGACAGCAGAGAGACTGACGTGGGGCTCGAACTCACAAACTGCAAGATCATGACCTAAGTCTAAATCGGACACATAACTGAGCCACCCATGCGTCCCCAAAATTTTATTTTTTTAAAGTAATCTCTATACGTGAGGCTCGAACTCATGACCTCAAGATCAAGAGTCGCACACTATGTCTGAGCCAGCCAGGTGCCTCATAAGCCTATCAATTTAAATGAGCTGAGAGCAATCTGGAAGAAAAGTGTAATCATTCAATACGATTAAAAATATCTGGCATATAGCTGCCAGTTGTACTGAAATATAAAATATTTTAGCATTTAAAGCAAGATGTCTAATAAATGTTAGGTTTGTCATCACACAGTGAAGATAAAATTCTGTTTTTTTTTTAAATGTTTGTTTTTGAGAGAGAGGGAGAGAGGGACAGAGAGAGAGAGAGAGAGAGAGACAGAGTGTGAGTGGGGGAGGGGCAGAGAGAGAGAAGGAGACACAGAATCCGAAGCAGGCTCTAGGTTCTGAGCTGTCAGCACAGAGCCCGACATGGGGCTCAAACTCACAAACCATGAGATCATGACCTGAGCTGAAGTCAGACGCTTAACCAGCTCAGCCAACTAGGCACCCCAAAATTCTTTTTCTTTTTTAAATGTTTATTTATTTTTAAAAGACAGCACGAGTGGGGCAGGTGCAGAAAGTGGGGGACAGAAGATCCAAAGTGCACTCAAACTCATGAACCACAAGATCAATACCTGAGCCGAAGTCAGATGCTCAACTGACTGAGCCACCCAGGTGCCCCGTTAAAATTCTATTAGAAGAAACTTCATAGATCTCCAAATAGTTTTTCTACATTAGAATATTTTTAGCAAGTCCCATATTTCTGGAGATTATATTTTCAGTTTGCGGAATTTAAAGATGACAATACAATGAGCACTTACTACAGATTTATAGTTTGTGTGCTAAGCACTTTACCTTACTTAGCTCACTTATTCCTTACACAATTCCTGTTACACAGCAATTCTGTCTGATGCACGCCCAGCTTCATAGATGAAGTAAGTAAAGGTTAGAAGGTTAAGAAACGTGGCTCATGATCCTATAGCTGGTGGGCAGAAGCAGCACTTAACCCAGAGACATGGGATTCCAGAATTGGTGTTTCTCAACTATGAGTGGGCATTTCTGTGTCATAAATCAGCAAGCGAAATGAGCTTTAAATATAGTACATGAGAGAATCATAAAGCCGATAAAATAGGATACTTTCTCTAAGGCTTTTCACATGCACTGAAATCATTTTATTGTCACAGTATCCCTCTGAGGATAAAGGAGGCATTGATATCCCCACTGCAGACACAAAGATGATATGACTTGCCTAAAAGTACACAGTAAGCCACGAGCAGAGCTAGATCAGGACTCAAGCCTTTTGACTCCTAATCCAGAGTTGATTCTAATTTTCCTTGAAGAACGATAAATCTATCAAGTTGTATAGGACAAGTAGTGAAAGAAGTACAAATGATGAAGAATAGACGTGGGGAGCTCTGACTTGGGTCCCACCCAGGCTCCAAGGGCCCTGAAGGGGACCTTACCACCTGGCTCCCATCCATTCGCTTCTGCTGTCAGGGCCCGGAGGATGCCATGGTTCTTCAACTCTGAGATCTGTAGGGGCAGCTGACCTTTAGTGTGAGGGCGAATCCACACCCCTCCGTCCACACAACCAATTCCCACCCTTGGAACTGGAGACCAGAAGGATGGGTTGATTAAAGCCAATCTTAAAAGAGAAGCACATGGAAAACTCCCGCTCTGAGGTACAAGCTGCGTGATGTGGGGACAAGCATGTGCTCTCCTTGAAGAGTAAATAAAACTTCACGTCACTCCATTGAGACTGTGGTGTGCCTTTGGTATTCCCACTGCACTTTACAGTCTGCTTCACTAGCGCAATTATCTTACTGGCTAGAGGTTGTTTTGCAAGTTTGTGCCCCACACCTCTGCTCCCAAGTGTGAGTTCCTGGAAGCAAGGTCTGTGCCGTGCTGTGTGCCTGGCACCACAAACTGGCAACAAAAGCCTGTATTGGCAGGAGGTACTGGAGTTGGGTGATACGTACAGGAATTCCTCTGAAAGCCTGAAGAACACTGTTTTCCTTGTCATATGGTGGAGGACACACAGCACACACACTTTCAACCTGGAAGACAAAGCAGGATCAACCTCTTGGGCACATATAGGTCCTCCAAAGTTGACAGCTTAAATGTCACACTTTTTCGCAACACCACACACACAAAAATGGCTGAACTCCCGAGAAGTCAACTACAAGGAACACTGTAAGGGAAAACTTCTGCTTCATCTGGTTTTTTGGTTTTAAAAAAAAAATTTTTTTTAACGTTTATTCATTTTTTGAGAGACAGAGAGAGACAGAGAGTGAGTGGGGGAGGGGCAGAGAGAGAGGGAGACACAGAATCTGAAGCAGGCTCCAGGCTCTGAACTGACAGCACAGAGCCCGATGCAGGGCTCGAACTCGCAAACTGCGAGATCATGACCTGAGCTGAAGCCGGACGCTCAACCAACGGAGCCACCCAGGCGCCCCTGCTTAATCTGGTCTTAAGAAAAACTGCAAAAAGCTTAGTTAATGCTATCTCAGATTTCTTGGCTCCGTGAAACATCTCAGGGCTCTGAGTAAGTAAAGCTCAGTCAGGCAGTTCCCTTACCTTTGGCTAAACCTTGCCCCATCAGAGTGTAAAAAAAACCACTTGACCAACTTTTGCAATTCAGATTACCAATACAGGGCTAATTTTACTAATAATGTTGGAAATAAAATCCTACAAATCAGTTAGGGAAAGAAACCCGACCCAGTAGAAAGACGGGCATGGATATGGACAGCTTACAGAAAAGGAAACACGAATAGTTCTGAAACATACAAAAAAAATGCTCAACCGCACTCATAAGAGAAAGGTCAGGGGCGCCTGGGCGGCTCAGTCAGTTAAGCAACCGACTCTTGATTTCAGCTCAGGTCATGATCTGATGGTTCATGAGCAGAGCTTGCTTGGGATTCTCTTTCCCCCATCTCTTTGTCCCTCCCCCGCTTGTTCTCTTGTTCTCTCTCTCAGAATAAATAAATAAACTTAAAAAAAATATGAGAAATGTCAAATAAAACTACTCTGAGATTGGGGTGCCTGGGTTAAATGTCCGACCTCAGCTCAAGTCATGATCTCACAGTTCATGAGTTCAAGCCCCGCATCAGGCTCTGTACTGACAGCTCAGAGCCTGGAGCCTGCTTCGGATTCTGTCTCTGTCTCTCTGCCCCTCCCCTGCTCGCACATTCTCTCTCTCAAAAATAAATAAACATTGGGGCGCCTGGGTGGCTCAGTCGGTTGAGCGTCCGACTTCGGCTCCGGTCATGATCTCACAGTCTGTGAGTTCCAGCCCCGCATCAGGCTCTGTGCTGACGGCTCAGAGCCTGGAGCCTGCTTCGGATTCTGTGTCTCCCTCTCTCTCTGCCCCCCCCCCCCCACCCCCGCTCATGCTCTGTCTTTCTCTGTCTCAAAAATAAATAAAAACATTAAGAAAAAAAATTTTTTTAAATAAAAAATAAAAAAATAAATAAACATTAAAACAAAAAAATTTTTAAAAATCTACTCTGAGATAATATTTTTCACTTATCATATTAGCAAATATCAAAAAGTGTGATAACACGCTGTGTCGGCTAGCAAACTAAGTGTTAGAACACTCTGAAGGGTAAACTGTTTCCATCCCTACAGCTTGATAATATCTGACAGAATCAGATACACTTTGTGCATTTTGGGTCTGCAACTGCATTCTAGGAATTTACCCAACAGATATATTTGTCCGTGTGCAAAATGACATGCTTATAGCACTGTTCACAGTAGCACTGTTTGTAATGGCAAAAGGCTAGAAAAACCCCAAATGCCCACTAAAGGACTAGCTAAACAAATGAAAGCACATTAACTCAACGAGATCCAACATAGCCATAAAGAAAATGAATAAGAAAGTACTTTGTGGACAATATGGAACCATCCACGTGATATATCAAGTGAAAAAAGCAAAGGGCAGAGTATATATGCTATTTTACCATGTGTATTTTCAGAAAATACACAAATACATTTGCTTCGCTCTGCTAAGACGTTGTCCAGAATTACACCCAAAGAAGCAGTGACTTGGCCTCCAGAAGAAAACTGGGTGGCCGAGGCACAAGAGTAGAAGGCAGTTTTTTCACTATAGATACATCCTCCATGCTTTTTGGAGTCTGAACCATGTGAATGTGTTATTTTCTCTAAAATAAATAAAAGAGGGGCGCCTGGGTGGCTCAGTCGGTTAAGTGTCTGACTTTGGCTCAGGTCATGATCTCGCGGTTTGTGAGTTCGAGCCCCGCGTCGGGCTCTGTGCTGACAGCTTGGAGCCTGGAGCCTGCTTCAGATTCTGTTTCCCTCACTCTCTGCCCTCCCCCACTAGCGTTGTCTCTCTCTCTCAAAAATAAATAGACGTTAAAAATTTTTTTTAAATAAACACAAGAAACTAATTAAAACTAGTAAAAAAAAAAAAATCAGTGCTTTTGTCAAAGCTGCAGAATTCCAGCTTATTCTGTTACTCTAATCCTTCTCACATATATTTGCCAACTACTACTCCTTAAACAGAGCTTTGATTCCTTTATGACGAGGACACAGGAATGGCTGCCGAAACACACCATGGCTGAAAAAACTCTTCCGTCGCTGGCCTCATGATGCTCCCTCATGAATTTTTTTTTGACAGCGTTTACTTATTTATTTTTAAAGACAGGAGAGGGGCAGAGAAAGAGGGAGAGAATCTCAAGCAGGTCAGCCCAGCCCTGACACAGGACTCCACCCCATGAACCGTGAGATCATGACCTGGGCCGAAATCAAGAGTCAGCTCTTCAACCAACTGAGCCACACAGGTACTCCGATGCCTTCTCACTGCTATTGCCCACTTCGCCCCTGTGAACACGCTTGCTGTAGTTCCTCTTGCCTCCATCCCTCTGGTTGTGTGGTTTTCCTCCAGAATACGCCCCTACCGCCACCTCTTGTGTCCTCCGGTCCCTTTAAGATCAGTTGCATCTCCTCAAGGTGGCCCGCCTTACCCACTGGGGCCACACTACAAGGGTCTCTCCCCTTCTCTCAGCCCTGCAGCCAGTCCTGTGGGCGGCACAAGCTCCCTGCCAAAGGCCCGTGTGATGAGGAAACAGCTTTTCTGAGTTGCTTCCTCAGGGCTGACAGTACGACGAACCTGCTTACAGCCAGAGTCTGGATATTTAGACAGGAACCTGGGCTTAGGATTCCTGCTACGAGTGCCTGCTTTGCTTTTTCTGGGGCATCTTTGAAAATAATCACTTAGAGTTGAGCCCAAGAGAAGTCAGTGACCTCCACCTTATGAGCAATAGGGGTACTTGCTCATGATCTGGTACTGAGGACCACCCTTACCTCAGCTCCCTGCCCCCTCTGCACATTCACCCCTGCCGCGTTTCTGGGGTCTGTAAGTAGTAAGTCTTGTGACTCCTTCTTTGTGAGTATGCTGAAATTGTACCTAGAGTTTTTTTCTTGTTTTCATGTTTATTTATTTTTGAAAGAGTACAAGTGGGACAAGGGCAGAGAGAGAGGGGGACAGAGGATCTGAAGCAGGCTCCGTGCTGACAGCAGCGAGTCCAATGCAGGGCCTGAATTCACAAACCGTGAGATCATGACCTGATCTGAAGTCAGACATTCAACCGACTGAGCCACCCAGGTGGCCGGTACCTAGAATTTTTACTTCCCCCCAACACAGTCTATCTTTAAATCACACTCTGCTGCTTTGAGTGGAGGAATCTTCTCTTATACTTCTTTCCTGTTTCTGACACCCATTAGCAGAGTATTTGGCACAAAATGCATTCTCAAAAATATGTGATGATTCATTATGCTGAACAACTCCCTGTAGGGATCTGTGTACTCAGGATTCATTTCATCCTTCCTTTCCCTCTCCAATTCAGTCCCTTCCAGTGGCCAAAGGCTTCTCTCTGTAGTAGAGTAGAGAAAACCTTCCTGGACTCCCAAAGCAAAGGCTTTATCCCAGAGGCTAATAAATCCCACAGGGTCCCTGTAAGACCATTTCTGGACAAGGGAGGGAGAAAGGGAGGTAGAGTCAGCTCCCAGACTCACAAGTCATTACCCTGGACTCCGAGTCCTGAGGCTAATCAAGCCAAAGCATATGTGTGGCAAAGGGTCAATACAGTAACAAGCTGATGAGTCACAAATACCTTGGGGGATTCCTCATTGAACTTCTTCTCTCACCCAAGCAAATCCAAAACAAAATCCCATGACCCACTTAGAACATAAGCTACCAGCAAAGGCAACTGACCCAGAGGTGAATGAATAGAAGCTTCTCCTAATAGAACAAAGAACATTATAATGAAAGTTTTCCTGTAACATTTCTAAAGTTCTACATTCTAGTGATATATCCTCTGTGTTACCACTATTAACAATATATCCCCAACCAACACCTTCTTCCCTAAATCGAAGTACTTGCTTACCTGTCCATCTCTTATTTCTTTCTCATGGAAAGAGCAAGAGTTTTCATTCATGATTCAAAGTCATTTGTTAAGTGAGCTTTGTCCTTGGGCTCAGAAAGGAGTTTAATAAGGATTAGAAGTATGGAGAAAGCCTGACACCCAACTGTTCCGCCTTTGCCTTCCTTCTTGGCAGTCATTCAGACTAAGAGTAGGAAAACAGTCCCTGTGTGCCATCACCAGGGTGTGGGAGGTTTCTGCGAGTACTGAAAGAAGTCCCTGAAGTCTCTGAAGTCTCAGCACTGTTAAAAAAAAAAAAGAAAGAAAGAAAAAAGAAAAAAAAGAAAGCTAGTTTCATCATTCGGTAAAGCCTCTGTTAAGAAAAATTGACTTTAAAAATTTTTAAGCAAGAAACTTATTCTGAATAAATCAGCTGCTTTAGCCAAATCCTAACTCTTACTATCCATGCCACCCGATGACAAGAAGGGGATGGTGTAGGAGTCTGAGGGTTGGATTCTCAAGTGTCCAGAAGGCAGAAGCACTGCTGTTAAGTGGTAGGGTCAGTTCTAACCTGAAGTCACTGGGATTTGGGGGCAACTTATCAAAGGGTGGCATCCCGGTGGGTGGTCTTAGCTGAAATGCTTAGGCTTTGCTTAAGTCTCAGACACGGGTTGGGTCTGGGGGCTTAGAATACTAGGCCTGGTTCCTATGATGATAGAAAATCAAAATCCAACATGTTGCCTTGTCAGTGAACACCAATATGGTACATGTTAGCCAGTGTGGCTAACTCTAAGGCAGTCATCCTACAAGCCTGCCTTGGGAAGGGGGCTGGACAGGCCCATAACCTACCATGGAGGAGCTAGACATCATGGATGCCTGTTACAACAATCTGGATCATAGGTGGGCAGACAGTCCACCACTGACTGACAATCACGCTTCACAGATGTGGGTAACTTAGGAAGGAGGGTGGCCTCTCTTTGAAGTCAGCTCCCCACTGTGGGAACATGATCCGGATTCCCTAAGAACTGGCTGCCAGTAACAAACTAGAATCTTTGCCAAGATGCACTGATTCCTAGCACCAAGAATGGGAATATTTCCTGGCTATTAGGCTGGACGTTTGGGTAACTGTAATTTAGGGGGGAGGACAGTGTTCGGTGGTCATGGTACCTCAGGAATTAGCTCTCTCTCACTGTATCCTCCGGGGTCTCAGCATCTGGTTCCCTTTCCTTTCCCTTCTCCTTGACCTCCATGACACCATATAACAAAACACTCACACATTAGCCAACGCTGGGAAGGTGACAGGCAGGTATGGTAAGAGCGACATCAAGAAGCCTCTTCTGTTTCTGTGTATGAAATGAATCAAGCAGCGTAGAAGTATGACCAGCTTTACACACCTGCTAGTGCCTCAGGTCTGGCTGGAACTCTGGGGGCTTCAACAGGTACAGTTAGTATCTGTATCAGAGATAGAAAAGAGCAAAAATTCTGTCAAATAAGCAAGTAATGCAAGAAGTCACTCCCAGCAACATTAGCCTAGTTCCTTATAGTTGGGCCCAAGGAAATGGCCTTCCTCTAAGGACGGATCCTTTACCAAATTAAGGATTTATGGTGCACCCACTTTAGGCAAGGAGCTACATTAAGGGATATGATTTTCAAACTTCCTGCTGGAGCTTTCACTCTCTGAATAGGTATTTAATACAGAAACTGGGTCCATACGTTAAATACAAATGACCACGTAGGTCTGACAGTCCTTCTTTAATCCTTTCATCAGGCTTGTCGCTGGCAGCTCCCCGACCCTCACTACCCCACGGAAGGAGGGTAGGTGCCGTGGGGCCCCAACCTGCGGCTTGGGGCCCGCCGCAGGCAACGCCATCCACTGGGCCGCCGCGGTCGAGGGCGGAACGTTTGGCCATCGCGGGATGGTGGGGGGGTGGGGGGGGGGCGGCACAGGGCTAGGTGCTCGCCGGCTGTGACTCGCGATCTCAGCAGGAATCTCACTCCATCAAGAAACCCCGCCAGACTGGGGCTGTGTGGATTCCGGACGGAAACCTCCTCGCCACTAGGTACTGAAAACAGGTAAGCAACTTGCCTCGGGTCATTCGGCGAGCCCTCGGCAGAGCGCGGACCAGAACCCAGGCATCCTGGGTCCCGGACGGGATTCTCTCTCGGGCCTGCAGCTCCCAGGCTTGTCTAGGTCCGGGACGACCATCTCCACTTCACGCGTCCTCCGCAGAGTTGGGGGCTCGCGGGCCGCGACCAAGGCTCCCGGGCCTTCCCAGTCTCCGTCAGCCCCCGGCCGCCCCGCGCGTGCGCACGGCGTCCCGGCTCAGCCTCCGGGCCCGGAGAGCCCCGCCTCCCGGCAGCCTGGGAAACTTGGAGCTGCAGGAGTACGAGCCGCCCGGAGGGCCAGTCCGCGCCGGACTCCTGGCTCCAGGCCGGAAAGGTTCTGGCTGATCAAAGGTCGATATTGCCTCCGCCTCCTGGCCGGGAAGGATAAATACGAGCGGCGGAGGCGCAGCAGTACAGGCTGGGGGTCGTGGCTGCGGACCCCGTCCTTGGGCCCCGCCGGCGCTATGTGGCTTTCGCTGCTGCTGCTGCTGCTGCTGCTGGTTGTGCCGCTGTTGGCGGTCCTCTGCAAAGGGCACCTGCGGCCGTTCGCAGGCAGCTCCCCGAACCCCTTCTCCGAGGACGTCAGGCGGCCCTCCGCGCCGCTGGTGACCGACAAAGAGGCCAGGAAAAAGGTTCTCAAGCAAGGTCAGCGAAAAGGGCTCCAAGGCTGTACTTGGGCGGCCTCTCAGGTTTGCGTTCCGATTCCAACACGGCGATCCGCTGCCCACCTGGGCCTCAGTTTCCCCATATGTAAAGTGCTGGGAGGGCTTCCTTGAAAGTGGAGGCGCCCCGCTTTCGTGTCTCCTACCGGTGACAGACTTTGCCCAAGCAGGCCCCCAGGCCATAGTGGCCCCACGGGCGGGGGTCCTGTCCTCCGCTTGCTGAGGTCATGGCGATGAAGTTTTGGGGGTGATGGTGGGGTGGTCCTGAGCCTGGGGCCAAGAAAAAATTCTTGGTGCCAAAAGGTGATTTTATTAAAGCACAGGGACGGGACCCATGGGCAGGAAGAGCTGCACTGAGGTTGTGACAGTTAACTCATTATATACCCTCAGGTTGGGAGGGGGTCAGGGATAGAGTAAGTCGCTAAGGTATTTTGGAAGCAAGGTTTCTAGGACCTTGAGGGGCGAGCTGTTGCTAGGGAAACACCAATTACCGTTTAACAGAACCTCAGTCATGAGAGGTTCTATTACATCTGTACATAGATGTATATTGGGAGGCCATACGCTTGGCTGTCAGCACAGAGCCCGACTCGGGGCTCGAACTCAGGGACTGCGAGATCATGACCTGAGCTGAAGTCGGACACTTAACCGACTGAGCTACCCAGGCGCCCTAGACGTTTTTCTAAAAATGTTTGAAAAGTTAAAAGTTTCCCAAGTTCTCTTGCAGCTTGGAAAAATTCCAAATCTCAGTTCTTCAAGAATGATCTTTAAAGAACAGATCATGTGTTGAAGTGCCCACGTGGCACCATGTGCTGTCCTTTTATCTTGCTTAGGTGCTGATCCCTTAGTTCTGCCTCCAGACTTCTCTGATATGAAAGGGTGGTGCAATGATTTCTCAGCTCTGTCCTGCTCAAGCCTCTGCTTCAGGATCTTGAAGAACCATCATAGGACCAGGCTGTTCCACTGGTGCCTACAGACCCTGTATTTTTCAAAGATAACCGACTTGTGAATGGACAATTCCAAGAGCCACAGTCTGCCCACAGCACTCTCCTGTGTCCCCCGTTTCCTTGTTTCTTTCTTCCCTAGCTCTCTATCTGCACTTAAGTTTCTCAGCCTGTATTATTATTGTCAGCTTTCTATTTCTGTTTGTGATTTGTTTGCTTTCTTTAAAGTAGGTAAAATCCCCAGGTACATACTGGTTTTAGTTAAATCGGCTCCAGTAAAACCAAATCACTGTCTTTAATCTGCCTGGCTGGTCCTGAGTATTTCCCAGGTGCAATGTTTGAGATATTTTAGTCGGTTGCTCCATGCCAAACTGCACTGGAGTTTTCTTGCATTGTATAAGCTAGCAGAGCCTTCCTTGGTTTCCGTGTCTTTGCTCTTTTGCTGCCCCTGCCTGAGAAGCTCACCCTCCAACTCTTCCCTCTGCTGCAGCTTTCTCAGTCAGCCGAGTGCCAAAGAAGCTGGATGCAGTGGTGATCGGCAGTGGCTTTGGGGGCCTGGCTGCAGCTGCGATTCTAGCCAAAGCTGGCAAGCGAGTTCTGGTACTGGAACAACATACCAAGGCAGGAGGCTGTTGTCATACTTTTGGAAAGAATGGCCTGGAATTTGACACAGGTAAGGCTTGTGTGGGAAGGGGTTGGGAACATGGCTGTATCTTTAGGAGGCTTGGAGCAGCCACTGTGGGATGACACTGGACGTTTCTGTTGTTCTGGAGGCCCCAGCTTCTCTCTGGGCACCACTTTCTTTGTCTGACAGCCATCATCGCAGGGAGCTGAACTGGGTGGAGATCTGGTGGTTTCTGCTGCAGCACCTCCCCACAGAAAGTTGTGGGTAGCACTCTCTGGGCACGGACTCAGCCATGCAGGACTACCTCTTTCCTTTCGCTTCTTTTATCTACCGTTCCAGGGATCGGCTCCCTTATCCCTATGACACCTTGTTCTTCCGTCTCCCAACAGGAATCCATTATGTCGGGCACATGCAAGAGGGCAAGAGTAGCCGTCTTATCCTGGACCAGATCACTGAGGGGCAGCTGGAATGGGTCGCCTTGTCTTCTCCGTTTGACATCATGGTACTAGAAGGACCCAACGGCCGAAAAGAGTTCCCCATGTACAGTGGGAAGAAAGCTTACATTCAGGGCCTCAAGGAGAAGTTTCCCCAGGAGGAAGCTGCCATTGACAAATATATAAAGCTGGTTAAGGTAACATGGATGTGCTGAGGACCCCCCACCCCCACCCCCCGTTTATTCCCGACAAGGCTGACCTTCATTAGTGCAGTGACCGGTGGGCGAGGCAGAAAGGGAGGACCGGTCAAGTCTGCCCTGAACTTAGCCCTACCCTAGTTGGCCTCTGCCCAGCTGGGCCCTTTCTCTGGAGGCTGGACTTGACAGCAGCCACTCTCACTTTGGCCTCTGGCGGGAGGGGTTGGGGGGAGGACAGGAACCGTGTTCTCCTTTTGGACTAAGCTGGCTTCTGTGTGGTCAGATCACACCTGTTTTTACTTCATCTGAGACCAGATGGGATTTTTCGAAAGGAATTTGGGCAGGAAACCGAAATGCAGAAAAGGACTCATCTGAATGTGGAATGGGAAAAATTCACAGAGTACAGATTTTTAAAAATCCAAGTTCGGCCAGGGCTAAATGTTGCTGGGCCCCGGTGCTGGGCTGGTGCGCAGGCTATTGGAATGGTGATTCCGTTACAGTGTTACAGTGGTTCCTCGCTGCTTATTTTTTTCCTCAGGCGGTGTCCCACGGAGTCGTCCTGGCCATCTTGTTGAAGACCCTCCCATTGCGCATAGCTCAGCTGCTCAGCAAGTGGGGGCCGCTCACCCATTTCTCTGCCTTTCTTCGTGCTTCCACCCAGAGCCTGGATGAGGTCCTGCGGCAGCTGCCGGCCTCCCCGGAGCTCCGGGCGGTGCTCAGCTACATCTTCCCCACTTACGGTGGGTACTGGCCTGGAGTCCTGGGCGGCTCCTGGAGGAGGAGGTGTTGCCCTCTTGGCTCTCAGTCTTTCTTCCTGAACCTGCCTGACTGACTGAAGTGGAGCAGGATAAACCCAAGGCCCTCTGGAGCTCTTGGGTGAGAAGTCTGTCCACCTACCTGCTGGACTCCCTGGCACACATTCCCTGCGCCATGCCCTGGATGCTTTTCCTTTTCAGCCAACCGTGTCCTCCCTCGTCTCAGCAGCATGTCACTCTGAGGGAGGACATTCCCACTGGCCCCCGGATCTGTAAGGTACCCTGTGTTTGGATGGCAATAGATAGGCCCTCTGGCTGCCCTTAGCCCTGGGGATCATTTGGATCCTGGGGTGGGCAGACGGAGGCTTGCGTGCTTTTTGACAGGAATCTGTCTTCCTCTTTAAATGCTGCTGCCGCCTGCTCTTGCCTCATCGCCCCTTCCTTCCTTCTGTAGGTGTGACCCCCAGGCACAGTGCCTTCTCCATGCACGCTCTGGTGACGAACCACTACATGGAAGGGGCCTTTTATCCCCGAGGGGGTACCAGTGAGATCGCTTTCCACACCATCCCTGTGATTCAGCGGGCCGGGGGCGCTGTCCTGACCAGCGCTACTGTGCAGAGTGTGTTGCTGGACTCCACTGGGAAAGCCTGTGGTGAGAGCCCCGCATCGTGCTTCATGGCTCCTGGGCTGGGGTGGGAGAGAAGTGGGGTGCAGAGAGAAACAAGCACAAGGTATAGAAAAACCGACCTCCTCACGGGGAGTTCAAGGCTAAAATTGCCCAGAGCAGGGGCTCAGGGAAAGCGATTAGAAAGGACGCAGGAAGGATAAAGGATTGCATGGTCCCCAAAGACCAGTATTTGATCATTTATTCCATAGGTAAAAATAGGGATCCAGTAATCCAAGATCCCCTTGAATGTAGGGGCTGTGCCTTTTTTTTTTTTAAGTTTATTTATTTTGAGAGAGAGAGAGAGAGAGAGAGCGCACACCAATAGGGGAGGGGCAGAGAGAGACGGAGAGGAAGAGAACCCAAGCAGGCTGTGCACCACCAGCACACAGCCTGACGTGGAGCTCGAACCCACAAACTGTGAGATCATGACCTGAGCCAAAGTCAAGAGCCAGATGCTTAACTGACTGAGCCATCCGGGTGCCCTGGGGGCTGTGTCTTTATGCCTGTAGATCTTACCACATAATAGAGGCTCCATACATGTTTGTTTAGTGATTGGTGGGATGAATAAATAACCTGGGCACTTGAAAGGGCATTGTGGAGGCCAGCGAGATGCTCTGTCCTCAACCTGTAAATGGCAGAGTGGAGCCTAGAATCTCGTTATCCTGGCTTGGGTCTTTACTGCCACCTGCCCAGAGCATCAGAATTCCACCGTGGATGAATTCTGTGAGGAGAGGGCGTGTGCAGGGAAGGACTCTGGTAAACAGAACAGGCCATCCATGATTAGGGGGTGCTTAAAGAAACATCAGGGAAGGAGACAGAGAGAGACCTGAAAGAAGAGGGCTGGTGTGACAGTGAATTCACCAGAGGAGTCTTTCAAGGAGGAGGTGTGTGGATGGCCCACTGCACAAAAAAATCAAGGGAGAAAAGGTCATCAGCGATCTCTGAGAATACATTTGTAGAAGAGACTAGGAAGTTGCTGGGTGAGACCGGAGAGGTGGTTGGTTGTGTGAGATTTTTCTCTGATGTCCACAAGCAAGTTCCTCTTCCAGCCAGAAGAGGTCCTTGAAGCAAGGTGGGTTTATCAGTTCAATTAAATTCAGTTCAGAATATTACTCGTATTTTTCAGGTGCTAGGTGATAAAAGATGGAGATAAAAAGATGAGATGGCTATAAAGAAAATCTGTAATTCAAGAAGTTTCTAATCATAGGGAAGATCATTGAGATGTAAAGTGTCATACAGAGGTACAGACTAAGGATGGAGGAAGGAGCGCAGAGGTGCTTGAGGCAGGTCATAAAGGGTGAGAAGAAGCTAGCCCGAGCTTTTGGGATGTTCCAGGCAGGGGGAACAGAATGTGCGAAGGCACGGATGCATGAAAGAGCTGACTATTTTTAGGCGTCTGGAAGTAGGTTGAACCCAAAGATGCTACTGTTTTTATAGGTCAAAGTGGTTGAATATCAGCTGTTTGATATGGTGCCACCTAATAGTTTAGTGCTTGTGGCCAGAGACAAGGCTGGAGACACAGAAGGGACCAGATCTTGGAAGGCTGGTACAAGACTTTGGAGTTTATCTTACAGAGGTTGTGGTGTCATTGGAGGGTCTCAGAGTATTTTGGAAATAGAAGTCTGGCAGCAGTGAAGACGGGCCTGGGATTCCAGTGGAAGGGCTTCAGCCCATGAACTTTGTCACGGTTAGTGTGGAGGTTTGGCTACAGAAAAGGGTGCCCACATGGTGTGGGGAGAGAGCCAGGGAAGGTAAGTGCACAAGCGACCGTGGGGTTAGGCGGAGAATGCTTGAGGATGTTTCACTTGCTTTGCAGTTTTGCCTGGAGCCTGCCTGCCTGACCATAGCTGGGCTGGATGCCCAGGTCTAAGAAGATAAAGTGTAGGCTGGGAGAGATCTGTGTAAAGTCTGGAGTGCAAAGAACCTCAGCCAAGCTCTTGTGCCTGCAGGTGTCACTGTGAAGAAGGGTCAGGAGCTGGTGAACATCTATTGCCCCATCGTGATCTCCAACGCAGGACTCTTCAATACCTACAAGTACCTACTGCCAGAGAATGCCCGCTGTCTGCCAGGTAAAAGACTGGGCTACTTTGCTCTGCGAAGCTCCTAGCAGGGCCCCCTCTGGGGCTAGCCTGCCCAGCCAGGCTGGTGTTCTTGCTCCTCTTGACTGCCCTGTGACCATCCTTAAGCAGAACAGGTGAGCAAGAGCACACCATCTTTAGCATCTGTTCCCAGCAAGACCTCTGTGTTTAGGGGTTGGGAAGCAGATTTCTTTGTATTGAATCACCCCCACAGACCCCTTGGTCCTTATCTCTCATTCCGTCCTTGGCCTGTTTACCCCTTATCCCCTATAACCTCATCCGCTTTGCCCTCTTCTCTTTCAAGTCTGTTGCCTGTTTTCAGCTTCCCCAGATCTTAGAGCTAATAGTTCATGATGGTGGGTAGCGTCCTAAAGGAACGCTTCTTGGGTTTGTGGTATGAATCCTACTTTTTCCCCTGAATTCTTCACTTACTTTGAGTGGGAAAGCCTGGTCTGACATCAGTAAAGGAAGCTAAGGCCGGCATGGAGAAGAAAGTCTTGCTATAATTGTTGTGTGCTTTATTTGGGACCCAAGGTTCTATTTTTTTTTTTTTTTTTTTTTTTTTTTTTTTTTTTTTTGCCTCTTTCAAGAACCAGCTACTTGCTGGGGCTGAAGCTGCGGGAGTACCCTTCTGGCTTTCTTCTGTCCCTTGAGCTCTGGGCTTATGCTTGAAATCTGGGGCCCGGACAGAAATAACCCTCAATGCAGCCTTCTCTTCTGATAGGCTGTGTCCAAACATAATAAAAGCCTGGTTTTGGGGGGGTGAGGGGCAGTAGGCATATCTGTGGGTGAGCCCTTTCTCGGTAAGTCTGTGTGAGAGGCTTTACCTTTGTCGTGGCATGTGATCCTCACTGCCACCTGGGAGACAGATGTCATCATCCTAATGTTTATGGGGCCGGAGGAGAAGTGAGACCCATACGGGTGAAGTGACTTCCCAAGGCCACCCGGGTGAAAGCAGCAAAGCTGAGATGAGAACACTGGTGGTTCTGACTTGAAAGCCTGGGTCCTTGGCCCCGTCCGGACTGAGAAATGTGGAGCTTCACTCAGCTGGGCCTCAACTGGCGTCTGTTGCCAGAGAAGGCCTGTCCTCCCTCACGCTGCGTGGGGTGTGGCAGACTGGCCTGTGGCAGGGCAGCTGGCAGACTTTGCGTTTGGCACTTCCTGACTCCCTGCCTCCCAGGACCCCTGAACCCTGGCTCTGATGGGTCCCAGTGCCCCTTCCCCTGCTTGCCTCCTCCCCAGGGCGCCTTGTCAGGAGTTACAAGTTTAGCTTGCCCTCCCTTAGCTAGTTACAGTTTTTACTGCTTTTATGTATCTAATCTAATGGCACAAGCCCCAACTGGCTGAAAAACCATTTGCCCCCTTAGGAGGAGCAGTTGGATGTTGTCTCAGATGAATCCCCGTTTGAGAGCGTTTCAGGCAGTGGCAGCCAAGGTGCTTAACTCAGGAGACCCCCAGGTGCTGGGACTCCTTTGTTTCCACCTGCTTTGGGGGTGGGGGTTCTCATGGGTCTATCTACCTCTCAGAGTTGAGAACCAGATGTCTGGTGGCCTTTGGGGCAGGCAGTGCTGGCTGGAGTCGTGTGGAGGTGGGGTGGTCAGGCAGAGGGAGCCTCTGTGAATAGGAGCACTTTTCTTAAGTCCACTGCTGGGCCTTCAGGAGGTTCCTGGAGATGGTTTGGAGAGGAAGTTGTTTGAGTGGGGAAGACTTGTCAGACAGTATCAGTAAGGGAAGCTGAGGCTGGCATGGAGAAAAAAGCCTGGATATAATTGTGTGCCTTATTTGGGACCCAAGGTTCTATTTTTCTGCCAGGTATGTGGTTCCTGGACCCCATCCTTCTAGTTGGGAGAAAAAGGAAAAGGAAGGGCTAGGTGGGGTAGTTACTGTTCTTAAGGGCCTCTGGAGACCTAGATGGTTTCACTCCTGGGCCCCCTGTTTTCTCCATGATCACCCCCATCCCACCTGGAGAGGGGGAGCCAGCAGTGAGATTAGCCCCAGATGCTGGAACCCGGGTGAGAAGGTGCTCCTACGGCCCCAGGGCAGCCCGCCATCCCTCCCTGTGGCGGTGGAAACCCACATTCCCCTTCTGTCCTGATTGCACCCCCATGGCCTAGTGGTCTGTCATTCTCTTACTTGTGGTCCTACTGGAATTGCTATCCCGCCTCCTTTCACTCTCAAAAGCCTGTTTTGGATGATAAATCCTATGGTCACCCTACACATAGCACTCAGCTCTTTGTAGCCTCTATTAGGAAAGCCAACTTCTTTCAGGAAAGCCTCTTTTCCAGGAGACAGGCATCATATCTGATTCCTTGTAGTGTCCCCAAAGCCTAGCAGAGGATTCAGCACATTTTAGGTCCTCAACAAGTGCTTGTTTAACAAATTAAGCACAGTAGCCAGTGGCCCAGTTACCCCTCAGGCAGGTGGTGGTCCTGGGAATGGGAACAAAGGTAAGACTTTGTGGGAGCCATTTCCAGAAGGCTGGTCTGAGGTCATTTGTTGAGAGGTGGGGGAGCCCAGCTGCTTAGCTCCAGGGGACATCAGATGGCTCTCACAGAGGCTCTTGCCTGCTTCTACAGTGCTCTTCCCTCCTCCCCTACCTGAACCTAAAATGCCAGCTGGCAGGAACAGTGTTGGCATTTGTTCATCTGCGTTGCTTACCATTTTGAAGTCTTGTTCAGCCTGTTTAGCACATTAGGAATTATGTATATTTGCTCATTAGATGGCTTGTATGTTTTTTAATGCTTTTTTAATTTTGAAATCTTCATTTTGTTGTTGTTTTAATGGTGAATCTGGTTGTTCCTTTATAGTTACTATTTGAACACCTATTTCAGGAGGGGTGGTATTTTTAAAAATTGTTTTTAACATTTATTTTATTTTTCAGAGACAGAGGGAGACAGAGTGTGAGCAGGGGAGGGGCAGAGAGAAGGAGACACAGAATCCAAAGCAGTCTCCAGGCTTGAGCTGTCAGCACAGAGCCTGACGTGGGGCTTGAACCCACGAACTGTGAGATCATGACCTGAGCCGAAGTCAGACACTCAACTGAGCTAGCCAGGCGCCCCTACATTTTCTTTTTTTTAATGCTTATTTTAAGGGAGGGAGAGAGAGAGAGAGAGAGAGAGAGCGCACGCGCAGGAGAGGGGCAGAGAGAGAGGGAGACACAGAATCCAAAGCAGGCTCCAGGCTCTGAGCTGTCAGCACAGTGCCCGACACGGGGCTCAAACTCACAAACCGCGAGATCATGACCTGAGCCGAAGTCAGATGCTTAACCAGCTGAGTCACCCAGGTGCCCCTAGATGGCTTGTATTCAATGTAATATGGAAATCAAGGCTTATAACAAACTACTGTTCGTATGTATGGTCTGTATAGTGTGGAGCCCAGTAATCTGCTCATAACTTAAAGCCAATAGGGAAGATTGCAGGCACTGAGCCAGCTTAGAGAAGCTGGGCCTCCTGGGCCTTCAAAGGGGCTTAGAGCAGAAGTGGGGGGTGAGCAGAGGAGTGGGAGCCCGGGGGTGTGTTCTTACCAGGCAGAAGACAGAGAAGAGCAGGCCCCTGTCAACACTGTTATTTTAGTGTTAAAATAAGAGTTGTGAAGATGGGGGCGCCTGGGTGGCTCAGTCAGTTGAGCGGCCGACTTCGGCTCAGGTCATGATCTCACGGTCCGCGGGTTCGAGCCCCGCGTCAGGCTCTGTGCTGACAGCTCAGAGCCTGAAGCCTGCTTCCGATTCTGTGTCTCCCTCTCTCTGACCCTCCCCTGTTCATGCTCTGTCTCTCTCTGTCTCAAAAATAAATAAATGTTAAAAAAAAAAAAAAAAAGAGTTGTGAAGATGGCCAGATGCTAGGCTGGTCACCGAGGGTGAGGCTGTGGATAAAGCAAGCAAGTTCTTCTGGGGCAGGGAGTGGCTCCCCCTGCCGGCTGTGTTCACACGGCCCTCACCTCCACTTTGGCAGGTGTGAGGCAGCAGCTGGAGATGGTGCGGCCTGGCTTGAGCGCCTTCTGTGTTTTCATCGGCCTACGAGGCACCAAGGAGGACCTGGGGCTGCGGTCCACCAACTACTTTGTGTATTTTGACACAGACTTCGACAAGGCGTAAGGCGTGTGTGTGCATGTGGGGGGGGGGAGGGTGTCAGCTGGGGCCCACAGCCCACGGGGCTCTTGCCTCCTCCCCTGATGCTGGAGAATCCGCAGCAGTTATGGAGTGGGCCTCAGCTTCATCCCTGTGGGGGGTCCCGGGGGCTGGCCTGTCCTTGGGGCAGTGGCAGTGAGGAGCCAAGGCCTGGCATCGGCAGCCACAGCCCTCGCCCTCAGGATGGAGCACTACGTCTCGATGCCCAGGGAAAAGGCTGCAGAGCACTTGCCCATCCTCTTCATTACCTCCTCCTCAGCCAAGGATCCCACTTGGGAGGACCGGTTCCCAGGTGGGCCTTTCGGTCGGGGGCGGCACGGGGGCCGGAGCAGGGAAGGGGCCTGGCATTAGTAACCCCAGCTGTGTCCCCAGACCGGTCCACGATGATCGTACTGGTGCCCACCTGCTATGAGTGGTTTGAAGAGTGGCAGGAGAAGGCAGAGGGAAAGCGGAACAGCGACTATGAGACACTCAAAAACTCCTTTGTTGAAGCCTCTCTGTCGGTTGTGATGAGGCTGTTCCCACAGCTGGAGGGGAAGGTAGGCGGGCAGACCATGTGGTAGTGACAACAAACCTCTCGGTGCCATTTCTGCTCTTTCTTTTGGGGAGGGAAATAAAGCCCTGAAATAACTAAGCTCCAGGGAAGGGCAGGGAACCCATGCAGGCATACAGTTCAGTTGAGGAGGACAGAAAAGGGAGGAAACGAGGATCTCACAAGGCCCCACTCCCACTCTGCTGCCTTTTGTCTCCTCAGGTGGAGAGTGTGGTTGGAGGGTCCCCGCTGACCTACCAGTTCTATCTGGCTGCTCCCTGGGGTGCCTGCTATGGGGCCAGCCATGACCTGGACCGCCTACATCCTCATGTGATGACCTCCATGAGGGCCCAAAGCCCCATTCCCAACCTCTACTTGACAGGTACACTGCCCCATTTCTCTAGGGCCTACAACCCCGGGCCTCCCGGTCACCCAAAGTACTCTGTCCTGTCTGAAGATCCTACTGTCCCCTGCAGCCTTCCACATGGGGATGGGCTACCCCAGCAGGCTATGGACCCTGGTCCTGATGTAAAGCCATCCGTGGGTGGCCTAGCTTGGAGGGATGAACATGAGAGCCTTTGCTCCCTGTCCCCCCGCTTGGGGAAGATGCTCATGGGCCTGTGCTCTTGTCTCCTAGGCCAGGATGTCTTCACCTGTGGGTTGGTGGGGGCCTTGCAAGGGGCCCTACTGTGCAGCAGCACCATCCTGAAGCGGAACTTGTACCTAGACCTTAAGAATCTCAACTCAAGGATCCAGGCTCAGAAGAATTAGTCCAGAGTGGAGTCTGAGGAATTTGGCTGGTGCTATGGCACAGCCCTGGACTTAGCCATAATGTCTTCCTGTACTCGTTCTTTCCTCACAGAAGGCACTCTAACCTGTTTTTGATTTCTGAAGAAGTCTGACACACAGGTCACAGTTCTTCAATCACAGTTCTCAAGCTGCACCTCTTCCAGCTGGGCAGGTGATTGCTCAGAGCTAACACTGCTATCCCTGGTAAAAGGCCCGGGGTGGCCCAGTGACTTGGGCAGCCTGTTTGGTCAAGCAGTGCTTTGCACACTGCGCTCCCATCGCCTCCCAACCCAGAAGAGTCCAACTGAGTATTCTTTTGGTCAGGTGGACAGAACCCTCCATAGTCTTGGTCAGCTGAAGCAGATTGGGCCAGATGTCCTGAGGCTTCTCTTCCTTCATTCTCCTTGCTGCACCGAAGGAGTTCCATACTGCTGTTGGAAAAGGGTGCCTAGAGAGGTTTTTGTCAAAACCTGGGCATGGTTTTGGTTGTAGTTCCGTGGGTTCAGAGGCCCCCAGAGAGCCCGTTTTTGTTGGTTCCAGTGGGTCTTTCAGAGGGTGGGGAAACACCTAGGGTAGTCTCAATGTGGTTGTGGGAGTTGGGGGTAAAGACGTTAGCGAAGTATATATTGAAATGTCCAATTCACATGCAGCCAGGCCCTAGGTTTGTCTTCCTTATTTTCACAGTAACATTGGGTCTCCACTGGGTCAGCACCAAGATACCCTCATGGCTCAGTACCTGAGCCTCAAAAGTTTATCTTCCAAAAATCCACAGCAAAGGGTGATGTTAGCAGTTACGACACTGGACTGGAAAGATGAGTTCATGGGGGTTGAAGCAGACTGAAAGAACGTCCCAGGCCAAGGTTACAGCAGATGACAACCACAGAGGTAACTGATTGTAAGACAAATAACCCAGCCGCCTCCTAGACCTAGAACATGGGCTGCCTGGCGAGGAGGAGTGGGGCTGGAAATCAGTCAGGATCAGAATGTGGAAAGCTACGTAACGAGTGTACAAAGGTCAGGGATGGTGTTCCCATTTATTGGTACATACGGGGGGGACTGGATGGAAAGGTGAACAAAGGATGAAGTTTTTTTTTTTTAATGACCTTTCACTTGTATTAGGCCTTATTTCTATCAATTTGATTGCCATTTTAATAAATTTAATGTTTTTATAGCTTTAATATTTGAAATTTATTTTGGTTTCTGTGCAGTGATACAAAACTACATTGAAACGGCATTCAGAGAAGCTCAGGAAAACATTACGTACTGAAAAATACTTATCATTAGACCAAATAAGCTTTAAAAAAATAAAATTAAGTAATCATATAGTTAATTTAAAAAAAGCTGAAAATATAAAACATTGCAAAAACAGTGGCACTCTACTAATCCGGTAAACAAAACAGGGAGACAACTTCAACAATCATTTATTTAACATGAGAAACTTCTGAATTAAAGGAATATCTAAGTGTGAGGAGGCTGCTTTTGTTGGCAGCTTGTAGCTTCACAGCTCAGACCCAACACTATTACGGAGGAGTTTCTCAACTGGGACATTTAGGAAATTCACAGGTGTCTTGAGGAACTAGGTGAGTTGAGATTCAGTCTTTCTCTGGATGAATAGTTAAATGGAACCTGGAAATCTCTTCCCAGGATTCTTCCTTAAGCAAGGCAATGTCAAAGGCAACCTTCTCAGCAAGACTTTTCAGAAAACAGCTGGAAGGACACCAGGATCTGGTGTCTGGTGTACAAGATACTCTCTTCCCCGTTCAAGTGATTCAGAACATGTGCGAAGTGTGCTAGCTTTCATCACACATACATAACAGCATTATGTATCAAGTTACCTTGTAAAAACAAGAAGCAGGCTTCCTTTTTTGATTTAGATGACATGAAGTAGAGAAAAAAATGAGAATCACCATCAGGGGAATTCTAGAGGTTTATAATTCTATCACCAAACGTTTCATTAAAAGCCATTATGGGAAAAGAAACGTCAGCATACATATAGCTCATTGTCAGGTCTTTCCGAGTTGTTGTAGCCTTTCTAGATAGACTAGCCTTCGTTCCCCCAGAGTCCAGAAGAGCATCTTTAAATAATTCTACTCAGTAATCTGTAGCAAGAAACGAAACCCCTCTACTGACATCCATGACTGAAACACAGATTCCTCCTACTAGAAATCAATTTTCAACCAAAGGCTGGGGCAGGAAAGACATAGCTGTCTAGATAGCGGTGCTTCTCGTGGCTCCAGGGACTTACCTGCCCACCCCTACCCTTCCCCGCCCCCCCCCGCCCCCACCTTGAGAGATGCCTCAAGCCAGCTCACCCTCATCCACCCCACCTCTAGAAAAACATGCTATCAATAGTTTATCTTCAAAAGGACAACTACTGAGAAAAGTTTTCCGCTGGTGTGAGAGAGTTCCTTCAGGGTAATTTCTACAGTGAAGCTTAAATTCTATTGTACTCTTTTAGCACAAGAAACGATACTTCTCGGATGCTCAAAAAATGGAACTATGCGGACTCCACAGAATCCTTATGCATCCACTTGGTGCCAACCCTCTTGGTTCCTGAAACCAATCTTTCTTTCTGCTCACCCTCCTTACAAGCAAAGTCTATCAGTAAGGGACAGCAACCAGTAGCCAGGAAGAGCTGTATGAGACGTCAGGTAAGTCACATTCAGACGTCCTGAACAAGGAAAATGTCTCTGCAAGAAGACACTGAACTCCTGAAGTACCTAGGGGATGTCACTATACTAGGCAGCTATGCAGGTGGTGCCAAGGGCACTCCTGCAAGTAGCTTCGTTTTGGGGAGGAGAGACCAGATACAGACATCAGATAAGTCTGCTCTTTTTTGCTGGAGTTACAAAATTTGTGATTGGCATTATTAAGAGTTATTAGAATAGAATGGAAAGAGCCAACAATCACGTGGTGGAGGAGTTAAGAAGGTGCATGGAAAAACCTGAGCTGGGGCCTGAAGAAACATCTGGGGAGGCAAGTGAAAGAAGAGAAAGGAGCGTGCCCTGACTGAAGAACAACCACGGAAGCCAGGGAATGGAGGGCACAGCAACAACAAAAAGGCACAGAGGCCTAGATGGGCCTGACAAGAGCCTGGGCAGGATGCAGAGAAAACCTGGCAAGAAAGTGCCCATCTGCAGAATCCCGAACACTACAGTCTATAAAGCTAGATTCTCTAAGCCATGAGAGGTAGACAGAAGCTTTAGATCAGGGCAAGGATTTTGGAAAGATCAATCTGTACATGAGAGAAGATGGACAGGAGGACCAGTTAGGATGGCTCTTGGGCGGGTTGGGAATTCAGGAGAGAAGTGAAGTGGTGGGGGTGCAACAGGAAAGCAAGGAAAATGGAAGGAAAGATTATACTGGAGACTTTGTTGTTGTTGTTGTTGTTAATGGATAGGTCTGTTGTAACAGATAAAAATGGTAAAAGACCACATAGTTTGGAGCTGAGACAAATAAAATGGGCAGCTGAGATGGGCAGCTTAATGGGTATTAGAGAGAACTTCAGTTTTTAGTGCCAACAGAGCAAACTAACAGCGCACAACAGGATTTGGTTCTTTGGGAACCAGGCCAAGGATAAATACTTGGGAGTCACTCACTCAGAGGATGAGGGATGGATGAATTTCTGGGAAGATGAAGGAAGAGAGAAACCAGCCTTTGAGGGCTCTCTTCCCCCACCAGCACAGGGTAAAGCAAAGTTCTTAGAAGCCAGGACAGTCAGTCAGAGAAACCAGAAGGGGGGAATTTCAATTTGGATGGTCAATAATGTTCAGTTCTATCCAGAACAAGACTAAGCTTTGAGAATAAGCCATTACCTTTGGCAATCTGAACCTCAGGAAAAACACTACTAGTAGGAAGACAGGGACTGACATGAGTGTACAAAGGTTACGAAGGGAAGGAGTAACAAACAGGATGGATGGGAACGGGAAATCTGGGCATGCATAAAGGTAAGGTGCTAGTGTAGACGGAGAAACAGAAAACAGAGGGGAGAAGGAAAGGTAGGCAAAGGGGAACTGTGGTTTTATAGAATGCTAGGAGAGCCGGACAGAAAATTCCTCAGAGGAAAGTGTTATAAGACTGATGCACAGGAAGAGGGCATGATGCCGAGAGCATTCATTTATTCCTTGTCTCCATAAATCTCAACTCAAAGCCATGCTGTTTTAAGTGAGGTGCAAGGTAATGTGCCAACAGGATGGTCTTTTCTGCAGAATGACTTCAGCAGCACAGAATTCATCCCACCCCTCACTTCCCACATTCTTTGTATTTCCCTGAAATCAGCTATTCTAATTCCATTTTTTCTCTGCAGAACAACTCTCTCTAGGCTCTCTATAATAGGTAGCACAGCTAGAACGGACTTAAGTAAAACTTCAAACCACAGCATGATCCAAAACACTACCCTCAGTTACCCCAGGGGAACTCTCTGAATTTCTTAAGTTTTAACAACCTCTGACATGGAATGGAAGGAGAGTTTTTACTAATTACCCTTGACATCCTATATCAGATAGAGAACCATTAACTAGATTAAGGTAAAAGAGACAGTACAGTTAGTTTCTGACTACAAGTCTAATTTGTCTATTTTAGGCAACAAATGTCAAACAGAGTTTATGGGAAACCTTTCATAAAACCCTAGGAAAATAATGCAGATCAAAACCAAACCCTCCTGCACATTTTCTGCTGCAAAGTATGAGCTCACCCTATTTTAAAAAGTTCCTGTTACAATTATGAGTATAGCCAAACAGTATTTTCAATAATCATAACTATATTTTTAAAAATCTGTGACGGGAACCGTGGCTTTACAGCTTTACTTCCAGAATCCCCAAGTTCAGTTTATGCTCAGTACAACCAAATGGAAGTTGACACACTTTGTCTTAAGTAATACGAAAATATCAGGAAAATGTGAAGAACTTACACTAGACAGGTTGGACTGCAGGCAATAAAGCACTTTTTAAAAGCTGTTTTGGTTTGCTGCTGAAGCCTTTGAAGAGAATTACGTATTCAAAGTAGCCCTTTGCCCGTCAGCATTCACCTTCTACATCTTTTGTAGGGCACATCCCTCCAGATGAGGCCTTGGTATAGAAGCACCTCAACCTGCAGGTGAGTTTTCTCCTAGGTTGACTTTTCAACCTAGTTTTCTCCTAGGTCTGCAAAGATAACTTGTGGTGGGTGCAATGCTGTTTTCAAGGGGCAACTACGAAAGGGCCAAGGCCCAAGGGAAGGCAGTCAGCAGCAGTAGCCTGCCTGGGGCTGAGGTCTCCCTTTGGTCATAGCTGGCTTCCCACATGCTCCCTCTACTCACACTCAGAGGAGGAAAGGATGGAAGACACCAGCATAGGTGATGGGGACACAGGAGTACAAGGTCACCAAAGTGCAGGTGCAAAAAGCTAAGCAATACCCCCCGCCTCTGCCAGGCCAGATTTGCCACCAAACCCTAGAGGAGGGGGTGTCTCTTAGGTCACAGTACTTTGTTTTCTTCATTTCTCTTGATTTAAAAACAAATCAGCAGGGAGGACAAAGTTCTCAAGAACAGAGAAATCAAATCTGAAACGAGAGCAACACAATTCATTTGTGACATTAATCTCCTTCCAGGGGAATACACCTCACTGCTATGAATCTAGGGGAATACAAGATCCTACAGGAGTTGCAGTTCAGGGAAAAAATTCAGAATTAAGATAAGCTGCCGCTCCAACATACAAAGAGCAATCGGTAAAATAAAAGCACATAAAATTATTTTGAAAGTCAGTTTGAAATCAAACATATACTAGAAAGATACACACTTGGTGAAAGGAATATGGAAATCCTGGTCTCTGCTTTGTAGTATTTCTGTGTTGTTTTGAATTGTTTACATGTACATTTTAATTAGGAAAGGGAAATGAATCCTTAAAGTCAATTATCCGGAAAAGTACTAGGCCAAGGCTAAATTGTGAAGTTGACCTACTGGGCTAGTTAGCAAAGGTGTTTGGAGCTGAGTGGCTTATTCTGTTGCTGGTATGGGCTATACATGTGAACTGTGTTACCTGTAGGGAGTCTTAGGAAAACTTACAGTCAAGCCACCAAGTACTATTTACCAATGTCCTGACTGTCCTTACATAGAAGGGGAAAGGAGGGGTGTGTGCTGGCAAGGCAGTGGAAATACCCTGTTCCCACTCAGGCTGCTTTTGGGGAGAATCCTGCTCAGCTCCTACTCTGTGGGGTGGAAGGAATGCTTTGCTTTCTGGCAGGTGTGAGTTGGCTGCACTTAGGAAATCGAGTCCACAGTTTAGTAGGGCTGATCTCTAGAGTTGGAGGCCTAGATGTTTCTGGACTCACTGGTATTCGGGGAGTGTAGTCAAATGCTCTGCTACCTAAAGCATGGCTCCACAGCATGTGATGTCACCTGGGAACTTCCTAGAAACGTAGAAGCAGAGATTCCACCCATATGTAATCAGTCAGACTTTTCATCACAATTCCCAGGGTGATTCATGTGCCTACTAAAATTTGTGAAGTGTTGGTTTGGTGCAAAAAGCACAGGATGGGTGCCTAGGGGGTTGCCATCAGGTCTTGATTGTGACACAAATTTGTAGTGGGAACTTCGGTGCGGGGGCGGGGAGGAGGAATCAGGTTTCTGGGCCTGAATTTCCTCTTCTGTCAAGGGAGGGAGCTGACTTACAGCATGTGGAGGTCTCTTCTAGCTCTCACACTGCAGACACGTACATACGGACATCTCTACTTTGTGGTCCGCAAAGGGTGGGGCAATGGCCATCGTGTCAAATGTAAGTGCTCTGCTGGGCCTATCTGAGACTGCCTATCCCTCCCACAGACCTGGGGCTTCTTTCCTTACCTTCTGGTCCAAACGCTGGTAATCACTGGCCTTTGGCCGTCGAGTAACTTTAGATCTTTTTCCTTCTAGCACAAAAGCAATAATCTGGGGAAAGGAAAATGAAATTAACAAGTGACTCTACAATGACATATCTCAGTCTCTGAAATCAGAGGTAATCACCTGGTAGTACATTTGTTAAGGACCCTGACAGTGAAAGAGTAGTACACCCACAAAGAGACCTTTTTAAAAGATTTTTTTTTTAATTTTTTTAACGTTTATTTATTTTTGAGACAGAGAGAGACACAGCATGAACGGGGGAGGGGCAGAGAGAGAGGGAGACACAGAATCGGAAGCAGGCTCCAGGCTCTGGGCCATCAGCCCAGAGCCTGACGCGGGGCTCGAACTCACGGACCGCGAGATCGTGACCTGAGCCGAAGTCGGACGCTCAACCGACTGAGCCACCCAGGCGCCCCAAAGAGACCTTTTTAAGTTATGACAATTTTAAGGAGGACAGGGCCTCCAGTCACCTCAGAATCTTTTATACTACTAAGTATGAAGTAACAGATGGGAAGAAGACTGTTCTGGGCTTTGGCTTGTGGGAGTCTATATGATTTACTCGAGTACAAAGATCTGCCAACTCCTCCCCAGAAAGCTCTAGGATAAGACACTCCTTTTTTACTCACAAGCAATAATTATTGCTTATCTGCAAATGTACTTTTTCACCCCACACCTGCTCCACTTTAACCTTACCACTTTCACATCTACGGTTACTTTCTGGATGTAGAATAAGGAACACCTTTTTGTTAAACGTCTTCCCTCATTCCTTACAGTCATAGGCATATTGACAAATTGAACGCTCCAATTTTAACCAGGCTGTAGAAACTACTAAATTCTTAGGACTCAATACGAAATGCAATCATTTTGTCATCAGAGTGGTTGCTAAGCAACAGATATTACTCTACACCAAACACTGCTAAAGTAGTAAAAGATGAGTGTCTCCATGCAATTTCTGGCCATTCTTCTAATCAGAAACTCAACTGACTGTAGAAGACACTCCCTGGGCTCTGCTGTTGATGTCAAAGACTATGTAACCACTCTTTCTGCCATTGCAGACGGAAGGTAAAAGCTTGGGAAAGGAAACTAGAAATCATTCACCATCTTCAGAGTACTGTATTTACGAACTGTCAGGTACTCAGGTTCTCTAAGGCTGTAAAGGACCTAAGTTTAAGATTATGGGAGGAGACCCCAATTCAGGTCAGATCACAATAATGTCCTTACTTAGCACCTAATACAGCAGCAGAGGGCACTCAAAGGTATCTGACATGAAAACAAATCATTTATAAAATGAGAGTAGAGAGCCGTAGCAGAATCTGAGGATAAACCGAAGTTTGTCTTAAAATCCCCAGTGCTCATAGGCAGATGAGTGATAGATACCAGCCCACACACCAAACTTTCAGGGTGGAGGAAATCCCATTCCTCTTCTTAAGGCAACTCTTGACTTACCTTCCGCTTGTTGTGATAGGCAATATAGAGGACAGCAACAAGTATGGCTGCAGTCACCAGATATGCAAAGAAGTGGCTGCTCTCTGCACTGGCACTTCCAAGACTGTCTTTATAAAGGTCATCATTCTCCCTACCCATGGAATCCAAAAGTGTTCCTTCACGGTTCTCACTGGAGGCAAGGCCGGGCATCCCTTTCTCTTCTTGGGGCAGTGAACCTTCAGGCTCTGTATCGCCTTCCTCAGCCTTCTTGGGCTCCACATCTTCTGTAAGCTCTGAAGACTTACCTTCTCTCTCCTGCTGTGGAGAAGTGGGGTCAGAGTCCAGTAATACTGTCTCCCCAGATTCACCTCTAGAAGCATGCAGAGAGGTATCTTTGTCAGCTGGTATGTTTAAGTCAGGATTGGTGGGTTCCTTGTTATCAGAGGAGGGGTTGGAGACCAGCTTGTTGGAGTTCAAGGACTGCTGCTGCAGCTTCTCCTTGCTAGGGTCATCTCCCGTGGTCTGGGGCTGGGGCTTCTGCTTGCTGGAGCCCTGTCCTGTGGACTGCGGTTGGGGCTTTACCTTACTAGGGCTGTCTCCCACGGACTGTGGCTGAGACTCCACCTTGCTAGAGCCATCTTCTGTGGACTGTGGCTGGGTATTCACCTTGCTAGAGCCATCTTGCGTGGACTGTGGCTGGGTATTCACCTTGCGAGAGCCATCTCCGGAGGACTGCGGCTGGGTATTCACCTTGCCAGAGCTGTCTCCTGTGGACTGTGGCTGGGTATTCACCTTGCTAGAGCCGTCTCCTGAGGACTGTGGCTGGGTATTCACCTTGCTAGAGCCCTCTCCTGAGGACTGTGGCTGGGGATCAACCTTGCTAGAGCCGTCTCCCGTGGACTGCGGCTGGGTATTCACCTTGCGAGAGCTGTCTCCTGTGGACTGTGGCTGGGTATTCACTTTGCTAGAACCATCCCCTGCGGACTGTGGCTGGGTATTCAGCTTGCTAGAGCCATCTCCCGTGGACTGTGGCTGAGTATTCACCTTGCTAGAGCCATCTCCCTTGGACTGTGGCTGGGGATCCACCTTGCGAGAGCCGTCTCCCGTGGACTGTGGCTGGGGATCCACCTTGCTAGAGCCGTCTCCCGTGGACTGTGGCTGGGGATCCACCTTGCTAGAGCCGTCTCCCGGGGACTGTGGCTGGGGATCCACCTTGCTAGAGCCGTCTCCCGTGGACTGTGGCTGGGGATTCACCTTGCTAGAGCCGTCTCCCGAGGACTGCACTTGAGACTTCTCCTTGTTAGAGTTATCTCCCGTGGACTGTAGCTGGGGCTTCTTCTTGTTAGAGTCATCTTCTATGGACTGCACCTGGGACTTCCCCTTGCTAGAGCTGTCTCCCGTGGCCTGAGGCTGCGACTGGCTAGAGTTTTCTAGCGGTAGGTCTACTGAAACAGAGAAACCAGATGGCCCTGAAGAGAGGGAGGCCAAGAGAAGGGAGCCCTCAAAGCTAGATGAAACCGAGGCAACTGGCAAACGGGGGAGGTGGGTGATGGCAAGCGGAGGGGTGACTACGGCAGAGAAGTACCGAGCTCAGAGAGCGACCCGGGGCGGTGAGGATGGTGGGCCTAGGGGTGAGAGTGGGATTATTTGGGGTGGGAGTGGGGGGTCTTACCCGCCACTACGACGCTCAGCAGGATCAACGCAACCAGGAACCGCATCCTGCAATAACTGTGCTTCCGCCCTCTACTGCTCTCGCGAGACCCGCGCGTGCGCGCTCTTAGTGCTCTTGGCTCCGCCCCTTCCTGCGTGCGTCTTCCGCCGCACGCTTAGGCGAAGGGAGGAGCTTAGGAAAAGGCTGGAGTGTCTGGTGGTTCCTCCCTTACCCTGTGCTGTGGTTCCGTTCTTCAGTGCAGGCATCTAACAGTCTCCTCCTTTTCCAGGTTTCTTCCCTGCTTTGCAGCCGCTACAAACATCACTCTCCTTTTCCTTCTCTCCCCTTGTACTTCCGAGACGATACAGGTCGAACAGGAGCTCCCTGGTCCGCGGGTGATCCCATGGGAGTGACGTCACTGGGGTTCGGCCCCTCTTGGCTCCAACCTGTGCTCACATTTTTAACTTCTCCCTTTCTCGTGGTTCTTTCGCTGTAGCACACAAACGTGCTGTACTCTGGTGTCTCCTATCTTGAAACAGACACCCATCCTGCCACCTTTGTAGCGGGAGTCTTCCCATCCCAGCTCCTCTCTTTCCCGACCCCACAGAAACTGCTCTCCGAGGTCCCCAGAGATCTTTTCTAAAAAATACATCCTTTTTCTGGTCATGGAAGTTACTCATATTCACTGTAGAAAATTTAGTAAACCTGTAGAAATACAAAACAAAATCGTTGTCCCACTCTTCCGGGATAATCACTATTAAAGTTTTAGTGTATTTTCTGTCTTGCAAACATTTAATATTTTTGATTAGGTAATATATTCTAATGGTTCAGAAATCAAAATGGGATATTAAAAAAGAGGTATACAAAAAAAAAAAAAAAAAAAAGAGGTATACATTAGAAAGTTCTTGCTCCCTACCATTCTACAGGTTACCACTTACCTTTGTTGTGTTCCCATCTAGCGTGAGTTTTTTTTAAACAAATACAAAAGCATTCATTTTCTTTTCTGTCTTAATTGGTGTATTTTTTCTGTGCATATCCACTTTCCTCCAAGTTGATATTATTGGGTAAATAGTTTTGTATCCCACTGTTTAAAGTGCTGTTGTTTATACATTAATTACCGCTTGAAATCCTTTTATAAACATTTGCCAGGCGAGCTAACTTAATGGAGCATGTAATCTAGTGGATGATACAAATATTAATTATTTATGGAAATTGTGTGTGTGAGTATGCATTCTAAGAAATGCCAAGAAAGCAAAATGCCGAAACTGTGATCTCTGCTGAGAAAGGGACTTTTGGGCTGAGAGCCAAAGAGTGTATTTCCCAGGTGAAGTTGAGGGGAAAAGGTGAGCTCTCCTGGCTGAGTGCACAGTGTGTGCAAAGGTCTGGAGGCAGGTGGGAACATGACATTTCGTGTAGGTCTTAAAGACGAGGACAGGATTGCCAGATAACAGACAATAAGGAAAATGGCAGGTGATGAGGCTGGAGTAGAGCCAGATTAGGAGTAAATGATGTTGTCCAGGACATAAGTCTTTGTGAGACACAAAAGTACATCAGAAAATATTCCAGTTAACTAAGGTTGAAATGTAATCCTACCAAAAAATACTACAACCACCAGGGGAAATAACACTACTCTATAATAGTCTGTTGAGTACAATCTTTAGGTTACATGCCATGTAGTTCTAGTCAGTTGAAAGTCTTCAGAATTTCAAGGAACAGTACGTGGCGTAAATATAGTTTTCAGGACCAAGTACTTTGTTATTTAAAAACCCTTTAACATGCTTCTCAATGTTTTCCTGCTGTAAGAAATCTCTCTCTCACACACACACTCATTACTGAGAAGAGAATAAGAATCACAGAGAAGTGAGAAATCTTTTACCAAATTATTTCAGAAATGTGACTGTTCTTGCTAAAAGAAGTGAATTGATGAATCTTTTTTTTTTAAAGATTTTTAAAAAAAGTTTTTATTTAAGTAATCTACCCCTCCCCCCCCTCAAAAATAAACATTTTTTTAAAAATAAAACTTACTACAGAGCTACAGTAGTTAGGACAGCGTGGTACTGGCATAAAGACATATAGATGAGTTGGATAGAATTCAATAGAGTCCAGAAATCAGCCTCTACATTTATGGTCAGCTGATTTCCAATTAGGGTGTGCTAAGACAGAAGTCTTTTCAACAAATAGAATAGTCTGGGAAAACTGTCTAATAAGCATGTGAAGAGATGCTCAACATTATTAGTATTACATACATATCAGAATCACACTGAGATACCACTTCATACCTACCAGGATAGCTATAATAAACAAAGAAAGAAAGAAAAACTGTGTTGGTAAGGATGTGGAGAAATTGGACCCTCATATATTGCTGGTTGGAATGTAAAATGGTGCAGCTGCTATGGAAAACAGTTTGGCAATTCCTCAAAAAGTTGACACATAGTTAACCATATGACCCGGCCATTCCACTCCTAGATATACACCCTAAAGAATTGAACACAGGGACTCAAACATACTCATATGTTCAAAGCAGTTCACAATAGCCAAAAGGTATAAAAAAACTCCATGTACTCATCAATAGATGAGCAGATAAACAATGGCTTGTATACATAATGGATTTAGCTGTAAAAGGGAATCAAATTTTGATACGTGCCACAATGTAGATGAATCTTAAAAGCATTGTGCTAAGTGAAATAAGCCAGACACAAAAGGACAAATATTAAATATTGTAGGATTCTACTTATAGGAGATACTGAGAATAGGAAAATTCATAAATAGAAAGATTAGAGGTTCATGAAGTCTGGGGCCAGGGGGAGTGGGAAGTTAATGTTTCATGAGTAGTTTGTGTTTTGGATGATGAAATAGTTCTGGAAATTGACAGTGGTTATGGTGCATGATGTTGTGAATGTACTTAACACCATTAAACTGTCCATTTAAAAAGTTAAAAAAGGGGCGCCTGGGTGGCTCAGTTGGTTAGGTGTCTGACTCTTGATTTCGGCTCGGGTCATGATCTCACAGTTCCTGGGTTGACCCCTGCGTCGGGCTCTGTGTGTGCTAACAGCTCAGAACCTAGAGCCTGCTTCGGATTCTGTGTCTCCTTCTCTCTCTGCCCCTTCCCCGCTCATGCTCTGTCTCTCTCAAAAATAAACATTAAACATTTTTTTAAGTTAAAATGGTAAATTTTATATTATATACATTTATAATTAAAAAAAAGCTATGTCTGAGTAGGGTAAAACAAAACAAAAAAACAAAACAAAACAAAAAAAACCTGGCAAGTACTCAAAAAGGTAAAGGAAGACTGAAGTATTTTAGCAAAGCTCAAAAAAATAAAAAAGGAAACATTTGGATACATGCTACAAAGTGGATGGCCTGGAGAACATTGATTTAAGTCGAATAAGCCAGGCACAAAAGGATGAATGTTTGATGATTCCACTTACATAGACTATTTGGAATAGGCAAATTCAAGGAAATTTGATGGAAAGTAGATTAGAGTTTACCAGGGGCTGGGGTGGGGTGGGGAGTGGGATGGAGGGGGGTTATTGCTTAATGGTTATGTAGATTCTGTTTGGGGTGATGAAGTTTTGCAAATAGTGTTGGTGGTGACACAACATTGTGAATGTAATGAGTGCCACTGAGTACATTTACAAATAGTTAAAATGGCAAATTTTTTTTAATTAAAAAAACTTTTAAATACAAAACAACAGATTTTTAAAATGTTTATTTTATAAGAGAGGGAGGGAGGGAGAGTGTGTGTGTGAGCAGAGGAGGAGCACAGAGGGAGAGAGAATCCCAAGCAGGCTCTGGCACAGTCTGGACCTGATGCGGGGTTCAAACCCATGAACCATGAGATCATGACCTGAGCTGAAATCAAGAGTTGACGCTTAACTGACATGAGCCACCCAGGCACCCTTAAAATGGCAAATTTTATATTACGTATGTTGTACCATCACAAGTAGAAAAGGGAATGAAGTACTGAGACATGCTACAACATGGATGAACCTTGAAAATCATAGGCTGAAAGAAGTCAATGAAAAAGGACCATGTGTTGTATGATCCCATTTATTATTTTTTAAAAACTGTTATTTATTTAAGTGATCTCTACACCCAACATGGGGCCTGAACTCACGTCCCTGAGATCAGGAGGCACATGATCTTCTGACTGAGCCAGCCCCCGCATGGTCCCATTTAAATGACATGTGCAGGGGTGCCTTGGTGGCTCAGTTAAGCATCGAACTGTTGATCTCGGCTCAGGTCATGATCTCACAGTTTGCAAGTTTGAGCTATACATTGGGCTCTGTGTTGATGGCGTGGAGCCTGCTTGGGATTCTGTCTTTCCTTCTCTCTGTGCCTCACCGGCTTGTGCTCTCCCTCTCTCTCAATAAACAAGCTTTAAAAAAAAAAAAATGACGTGTCCATAATAGACAAATCCAGAGACAGAAAATAGATTTGTGGTCGCCTGGGACTGTGGGGGGTGAGGGGAGGAATTAGGGATGTCTTCTAAAGGGTTTGCGGTTCCTTTTTGAGGCAGTGAAAATGTCCTAAAATTGACTGTGATGATGGATGCACAAGTTTGAACATACAAAACCCAGTGAATTGTATACTTCAAATGGGTAAATCGCATGTTCTGTGAATTATAGCTCAATAAAGCTGTTAGACAAGAAATTAATGGTGGTGCTAGGTACCATGCAAAATGACAAAGGCCCCCCTTATATCTTGGCAATTATAAGATAAATGAAAATAAAGATTCCTCTCTTTGGATCTCAGTCATTGATGCTGACTGGTCTCTGTACATTTGAGGCTGAACGTTGGGTTGCATTTTTCCGTCAGGCATGTTTTCATATTCTCCCCTCCCCGGGCCCCACAAAAATCTAGCACAGGGCTTGGTATGAAGATGGGGGCTCGATTCAACAGAAGGACTAAAATACTCAGAAAAGGTCTTGCAACTGCAATTTTATTTTCTTTTGTGAAAATAAACAACTGGAAGTTTAAATTGCTCCAAAAAACCCCATAAA
Organism: Panthera onca; assembly: GCF_046562875.1. Classification (NCBI taxonomy): domain Eukaryota; kingdom Metazoa; phylum Chordata; class Mammalia; order Carnivora; family Felidae; genus Panthera; species Panthera onca. Next base: position 40,436,523 of record NC_138341.1, read on the forward strand.
AACAAAAAGAAATACACACAGAAGAAGCATGTGAGGTGATGGGGGGAGGGAGGAGGGAGTTTCGACCTTTGGCAGATTGTGCTAGCACTGACCCAGGGGACAAGAGCCAGGCCTGGGGGCCAGGTCTCGTCTGCCACTCTGGGACCAGGAGAAGAGGTCTGGACTGGTGAGGGGGTGGCACAGAGACTTCTTCACCGAGGAAGTGGCAGGCACCTCGAATCCCTTTAAATGTGGGGGAAGAACCATTTTGGAGGACCTCTCTTCCCACCAAAAGCTGGAGGTTGTTGGGTTAGGGCCCACTGAGGACAAAGGGATGCTGGTGGAGACAAATCAGGCAAAGGTGGCTTCTCACGTGATGACAGCCTTACCCTGGGCAGAGGACGGAGATGAAGGCAAGAACCCACGGAGCTCAGCAAAGGAGAAAAACTTGGTGAGGGAAAAGAAAATGTCCAGGAGCGCCATCTAGATGAAGAGGCAGCAGGCTAGAGGCCCAGCGATGGCCAACATGTGGACTGGGAAGGGAGGGGGGCACGCGGGAGCGATGAGAACAGGGAGCAGGGCAGAAAGTGAAAGAGGTAGAGAGAAGGGGGTCTTCTGCCCAGGCCCATCCACCACTGCACATACAGGAAGAATAACACGCTACTTTTCAGTTCTCTTTCTTTTAAAGATTTTTTTTGTTTTGTTTTGTTTTGTTTTTTAAAAAAGCCTTAAGATCAGCTACTGGTTACATCTACAAAATGTAAAGTGCTGTTGTTACCAGTCACTTTACAGAACAGTCCAGAGTGGTCAAATATTGACCAATAAAGTTTCCTTTTTTTTTTTTTTTTTTTTCCGTTGTTTCTTCTGAATCATTACTACTCGACGAGTCACTTGACAGCCTGCATAGGTCAGGGGGCAGCTCAGTTGGCAGACTTGGTAACCAAGGAAAGAGGCTGGGCCTGGAGGACCGGGAGGGCCTGGTGGGCATGGAGCGTGGTGGGGAAGGAAGGGGGGGAAGTCAGCAGAGCTGTGGGCAGGGACCCGAGGGGGAGGGGCCGGGAGAGGAGTGGGGGCTGGCTGCCCATCTGGCCAGAGGAGGTGGCTGTCGCCTTAGCGGACAGGAAGGCGGCCGAGTGTAGAGCCAGCTGGGCCCGGCTCTCCGGCTTGGTGGTGAGGGAGAGGGGCTGGGCTTGCTCCGAGTGGGTTGCAGCAGGGGCAGCAGGCGACGCCAAGGCCGCGGAGGGGGTGGCCGGGGAGTCGAGCATGCTGCCGTGGGAAGAGGCAGGGCTGTCACACGACTTCTCGGGGGGCAGGTACTGAACACATGGCTTCTTGCTCTTGGAGGCCAGAGCACCTACGGGGGAAAAAAGATACACGAAAGGCTGAGCAGCTAGTGGCTGTTGCTGAGGTGGAACACAAGGACGCTCAGTGGGAGGGGAAGGAGGGCCTGAAATTACATCTGAGGCTTTCAAGACTAGGAAGCTGCATTCAGGGACACCTAGAGCATGGAGAAGGGGCAACGTCAAAGTGACAAAGACCTATTCAGCATCTGATAGCAGGGAAAACAGCTCGGTCTATCACACCGTCACCTTCCTTGCCTAAATCTTACCACTGCGGGAGACAGATCTCCATTCAATGTGCCTTAAAATCTCTGCCTTAGGGTGCTATCAGAGAGGGCACAGCACCTGCTAAGCAGGGAGGTATACGGTGGGTTGGGCAGCACGTACACACTTTACTTATGTGTCCTCATACGTAAACGAATGTACAGATTATACAGACGAAAGAAAAGAAAGAGAAAGGGAGAAAGAAGAGAGACTAACAGCATGTTGGTACCAGCTACTCTACACTTGTCCAGAGATGCGCACGAGGTGAGGGGCACAAGGTGAGGTGCATGACCTAAACACCTGTCACCGCATGAGCATCTCCGTGCCAGGTGTGACCGCAGTGTGAAAAGACAGAGCACATCATTTTGGCACAAAGCGGTCCCCATACCAAGCAAACTCGTTCGGGGTTCGACCAACCAAACCTTGCAGGAAACCTGCTTCTATTGGATTCACAAATAGGTGGCAAGTCGGTCTCTACTGCGCCCCCTTCCCGAATGAATTCCAGAGGTCATTTCAAATATCTCCAATTTTTACCTTATACATTTATTTGAGAACCCTCAAATAAGATGCAACTACACTGAACTGAATGCCTAGGCTTTGAAGTGGGAAAGTGCTGGGATCAAATCCTGCCTCCGCCATTTAACAAGCGGAATGACTGGGAAGATCCAACTTCTCTGAGCCTCTTAATCTGCCATCTCTAAAAAGGGGATAATAATAACACCCACCTGGGTATGCAAGAGGCTCCCAAGAGGCAGAGGCCCTGAAAATGGCAGCTATTATGAAACAGCGCTGTCGCTGTACCCTTCAGAGAGCCAGGAACAACCCACAGGCAGGTGCGACTGTGACGGCGGGAAGAAGAGCCAGCGCCCTCCTTAGGACTCACCCTCTGCCTCTTGGACTTGCTGCTGGGACTGTGTCTGTGACAGCTGCTTTTCTCTCTTCCTCTTCTTTTTCTTACCCTGAAAATTATGGCCAAAGAAAGGGGTAACCAGGGACAGCTCTTTAGGGGGACAGAAGATACTGCCCATACTGCCCTTGACCCTGGGTGAGAAGCTGGGGGTGGAGGGGAGTCACTCAGGTCACACTCTCCACAGAAGCCTCTGAGGAGCCTTCCTGGAATGTGCCTTCCCTTCCCCATTCGATTCTTCCCCCTCCAACCCAGTGTCCTGGCCTCCTTGGAAGGCCTCACCCTTCAGTGCCCTTGGGCACTGCTCCAGTGTGATTCTCGATCATTTTTGAGGGGACTCAGGCCCCATTGAAAATCTAAGGCAGCTCTGAGGCCTCTCACCAGAAAGAAAAAAAAAAAAAAAAAGCAAATAAGAACAGACATACAAAAATCTGTCTTGTTTCGAAGAGTTATTAGAAATGCCAGCTGAGGTGGCTCAGTCGGTTGAGCGTTCAACTTTGGCTCAGGTCATGATCTCATGGCTCATGGGTTCGAGTCCCATGTCGGGCTTTGGGCTGACAGAGCAGAGCCTGCTTTGGATTCTCTGTCTCCCTCTCTCTCTGCCCTTCCCCTGCTTGCACTCTCTCTTTTAAAAATAAACATTTAAAAAAAAATGCCAGCTGAGGCTCATACATTGTTCTCCAAGCCCCAGGTTCAGAACCCTTGGCTGGTGACACCCTTGCCACCAGAGCCAGAACATAGCTCGCACTGCACCTTGACTTATGGACTCGAAGGCTGAATCCACCTCAAACGAGAGGGTACAGATTTACCTCGGTCCATAGGACGTCAACACCATGTCCTTGTTGACTTCCTGAGAATTAAAATGTCTTCCTTATTTCTAGAGAAATAGAGCCTTCTCCCTGCCCTTAAGTGTCCTCTATAAATCCAGCCACATCCCCCTCCCCGCTTCCTCTCGCAGATGCTGCCGTCGGGGCCAGAGGGGGCACGTACGTAGTTGTCCCGGGCTGACCAGGTTGGGTAGAGCTGGGAGTGAAGTTGCCGCTCCTTCCGGGCCAGTTCATAGTACTTGGCCTGTTCTTCTCGGGACAAGTTGTGCCACTGCGGAGAGAGGGTCAGAGATGACGGGGAGCAGGAATGCGGGGGTCGCTGACCCGCACAGCCTGGAGGGGAACAGCGGATCCTACCTTTCTTCCCAGGATTTGGTTAATGGCCGCGCTCTCCTTCAGGGTGCACTCGGCCACCACCTTGGCCCTCATCTCCTTCATATATAACATGAAGGCATTAAGAGGCTTCTTCACGTGGGGTTTCTTTTCTTCCTCCTTTTTCACCGTGACTGGTGATTTCCTGGGGAGTCACAAAGCTGTCGGTTAGCAAGAGTCAGTGGTCACCCTGTCACCCGACCCGCAATCCATGCCCCTCATGAGTGCCTGCGGGGAGGAGGGATGACCGGCTGTCATCCATTCAAGTTGCCACGGCTGCTTACAGCCCCCGAGTGTCTTCCACAAGCAGCCCTCAGCCTTGGGATGACTTCAGGCCATAGTCTATGAAAGTCTCCTGAAGAAGGAGCAGAGGAGCTGGTGAGAGCCCCCTGTCACAGGTGATAGAGAGGAAAGGGGGCAGGGCGCTTTGGGCAGAAGCAAGAGGGAGTCTCCCCGCCACGAGGCGCGGACTTTGGCTTTCCTGCTGTCTTCATGGCTCAGTGGACACAGCACAGGCCTTGCTGGTAGTCTCAACTTCGCTACCGGTCAGCTATGGACCCGGAGAAAATCCTCCCTTAAGGGCTCATGTTTTCATGCATAAGGGAGAGGGGGAAGGAAGCCAAAAGCATTCTCAGGTCCTCTTTCAGCCTCTAAATCCTGTCTGTAAAACTCTCCTCACTGTGAGAAAAGATGTCTGAGCGGATGGGGACACAGAGAGTCAAAGGGAGCAATTCCTAGGAGAAAGGGTATGGCTGAGGGAGGCTGCTGGCTGCCTGCTAAATGCCACCAGGGAGAAAAATAAATGGCATTTGCCGCTCGGAGACTGGCCACTGTCCCATCCAGGCTGCCTGATACTCACGCGCTCACGGCGGGGCTCAGGCTGGGGGGTGCTGGCTCCTGCTTGACAATGGGGGAGACGATGGCGGGGTGGGGAATCCCTGAGGTGGGCAGACCAGGATGGGCCGGAGCCACCATGTGAGGAGAGAACCGACTGGAAACCAGGCTGTGTATCAGGGGGGAAACAAGTGACAACACGAGGGTTCAGGCTGAATGCTTGTCACCCGGCAGAGGACCCAGTGGCTGCCTGCCTTCATGGCAGAGCTGGGTAAATACCTCTGCCACGGCAGACTTTGAGGAATGGAAGCCCATTCACTGACCTCGACAGAACCAGGTTTGGGAAACACCCAACAAACCTCCCCTTCCCACACAAACGCACAGGACTCCTGTATTTCGTACTGGACGCAGGTAGGATGAAAATCCAAAAGAAGGTGTGGCAGGTCAGAGGCCAGTGTCCGCAATGGGGAACCACACCATATGCCGTGGGTTCCACTTCCTTTGTGACCACAGGTACCATTGTCAGGTAGATCTGGCCCCTGGGACAGGAGCCCCCTTTGCTGTTCCCTCTCCTGACATCACTTCAGGAAACACTAATCATCTCCAGTCTCTGGCTTCAGTGCCACAAAGCCCAGCAGGTGGGGGGACGTGTGGGGATGCTGAGTACTAGGGCTTTGAAATTCTTCCCTTAGAGAGATGGGCAAAGAACGAGCCGAGTCTGTGGTCTCCATTCCGACCGTACAGTATGTATGAGGAGGCGCCTCAGCAAAGAGGGGTGGGGAGAAAAGGTGAGCCCGTGCCTCCCAGTTTAGGGCCAAGAGAAAGCTTTTCATGGTCACAAATGACAAGGACACGAGTAGAGGACCGTTCTCTGCAAGGGAACTTCATGCTCACAGCCCCCAGTCCCGGGACTCACCTGGACATTGAGGCGTTCATGGCGAGGGCAGGGTAGGGGTGCCGGAAGCCACCAGGAGGAAGGGAGTACATGGGCTGTCCTTGCCTATAAGGGCCGGGAGCACGGAAATCTGGTCAGCATACTGGTTACAATGGGACTGTTCAGGACAGGGAAGGAGAGGGGGCTGGAAGAAAGGATGAAAGACAGAGGACAGGAAGTAGGAAGTAAGAGTGGGGAGCTAGCTGCCCGAGGGAGAGCAGGGAGGTCTGAGCCGTGGGCTTTGATGAGAGAGCTCCACTGTGGGAGGTGGGGGTGCTGCACACAGATCCCAGAGCACGCTGGAGGTACAGGAGGCCGAGCACAGCATGAGGAAGGAAGGAGGGTAAGAAAGTCTGCTAGTTTCCTTACTGTGGGACGAGCCAGCCGAGAGGATGAGGGATTTGTCCGACAGCTCCAGGAGACAGTGGGTAATATGGAGACAGCTCAGATGGGTGAGGGGGCCGGGGGATTCCTGCTTCAAAGAGACATGTGTCAGACTGTTCCCTGGCCCTACCAAAGCACCTTAAAATAACACCAAATGGGAAGTCCCTTGCCCCATGTCCCCAAGTGTGCTGGAGCACGGAAGGCCTTTCATTGTCCTTGCCTTCTGTCATCTCTCCAGCTCTGCTGGCCGGTGAGTCAAGGACATATTCAAGGAAGGCAGGACAAACACAGCTTCTCTCTGGCTACATGGATCCCACCTATCAGCAGGAGTAACTTCCAGCTGCTTACATAGGAGTCATCGAAGAAAGGGTCCAGAAATCTTGGACTGAGAGACCCAAGACATTCTCCAGAGTCATCAGCTAACTACCCCTTTAGAAAACCTGCCTCATTCATGGAGAAGTAAACTTTGGATTTCTATTCCACTTTTGTCCTCCTCATTATTTGTAACTTACAGTAACTTTGATTTCCTTAAAGAGGGGTTCCAAAAATACTTTGAGCCACTGCAACTCTGGGAATTTGATGAAGCTATGTTTCCCTAAGATGGACAGTTCTGGTGAGCAACTCAAAAAAAAGAGAAAAAAGAAAAGAAAAAAGAAAAAGAAAAATCCAGCTCGGCCTTACCGCTTTAAAGCTATACTTAGAAGTCTGGCTAGATTGGTAACTCTATTTGAAAATGTTCAGTGTAAGGCAAAGGTCTTGGTTTAGGAAGGCATAGCCTCTAGCCGGGCTAGAGTTCAAGGTCAGTGAAAAAGATTCCCACCCACCCCCACTTCCAGCTCATTGCACCCCAAAGTATTAAGAGAGTCTAAATAAAGTAAAGAATCTAAAGTAAAGAATCTATGGCAGAAGAGTGCCATCTCCTTACTGTGGAGCCAGGCCCTGACATTGCCTCATAGAATTTCCTTTAATCCTCACAATGCCTCGATGATGTGGAAGGGACACAGGAGGTGTGGATGAAAACACTGAAAGGGCTAATGTCAGTGGGCAGGGTTATGGGCTCTTGGGAGTTGAAGACATGACCCGAACCCAGGGCTGCCGATTCCAGGGTCATTATGTTCCCTGAGAAGACAAGCCTGCCCCACTGGAGCTCTCTGCACGGGGGCCAGCCTGGGTGGCAGATGACTCACCTGTCTTTGGATCAATCTCTGGGGAGAGATGTGTGGGAGGGGAGCCAGGGGAGAAGTGGTCGTTGCTGTAGGTGATGAGGGGCGTCAACGGGTGCATGTGATGCGGGGGCTGAACAACAGGAACTTTATTAGACTGAAAGAGAGAAAAAGACTAGGCATAGTTACCAAGGAGACAGAGAATACAATCCGCTGTTATTTACTGTGTCCAATATGTGCCAGGTATTTTCCATGCAATAGCCCATCCAGTCCTCAGACAGCCCTGGAAAGAAAGTAGCAGTCTACACAGCAGGGAAAGAACCAACAGAATTAGAGGAGGGATTACACCCACCCTCCCACATACCTACTCTTTAAAACAACATATATTTACTCCATGTATGCTGTGCAGTACAAAATGCTATATATAGGTGATTGAGTTATCATCTGCGCTCTGTGTAATCTCAGTGAAGTTTAAAAGGTTCAACACACCCTTTCCAAATAAATTTCATAGAAATTGTAGCTCACAAGCTCAAGTCTGAGGCTGGGAAACAGACCAGTGGGGAATTGTCACCATGAGACCTCATGGAAGCAGCTGTCAGGTTCAGGCTTTACAGACACAATCCAAGAGCACTTAAAACAGGTCTCCCTGTAGCACTTCAAACACAGCTAACCTAATTACCACATTTCCTTGAAAACACCAGCAAATGCAAGAAGTACCATTATTTTATAGAACTGTTAAGAAGGAAAAAAACCACTGGCATGCCACTGACACATCCTGATTTCTGAGATTTAAAGTGGGAAAAACCTGTAAGTCCTAGAATTGGTGAACTGAATTAAATTGTTTTAATCCAATCTGAGTTAACAATCAGGGTTTTATTATAAAAAAAAAAAAAGAGCTACAATTTATTGAGCCCTTCACTACAAGCACAGGGCTAGGCAATACATCTATTCCTTATAACCTAGCAAAGAAGCTGTGATGACCCCATTCCAGGGATGAAGAAACAGCTCAGAAAGATTAAGTGGCTTAGCCATAGCCAAGGACACAGAGCTACTAAATGGCAGAACTGGATTCATGTCGGCCGTTTAGAGCTTTAACAAACCAGAGTGTTTTCTCTGGTCCTACCTGCCTCCCCAAGAGCCCAAACGTATATCTGCCAGAGAGAAAGGACTGACATACATTTTCCTGCATAATAATAAGGTAAATGAATTACATACAAGTGGAGAAGAGATTTGCTCTGAAAAGAGATCTGCAATATGGAGGATGATCTGGAGGCAGCCCAAGGGCTACGTTTCCAAACTGCTGTCTTTCCATTTGAATTTTTCATTTCATAGACTCTGGGAGCCCTTTTTTTCTTTCTCACAGTGTCCATTTGGTGCTCCTAATGCAAATCTCGATCCGTATGTCTATATATCCGTGTGCTGACAGGTAGTCTTGCTCTATTTTCAGTAGGCTAAGCAGAGATAAGAGGCAGAATACTGGAGCAAGGTCCCCAACCAGGAGAGTCCAGCTCCCAGACCCGCCCATGCGATGCAGAGAGTTCAGACTGTTCATAACCCACACCACTAGGTGGCGCTGGCACATGACCAGGTGCTGTGGGTCTGGAACCACTTCCTATCACCTCTCAATCCCAGTGGGGTCGGTTGACATTGCCTATAAATTCTAAAATCATTTCCTTACTTTTTTTCCTGTTCCCTGACTGGCTTTTGAAGGTATCTCTATGTACACGAACAAATAGCACAAATAAGAGTATAAGAATTATTTTAAGGTCAGATTTCTTGGAACCTAATGTATTTAAATTGTGCATTAGGGTTTCCTGGAAACAGCTTTGTCTAAAGGATGATTTTTGGTATCATAAAAGCAACAGAATGATTACTAAAGTAATAGTAAATGATAAAAGAATCACACAGAATGATTACAATTAAAAAAAAATACATAAACGCTATGTTAAAAAAAAAAAAAAAAAAAAAGACAAGAAACCCACCAAAATGTAAGCAGTAGGTATGTCTGAGTGGTGGAGTTATGGGTGATTTTGTTTTTCTTGTTTCTATTTCTGTATTTTCCAACTGCAATTACTCTCTATATAAAAAAGTACACTTATGATGAATCAAAAAAAAAACAACACAAATTGTATTATAAAGCATTTAGAAAACACAACCACACTAGCCTAATCCAGCCCCTATTATCATTTTGGTATATCTCCATTCATTTCTACTTTGTGTACATCTGGTTTTTTATTTACATTAATTTACATCATTTGTACCAATTTTTAAAAAATTTTTTGAATGTTTATTTTTGAGAGAGAGAGAGATAGAGGGAGGGAGAGAGAGATAGAGGGAGGGAGAGAGAGAGAGAGAGAGAACGAGTGGGGGAGAGGCAGAGAGAGGGAGACACAGAATCCGAAGCAGGCTCCAGGCTCTGAGCTGTCAGCACAGAGCCTGATGCGGAGCTTGAACTCAGACTGTGAGGTCATGACCTGGCCACCCAGGTGCCCCACCAATTTTTTTTTTTTTTTTTAAATAATTTTTTTAACGTTTATTTATTTTTGAGACAGAGACAGAGCATGAACAGGGGAGGGGCAGAGAGAGAGGGAGACACAGAATCTGAAACAGGCTCCAGGCTCTGAGCGGTCAGCACAGAGCCCGACGCGGGGCTTGAACTCACGGGCCGCGAGATCATGACCTGAGCCGAAGTCGGACGCTTAACCGACCAAGCCACCCAGGCGCCCCTAATTAATGTTTTTTTCAGCTTTTCTGAGGTATAATTGACAAATAAAACTGAAATCTATTTGAAGTGTACAGTATGATTCTTTGATATATGTATTTATGGCCATCTAAAAATACTTAACAGTATTGTGAAATCCTGACTGCCTATGTACTGGTGAGCCTGACCTCACCAGAAGCTTGCAAACAGCACTGAATAGGTAGCAAAGTACAAAGCAGAGAAATGTGAGTTATATTAAAAAGGTAGGCATCCTCACTTAAATGCTCTGAAAGTTATTACTGGTTCCCATTAGGTGGCATCATTGTCCAGAAAATGGACTGGGTGGTGGTGGGTTCACAGAAAGAGAAAGGAGGGTAAACTTTTCCTTGATCAGTCTGGAAGATGTGGCCTCTGGGCCTGATAATTGAGAATTGCCTCCCCAGGGAAGGTTCTCCTTAGAGGCTACTGTTCCAGTAAAAGTTCCCACTCTTTTCTCCTCTCAGCCGCCCTCAGTGGCAGGATGTCCACGGCATAAACTCAGGCCAAGTGTAGGAATATCAGGAACCACTCTGCACCTCCCAATGGGAAACCTCAGTACAAATAATGAGCACAGGCGAAGCCATGGGGTTCACTTAGCACAGTAGCTGAGTCCAGATTTACCTGAGGAAGAGCATCTCACAGCCATTCAGAAGGACCTGAATCCTTCTGCAGTCACGTAGACCCAACCCGTTTCCAGTTCAAGTCCTTCTCGAATGTTTTAATCTGTTTCTAGAGTTGGTCCAAGCCAAAGTTCCTTAAACTCCGGGTCCCTGAGGAAGCAATGCCTCCTCTCCCACCATTAAAGATTTAATTTCAAGTTTAAAGTAAAGCTAACGCCACACAGCTCTAGCACAGCCAGAGAGACCATCCCTCCACAAGGCCCCTCTCCTTCAACTGGTCATTGGAGACGTCCACAAAGCCTCCTGGCTCCTATTGTTCATTCACTATTGTCTTTTCTTCCTGATCCTGATTTCAGAGATCAAAAGGATAAGGTTTCTTAGATCAGGCAAAGATGAGTCTTGGCTTTGTGGTACCACTCATAAAGCAGCACAGACTGGCCAACAGACTGCCCAGGAAAGATACTGAGAGTTCCAATAGGTTGCTAACTGTATCTGATTTTATGTATTTAAAAACTCTATTCTATCTACATCCATTTGTCTGTTTACTGATGGAAACAACCTTCTCTGTGGGGGCTGGAACTGTGTTCAAGAGACTATGCTTAACCACAGGGCTCAGGGGGGTGGGGGGAAAGAAACCGGAATAATTGCTAAAGTATCAGCCTATTCACAGCATTGTAATGCCCATAGGGAGGAGGAGGGTCTGAAGTGGTCATGAAGGCCAGAAGAGGACTGGTTTCTCCCATCGCAGGGCTATCTGCTGAGAACAGTCGACTGCCAAAGAAAGAGGATTTCCAAGGACTTGCTGGCCCCCGCTACAAAGTTCAATGTTAACTCCAATTCTAACAGTGACAGACGATCAGTTGGGCCAGGGGTCTCTAAATTTTTTTTTGACCACACAACTTAATAAAAAGTGTCAGTTCTACCACGTTTTGTTTGTTTGCTTATTTGTTCCTTTGGTTTGTGTTCTTAGTAGTATTTTCAATCTAAGTTTATTGCAGGAATCTTTCAAAGCTACTTGTCCATTTCCTCATGGGTTATTTTACTTAAAACTAGGTAATTTGTGGGGCGCCTGGGTGGCTCAGTTCATTAAGCATCTGACTCTTGATCTCAGCTCAGGTCACGATCTCACAGTTTGTGAGTTGAGCCCCGTGTTGGGCTCTGCTGACAGCACGGAGCCTGCTTGGAATCCTCTCTTCCTCTCTCTCTGCCCCTACCCAACCTGTGCTCTCTCTCTCTCAAAATACATAAATAAACTTAAAAAAAAAAAACTCGGCAAATTGAAAATCGATGTAGCTGGGCTCAGGTGAACTGTCATTTGCTGAGAACCAACAAGTAGTTCGTGAAGTTCATGCTATTGATCCCCCCTCACATTCCATACAGTAACGACGAACTTCTTCCTAATGATTTTAGTGAGTGTTTTTACCTCTGATCTGTACCTCAATGGAACATCCTGTGTGTGCACAACTTTTTGGAGACAACCAACTGGATTCACTCAAGCTTGGAGAGAGAACAACTTTCTTTGCATGTACCCTATTTCAGGCCCTAGGAACTCTTTCCTTAAATTCCTTACGTGTTTCTTTCCTAGCCCTATAGATGGGCATATCACTTAATAAAATCAGTATTCCCTCTCTCTGACGAGAACTCATCAAGCATTGGAAGACAAACACCTTGTTCTCTGAGGTCTTCTGTTTCCCTCATATGCCACAGTCTCTGGACTCCTGTTTTCTGGCCACCTGTCTCTAAATTAGCCCCATGTCTTTCTTAAAATTAGTAAAATATCCCAAAGGGAGTTGGCCAGTTGGTAGTGCAGAAAATAAGATTGAAAGATTTATATATAATAGAACCGGGGCCACATAGGAACCTAATCAAAGTTGGTGGGGGGAAAAAACCTCAATTCTCTCTCTGCGCGCGCGCGCACACACACACACACACACCTCTAACAAATACTACTTGAAAGGCAAAATGTAAGCTTTTTGCCATTCTGTCGTTGTATCCTATTAAGGGAAGGAAGTCTGAAGTTATGCGTCTCCTATATGTATTTTTCCTCTACTGAGAGAAATGGAAATCCACACTTTTATGTATTGGGTAAATATTTGTGGAGACTGTCTGTACCGTAGGCACTGAGTTGGGCAGCCAAAGGGCTGGAGGCTGATAGAGCAGAGACGGAAGAATCGGGGTCTCTGATGACATAGATGGATTGCTTAACTGCCTGGCTCTGCAGAAAACACTGATCTCAACAATAAAAGCAGTAGGATAAATTCCTTTCTTGTTTCACTACCAAAAAAAAAAAAAAAAAAAAGAGAGAGAGAGAGAGAGAAAAGAGCAACAAGTATTTATATTGTACCTACTATATGCCAGCAGTTGCTTGCTCTAGGTCTTGTGAATGCACTAGAGACTCATCTATTTAGGCAGAAATATCTATTCTCATGGTACTTATATTCTAATTGGAGAGATGGAAAATAAGTAACATAAACCGCGCAATAATAGTGAGAAATGCTAAGGAGAAAAACTAAGTCAAGGGCGAAGGGAGTGTGGGTTGTGACACAGGTTGAACAGGGAAAGCCTCAAGCAGAAAACGACTTTTGAATAAATACCTGAAGGAAGTGGGGTGCTAGATGTGTGGATAGACAGGGGAAGAGCATTTTGGCAGAAGGAACACCAGTGTAGTGGCTTTGAGGTGGGCAGTGTGCTCAGCATGTTTGAAGAACCACAGGGAGGCCAGTGGACTGGAGCAGAAAGAAGAAATGAGGACACGGGGCTCCATGTGACTGTATTAACAAATGCTTTCTGGGCTCCTCATCCGCGGCAAGCAGTTGTGCTGCAGGACAGAAGATGTAAAGATAAACCAAGAGTCTCTGTGGGGCAACGGGTGAGACCATGTTTAGAGAACTGGAATGCGTTTCAGGCCCTTCTAAGCAGCGTCACATTTTTGAGGTCCTCGCAAAGTGGACTGTGCATAAGATTCTTGAGATAAATCTTTTTCCTCATCAAAACTCTCCTTCTCTGCCCTTGTGTTTGCTGGCATTGAAAATGGCAAAAGAGGGGCACCTGGGTGGCTCAGTCGGTTAAGAATTCAACTCTTGATTTCGGCTCAGGTCATGATATCATGATTTGTGAGTTCGAGCCCCACATTGGGCTCTGCACTGACAGTGCGGAGCCTGCTTGGGATTCTCTCTCCCCACTCCCACCTCTCTCAAAACAAAACAAAACAAAACAAAAAAAAACCCAAAAACCAAACCAAGCCAAAAACAAACAAAAAACACAAAACAAACAAAAACTTTAAAAAGAAAAAAAAAAAGAAAACGACAAAATAAACCCTTTATTTTTGTTTCTTTGATACTGTCCTTTTTTCCTCCCCTGCACGTATGCTTGCAGGAAAAAAAGATTAAACCCTCACATTTCAAATCATTGTCAGGATGTACACAGGTGAATGTCCATTTTCATTTACTTTGGAGAATTCAAGTGAACTCTTCTGATCTATAAATTCAAGTGTTTGTTTCTAAAGCCCGGCTTCACCTCTCTCACTGCCTTTTGTCGTTTTCATTGGCTCGGTCTCTTTTGCAGGAACACATCTGTTGACTGTTTTCGTAGCTTCTGTCCTCTACACCTTGTCATCTTTTCCAGAGTGTTTTCGGTGCACAGACTGGACTTGTCACAATGACTCCTCTGCTGCTCTACAGTAAGATTCATGAGCTGGGAGACAGAGTAAGAATCTCCCAAAGCTAAGTTCTCCATAGCAGAAACTAGTAAAGGGATGGAGGCAGGTAATCCCCAATGACTGCCCAAACTAGAGGGTGAAAGTCTGATGAAAAGCAGGACATGCACACGGCTGCAAAGCGTCTCCCTACAGAGAGTACTTATTAGTTACAAACGGAGAAAGAGCCACTTCACAGTGGAAACACACGGCAGACACCAACTTAACCGAATGATTAAAGCTGACATCTCCACTATGGGGACAGATGGACACCGGGAGCCTGCCCCCCCCCCCCCCCCAATGTGAGGCACTGAGGAGGACACAACATCAGTGCAGTAGTGTTCTTGCTGAAGACACATGACTGGAGCCTAACCAGGAGGAAACAGACAAACCCTAGAGGGAGGACATTCTACAAAATAGCTGCTCAGTACTTCTCAAAAAACATCAAGGTCAGGAAAGACAAAGGCTGAGGAACCCTGCTAGATAAAAGGAGACAAGGGACATGGCACGTGTGATCCTGGATTGAACTCTGGCCAGGGAAAAGCACATGGTTGTAATGGATACCATTGGGACATTTGCCAAAGTTTGAATATATACCATGGGTTAGAGAGTAATGTGAAATGTTCACTTCTTGAACTGTACTGCAGTCATTGTAAGGCAATATCTTTGTTCTTAGGAGATACATCCCAAGTATCCAGGGATAAAGGGGCATAGTGTCTCCAACTTACTCTCAAATTGTTAAAAAAATCTGTACATATATGTACATGTGTATATATGCATGTATACACACACACACACACACACACACACACACACACACACAAAGAGAGAGGGACAAAGCATGGGACAAAAATTTCTGAATCTGGATAAATGTATATGGGAGTTCCTACGGTGCCTGGGTGGTTCAGTAGGTTAAGTGTCCAACTCCTGATTTCGGCTCAGGTCATGATCTTGTGGTTTGTGAGTTTGGGCCCCACAGTGGGCTCTGTACTGACAGCCCAGAGCCTGCTTGGGATTCTCTCTCTCCCTCTCTCTCTGCCCCTCCCCTTCTTGCTCGCTCTCAAAATTAAAAAAAAAAAATATGGGAGTCCTTGTATTATTCTTGTAATATTTCTGAAAGTTTAAAATTATACCGAAATAAAGAATTACTACTGCACAATAAGAACTGAAATCAGTATTGGAGGCAAACCAAAGCAGCAACAAGCTATGTGGTGAGTTTTGAAGTGTTTTGGGTCCATAGCAGGTATACCAGTAAGAATATGGAGAAACTATGCACAATTTAAAAAGGGAAACCTAGGGGCGCCTGGGTGGTTCAGTTGGTTGAGTGACCGACTTCAGCTCAGGTCACGATCTCACACTCTGTGAGTTCAAGCCCCGCATCGGGCTCTGTGCTGACAGCTCGGAGCCTGGAGCCTGCTTCAGATTCTGTGTCTCCCCCTCTCATGCTCTGTCACTCTCTGTCTCAAAAATAAATAAAAACATTAAAAAAATTTTTTTAAAGGGAAACCTCAATAATTTTTTTTGTTTATTCATTTTTGAGAGAGAGCACACGGGTGCAAGCGTGCAACTGGGGGAGGGGCAGAGAGAGAGAGAGAGAGAGAGAGAGAGAGAGAGGAAGAGAAAGAATCCCAAGCAGGCTCCATAGTGTCAGTGCAGAACCCGATGTGAGGCTTGATCTCATTAACTGTGAGATCGTGACCTGAAGAGAAATCAAGAGTCGGATGCTTAACAGACTGACCCAGCCAGGCGCCCCCTTGATAAATGTTTTAAATTGAGAACTGGCATGTTAAGCAAAGTCAGGCTTCTCAGCTCGAAGGCGAAGCAGCGAGGCGGCTGTTCTTCAAAGGAGGGCTTCCAGGCACTGGCCTGACAATCTGACAGTTGCTTCTGAGAGCGGCCCAATATTTAACGGCAGAATGGGGAGCTTACTATTTAAAGGAAACATTTTGGTCATCTTCTAGAAAGTAAGTTACAGGTGCATGCACACACACCCACACACAAACACAGAAGAGAACGAAATGCTGTATAACAAAACGTGTGTGGGTTGTGGGATTACGGGGCTCTTTCTGTGCACTTTGCATCTTCCCAAGTGTTTTACACAACACGGGCATTATGTTTATGGGTTCAAAAACAGATTCAGTTAAAAAAAAAGTCCTGTAGGAGAAGAGGGAATGGAGCAAGAAGGAGAGAGGGCTTTAGAAGGGGTATCAACCTTTCCCCCATCATTTATTCTTCCATTCATTCACAAATGTTCTACAAGTACCTACTTTGTGTTGGATGTTAACAATAAGCACTGGGTGAATGAATGTGACCAAAGCAGATGGGATTCCTATCTTCGAGTTGGTTATGTTCTGGAAGTGCATAGATTTGTTTTGTGTGGCTGGGCACAGTGCTCCAGGGAGAGAAGAGGGAAAAGACGGGGGCCAGGCACATGGGGCCACGGTAATGGTCTGGGTCTGGGTAACAGTCTACGTGCAAGGAGATTACAGTGATCAGATATTACAAATCGTTACATAGAAAATATCACAGCTATTCGGTTTTTAGAGCTTGTTTTTAAGGCATAAAATCCAAGCAGTAATAACACTTAACTCCATCCCCACCCTGGCTCAGTTATGGCTTGTTTATACACATTTCCTTGACAGGCAGCTTTGACACGACTCACTAAATCTCTGCCAAGTACGCAGGCAGTTTCCTTCACTTGCCCTTCTCCCGGGGCCAACCTCATCTTAAAATATTCTGCTCGTGATTCTAAATGCAACTTCATAAGCAAGTGTTTTCAACTTTCTAATAAAAACACCAGTGTCCAAACCTCCACAACTACTTCCGGGAACCTCCAAGTCCTGCTTACACCTCCAGCCTAGAGAAGCCGGCACCTAGCAAACTGGGGTTGTCTCTAGCTCCTTCCCTTTAGCCTCTGATTTGTGATTAGGGCAATGATTCTCCATTCTGGCTGCCCCTTAGAACCTCCTGGGTGAACTTAAAAAACTAAGATACCAACACTGCCTCAGACCAATTAAATCAAATCCTTGGGAGAGTAATTGTGAGATTCTATAAGCTCATTATCTCTCTTACGCTCGTGATCTGTCCACCTGAACTGGCACCTACCGCAGGCCCTCATCACCTTTTCATCTGCTAATTAAACAGTATTTTAATTGCTCTTTCCTTGTCTTAATAACAGCAACGGTAAGTGGGGGTGGCACCCGCAGTGACAGTTACTGAGGGCTTACTTCGTGTCAGGCACAATTCTAAAATCATTACAACGCACTGGTTCATTTGCACACGACTCTTGAGATCGAGCCCTCTTCTATTCCCATTTTATAGACGTGGAAACCAAAGCAATGAGAGATGAGGAAATGTGGCTAAAGCTGTACCGATAGGAAGAGGAGGAACTGGGATTCACACCCACGGTGTTATACATTCTCTGGCACATAGATGGTCCCCCCCAGGTGTGTCAGGCTTTGCTCCCACACATACATGTATCTCAGAAGTTGGAATGAGACGCTCCAACCCGAAAATTGAGAAGGGGGGGGGGTGTCTTCTCCCAAACTGTAGGATTTCAAGTTAATGTTAAGGTTTTTGCCCATAAATGTTCCTTCCTTGAGCTTTTGAGGCCCGTTTATGTCTTTTTAAAATTTTTTATTTTTAAGTCATCTCTACACTTAATATGGGGCTTCAACTTACAACGCTGAGATTAAGATGCTCCACTGACTGAGCCAGTCAGGCTCCCTTCTGCTTTTTTTCTTCTTTTTTTTAAACTTGAGACGGGGGTGGGAGGGGCAGAGAGACACAGAGAGAGAGAGAGAGAGAGAGAGAGAGAGAGGGAATATCTTAAGCAGGTTCCATGCTCAGTGCTGAGCCCATGACTCTGGGATCATGAGCTGAATTTAAGAGTCGGACACTCAACCGACTGAGCCAGTCAGGCTCCCCTCTGCTTTTTTTTTTTTTTTTAACTTGAGCGGGGGGTGTGCTGGAGGGACAAAGAGAGAGAGAGAGAGAGAGAGAGAGAGAGAGAGAGAGAATCTTAAGCAGGCTGCATGCTGAGGGCAGAGCCCAATGCAGGGCTCAAGCCCACGACCCAGAGATCGTGGCCTGAGCTGAATTCAAGAGTTGGACACTCAACCCACAGAGCCACCCAGGCGCCCCTGCTTTACTATAGCAGAATATACAGTGCGATAATACACAACTTACTAGAAAATTAGCCATTTTGTTACCTATGGTGTAACGTAGCCACTGTTCATGCTTCTCCACGCTGACAAATTAGGGGCCCCTGTTCTACCGCCAAGCTGGATTAGTTTCTGCAGAGCACTACCTGCAGGGGATGGGCGTCTGCCTGGCTGGTGGAGCCATTGGCACAGAACCTTGCTGAGAGGTTAGCGATTTCATGTATCTTTAGGTCACTCACATGGAGGTAATAAGTGAGAATGGGGACCTTGACTTATTTGAGGAAAATAGTCCAGAAAGAGAATGTAGGTGTAGAGAGGGCCCGGAACTGTTAGCGTGTGTGCATACAGGCCCCTGGAGTCACGAAAGCCCGAGTCCAGGAAGCAGAGCGCTGCAAACACTGTCCGATGCCACCTGTGTTGAGGAAAAGCAGGGGAAACGCTTGGACTGAGGCATGTGACGCAGTTGCCGAGCCGGGCCGAGCCCGGCTACGGTGGGTTGGCAGAAAGAATGATGCAGAGGCAGAGGTGGAAGTCCTGCTCTTGTAGGAGAAGCCAGTGGTGGACACCACATGGGAAATCAGATAAAGCTCGCAGCAGGAGGAGGTCTGGACACAGGCTTTTCGTTTTATTTTCCAGAGACAGATTGCTCTGCGCAGCAGGAAGGATGGGAAGCTCAATGAGTCCCCATGCTAGTTTTAAAGGGAACTCACTTCCTCTAAAGTAGATGGAGGGACGCCTGGGTGGCTCAGTCTGTTGGGCATCCAACTCTTGATTTCAGCTCAAGTCATGACCTCACGGTTCGGGTGTTCGAACCTCACGTTGGGCTCTGTGCTGACAACATGGAGCTTGCTTGGGATCTTCTCTCCCTCTCTCTCTGCTCCTCCCCTGCTCTCTCTCTCTCTCTCTCTCTCTCAAAATAAACAAACAAACAAACAAATAAAAACTTACTAAAAAAGTAGGGGAGATTTTAGACAATATGCAGAGAGAATATGTGGAGGGAAGATAAGAGAGAGGGCCCTGCCATCTCGGGGTCCACTGCAGTGGGCTGGGGGATGCCACAGGATAGGTGGGGGGGGGGGGGCGGTGAGCAAAGATTTGAGACAGTTAAAGAGAGACAGCTGTGCCTAGAGGGGACAAGCCAGGTCTGTGGCAGGGTAGATGTGGGAAGCTGTGTCCTCCACCGGGACCGACCACTAGAGGGCATTGGGACCTCGCGCTACGCCATCCCACACAGGACTCTGGGGGACCAGAGACGTGACCCCGGCCTGTTCCTAGGGCGGCCACAGAGCCTCTCAGGGGCAGCCTGAACCAGATGGCTGGCTGCTCACCGTTCCCTACACAGTCATTGGTCTCTCCTAGAGATGGTGGAAACCAGCTCTCCCCACTTGTCTCCCCAGTGGATGGCAGCGACAGTCATCTGACAACTACACAGGACACTGCTTTATAAACTTCCAAGGGCTCTGTCACTGTAAACTGCTCTCACATGTACTGGAAATCATACAGGCTCGCTGAGCCCGAATTATCTTCTCTGTATATCTAGACTCTCAGCTTTTATTTATTTTTTTTTTTTAAATTTTTTTTTTCAATGTTTTTTATTTATTTTGGGGACAGAGAGAGACAGAGCATGAACGGGGGAGGGGCAGAGAGAGAGGGAGACACAGAATCGGAAACAGGCTCCAGGCTCCGAGCCATCGGCCCAGAGCCTGACGCGGGGCTCGAACTCACGGACCGCGAGATCGTGACCTGGCTGAAGTCGGAGGCTCAACCGACTGCGCCACCCAGGCGCCCCTAGACTCTCAGCTTTTAAATGAAAAAGGACTGTCAGGGTATCTTAAGATGTCCTGAATGAGATGAAATAATATGTCTGGGATTTATTTTAAAACAACCCAGTGTAGTAGGAGGAGGTGTGTGGGTGAAAGGGAACAGGTGAAATTTTCCATAATAATGTTTCTAAAAACACTATGTTTCCCAGGTCTCCTTGTCTATAAAATGCATAGGTCATGCCAGGGGGGTTCCTTCTAGCTGCACCCTCTAGGACTCAGAGGCTCACTGTACAATGCATAACACCAGTTAGCTTGAGGGGTGTGTGGGTCTTAAGGCTAGGGAGGCCCCAAGCTCCTAAGAAAAGTCCTGGAATGCAATGTCCCAGGACCATCTCTTGTCAATTTCAGTCCACCGCAAGCCCTGAGGAGGCGAGACCTGCTTGGACCTCATTGCTCCCGCCTCCCAGGACCATCCAGATCTTCCTTTGGGACCTGAGTTGTCACAGGGCTTGGCACAAAGGTCTCAGCTGCCCCACTGGAGTTTTTGTTTGCACAGGGCCTCTTCCACTGTTGCTGCCAGCAGCAATGAGAAGTGGCAGCAATGTAGAACGAGCTCCAAAAGAGAGAAGGAACACTGCTGCCCAGGTGGAGGGGGCAGAGGGATTCTTAAGGAAGCGGCAAGGACCAGGGAACCAGCCAGGGTCGGTGCCGGCATTTCTAATCATACGACATCACAGCTGGTATGTGCGTGTGTGTTGAGGTGGAAGGGGTGGAAAAGCGTACAGGTAACACGGCCACACCCCAACTGCTCAGCTCTTCTCCTGAGACACACACTTGGGGCAATACCGTCAGACCCCATCAGCTTCGGGATGGTGGATGGGATGCAACGACATGGGGTGAGGGGAGCGAGAAGATCCCTTTGGCACTTGAAGGGGAAACAGACTTACCAAGTGTGCCGGAGATGGTGACCTGGTGTCCTTGACTGTGGCACTGGATGGGACATCGAGGAGGGGCCATTTCATCTGTAGGTACTGCACAGGGGATAGAAAACACAAGGCATCTGGTGAGATGAGGCCTTGCGAGCACCCCCAAGTGAGCAGAGGAGGAGCTGTGCAGGTAGGCTGCTGCTGGTTCTCCGTGACCGCACATGCTCCTTCCTGCTCAGTGTCCAGATGATTATCTCAGGGGAGAGCACACACTCAGAATCACCACTACCATCACCTGCCCCCTCTGTCATGTTGTGGGGGACACACAACAGGACAACCAGCCAAAGTGTCCAAAGAACCTATATCGCTGAGGGTCAAGCTCTCCCTGCTCTAGTCATGGGACAAGAAGGGCACATCTAGGGACCAAGGGCTCCCACATGGTGATCCTGCCCCATTCATTCCCATGACTTACAGCATCACACACAATACTCCCTAAGAAATAGCCTCCAGAAATATTTGGTGAAGGAATGAATAAAAACCATCTGCCCGACACTCGCAGGGTCATGGGTAATATCTGTCCATACTCAACGATGCTGATTTAACTTCTAGCTATAGTGTTTCTCAGCCTTGAAAAGATTATCCAGTACCTTACCCTGTATTGTTGCAGAAAATCCAAACCAAACAGTAAACCCTCAACGTACACATGCACATACTTTCTTTAAACAAAAAACTTCTTCTTGGGGCACCTGGGTAGCTCTGTCATTTGAGCAACTAACTTGATTTTGGCTCAGGTCATGATCTCAGGGTCAAGGGATTGAGAGCTTGCACTGGGCTCTGAGCTGAGCATGAAGTCTGCTAGAGACTTTCTCTCTCTCTCCCTCCTTCTGCCCCTATCCCCTGCTCACGTGCTCTCTCTCCCTAAGATAAAAAATAAAATAATTTAAAAAAGCCTCTCCTCAACCCTGGCATGGCAGTCTTTGGCAAGGGCCTGGAAAGGAATGAGTGGAGAGGCTGTGAGGGGCACTGGGTGAGCCCGCCTGGGGTCCGGAGTCAAATGCTCATGGGTTCAGGGTCTCACTCTGCCAGTGTAGGCTGTGCAACTCTGGACAAGCATCTTAACAACTCTGAGTCTCGGCTTCTGCATCTGTAAGGCAAGGCTACTCTCAATAACTTTATAGGTTGTTAGAAGGATTAGGGACAATGTCAAGTATTGAACACAATGCTTCGCACGTGGGAGACATTTGATAAATGGCAGCTAGTATTTTCGTAAGCAAACCGTTAGTCTTTGCCAAGGGCAAAGCACACATGTTGTCTTAGTGTCAACACTGACATGGTGTTTCTGGGCAGCAGACCAGCTATGCAGACTCTTTGCAAAATTCTTGAGGTTACTTTGGAAATTACACCTCCAATAAGAAATGATGGCTCCAGGAAGAGTTTCATAGACAGAAATAAGTTTCTGAGTTATCCCTTGCTCTGGTCCCTCAGTTTCAGGGAAAAAGAAATCGTGAGTTGGCCTTGAGCTATGTGCACAGGATCAGAAAACTAGGATGGGCCGTGCCCCTTTTCTTTCCATCAAAGAGTCCACAAATATGGACTGAGTGGGCAGGGTCTGGGCTTTCAAAACAATGTCCACAGGCAAGGATAATGGCCCTAGGACACATCTACAAAGGGCCAGTGAGTAGCACAGACAGCAGGTGGGATGGACCAATCAGGCCTGGCTGTGGGAGGCTTGGGAGGGGGGAACAAAAGGGGGTTGTGGGGGTGCTATAAGTGAGGGCACTCTTTACTCTGGGCCTTCTGTTGCCTGCCCCTCCATCCATGAGGCCACACCGAGTATCATCCCTGTCCCTGCATTCTGCTGATCCATCCCACCCCCACCTGTCTTCTTCCTTACCCAGAGCCTATGCTTTGTAGATAAACTAACTGGGATTTCAATGCCTTTGGCAAATTAAAAACACTGGACAAATACTGGAATCATGAGTTAAAACTCATTTCCTGGGGTGCCTGGGTGGCTCAGTAGGTTAAGCGCCTGAATCTTGATTTTGGCTCAGGTCATGATCTCAGATTGTGAGTGTGAGCCCCGAGGCGGGCTCTGCACAGACAGCTGGGAGCCTGCTTGGGATTCTCTCTCTCCGGTCCTCCCCTGCTTGCTCGCGTGTGCATGCGCACTCTCATGCAGGCTCTCAAAAATAAATAAATAAATAAACATTAAAAAAAAAAGCCCTCATTTCCTCAGTGAATAACATCTGTGCCATACTGGCAGTTTCCAAAGCATTTCCACACACATAAACCAGTTTCCTCTTCACAACAACGCTGCTATTGCAAGTAGGGGTGACTGTCCCAAATTTTCAGATGAGCTAATGGAGGTAAACACAGGGTGAGTGACTAGCCCAACTTTATGATGGGAACTGAAGTTGAAGTCTCTTGGCTTCAACTCCATGCTGTTCACTGCGACAGCAGTCATCACATCACCTTCTTGAAGCCACCCCACCCCCCCACCCCCCAGCCTTTTCTCGGCTCCCAAGGGTTTTTCTCCCTCCCTTTCTGTCTCGCCCAGGGCTGGCAACCTCAGAGCTGAATGAATATATACACACCAATTCTCCTGTAGTGACGCTTGAGGTGACCCAAACTTACACCGTTCATCACACTGTTTCTCTAGAAGCAACAACCTGAGCATTTATCTGTTTTTCTTGAAGTTGAACTACAATCACAACTATCACGTGCGAAAAGAAGTATCCCAAATCCACCCCAATATGAAACATAGTAGAAGGGGCTCCTGGAACCCACCAACTCTACCAGCATCTAGTTCCCTAATTGACGTCATAAAGACACACGCTGAACACTCCTCATTCTTGTTGGCCAGGGATGTTCTTAGATCAAATAGGAATCCATCTGAATCCTAGTTTGGGAAAGAACATTATTAGTGGACCTTTTGAGTTGTTAGGCAGAGCAGGCTTGTAGGAGTCTAGTTCAGGGCTTCTCAACCATGGCACTAGTGACATTTTGGGATATTGTGGGGGCTGTCCTGTGCACTGCAGGATATTTAGCGGCATCCCTGGCCTCTGCCTACCAAAAGCCAGTAGCTCCCATTCTCCTGCCCATTTGTGATAACCAAAAAGGTCTCCATTGGGGCGCCTGGGTGGCGCAGTTGGTTAAGCGTCCGACTTCAGCCAGGTCACGATCTCGCGGTCCATGAGTTCGAGCCCCGCATCGGGCTCTGGGCTGATGGCTCGGAGCCTGGAGCCTGTTTCCGATTCTGTGTCTCCCTCTCTCTCTGCCCCTCCCCCGCTCATGCTCTGTCTCTCTCTGTCCCAAAAAAAAAAAAAAAAAAAAAAAAAAAAAAGTTGAAAAAAACCAAAAAGGTCTCCAGACTTTGCCAAATGTCTCTGGGAGTGGGAAAACCGTCCCCCAATGGGAGCCACTGCTCTACTATGCACTCCATGAGGGTCTGCCTTCATGCTGGGGCTATCAAGGCACAAATATACATATGGACACACACACACACACACACACACTCAGAGCAAGTGCTTTTAGTAATAGCTACTGTGTTTGGTTGTCCATCACATGCTTGGTGTCTTACCTACCCACTGCCTGGACTTCCAGGGGGAGGAAGAGACCACACTGTCCTCATATCTCTGTAGGGTTCCCTCTCACTCAATGACTTTAACTGAGACCTGGAAGCTTAGAAGTGTGTAAAAATCTTTAGCCTTGTCCACGACCGAAGCCTGGCCCCATAGAGATCTGTCAGACAGGTGGGGAGAGTGGTTTTGGCAATGGTGGACATCTGGCCCAGGACCTTTCCCGCTCCAGGAAATCTGGGGGGTGGGGGGTGGTGGTGGTGTGGGTGTGCATGTGTATAAGGAAGGATTCATTTGATAAAGAAATAGAGGATTGTCCCTTCCCCCTTTCTACTTTTCTGCCTTTTTAAGATTTTGAGACACGTGATGCAGGGTGGTGGGGAAAGACCTATAAAAAGACGCAGGGGCCCACTGCAGCTTTGCCATCAAACTCCCCTGGATCGCAATTCTGAAGAAAGGAGCATTCGAAAGGGACAGCTGAGCCTCCCAGAACCACAGATCAGGGCAGCAGGGACCTGCGGCAGCACCTCTGTAAGCCTCTCCCACCTCAGCACCAGATCTGTGGAGGTAGCCGGGCAGTTCTGAATTCCTGGGTCAGGCGTACCCCAATATTCAGGGGCAATAAAACTCTCTTTGGCTGCAATTCTCATCTGAAGCCAGCCCACAATCACCCTGGGGCCAATCAGTTATCTGGGGAGTAAGAGACATGTGGCTGAGCCCAGATTCTTTGTATGGTAATGGCATGTGGGCAAATTAAAAATGCTAGGTTTCTCCAAGCCTAGTCTAGGTTTTCCATCCAACTGACCACAACCGGCTCCTGACCAGTGTTATCATGCACAGGCTGTAAGGCAGTGAGGATGGGCCGGCGGGCTACCTCCCTGCTGGGGATGCTCTTTGGAATGTAGACCATGGAAGCTGTGTGGCACCAGTGCAACTGACTGCCAAGTGATAGCAACGGCCACCACACATGGGATGCTGACTAGGAGGTAAGTATTCTCTTCTGGCACTCAAAAAGAGAAAGAGAAAACTAGACTCAAATGGTGAGTACTACCACTCTCGATTTACTCATGCTGCTTAATATGCTACCGTATGTTGTGACTCTCTGAGACAGGACAGATATGCAGTTTCCTGATCTTACTGAATTTGGGAAACTCTTTCTGGGGATTGGGGTTCCATAGAACACACTTGGGGAACTTATGGTTCACAGTTAGGTAGACTGAGGCTGTGGTTTAGAACCTGTCTTTACTGTACTCAGTTGTGAGATGTATACATAGTGATAGATTTTCTTACACGAAAGCATCCTTGCATGCCCCAGGTAAACCCTATTTGGTCATGGTGGCTTGTTCGTTCTTGTACTGTATTGTGGAATGCGAACTATGAGTCTCTTAAGATTTTGACTTCAACATTCCTAAGGGAGAGTGAACAAAAAGTTTTTTTTGTGGTATTTTTCTCAAGTGCTGCTATCAGTGTTATTTTGGCTTTACTCTTTATAAAGGGGGCTGTACCTCTTTTTCTTTATGCTCTGGGTCCCTTTCTGCTTCTGGGGCCCCTCGTTAGTGCCCTTAGTGCCCTCCTTGCGGTGAATACTTGGCCAGGTGGGCTATTTCCATTCGACTTGGCCCCAGGGAAGGGTCCCTCTGAAGGGCGCTCTCACCAAAGAGCCAGAACCTCCTTTCCTGCAGGGAGGCAGAGAATCGGTCCTACAGGATCCCTGCTTAGCTTGAAGACTGTGCAGCAGATTAATTGCAGCTGTGCCCTGGAATTTCCCCAACATACAAATCTTCATGATGTAAAACAGCTGGGAGGAAATCCCAGCATGCCCCGTACGGAGGCAGAACTGCCAATGAGCTATGGAGATTAACCCTCCACCTCCCAGAAGGTAGGGGCCCCCCCCTCCCCCCGCCCAGCCATATCTGCCCCTGTTCCAAGCTTGCTTTGGCGTGGACAGGACTCTACAGGACTCTGGGTACCGCCCACAGTCTTCCCATTCACAGGTTCTCACAGAAAACCCTTTAGGCAGGGCCCAGGCAAGAGAGGAAGCAAAGCTTCATGTTACAGAAGCCAAGAGCAGAGCTCGCCGAAGTGCACTACAGTTGGAAGCGAGGAAAGAAGTCCTCTCCAAAAGTTTCCCAGGTGAGAACACGCCATTCCACAGAATTCCTTCCACTTCTTGAGCTCTTCCCCCTGGCTTTACCGTCTCACAGGTTTTACCCTTCAGTAGCAGAACCTTGCCAGTGGAGATGACCAATCTTTCCTGCATCTCTGGTCCCCAGTGATAAACAGACACTCTGGGACCCCAAGGCCAGGGCCCCTGGAACAGAGAAGAGGGCTTTCTTCCCCAGACCGCCCTCTTAGGAAACTGCATGGTGCAGCCACTCAGCAAAACAGGCCAGAAACCCAACCCCGCAGGCTGTCCACCACAGAGTGACAAGGATATTGTGCAAAATGCAATTTTTTTTTTAACATGAAGAATTGTATTCTAAAAACATGTGAACCAGTGATCAGTTTCTCTTTACTCTCCATTCTGCCACAATTGGGGATGGGGATAGAATCAGGACCACTGCAGTGGCTTCCCGAATTCAACGCGAGTTTATCTTCTAAAACCTAACTCATCAGGGGGCACCTGGCTGTCTCAGGCAGTAGAGCATGCGACCCTTAACCTCAGGGTTGTGAGATCGAGACCCACAATGGGTGTGAAGCCTACTTAAAACAACAACAACAAAAACACCTAACTCATCAGATATCTTCCTTGCTTAAAAAATCCTTTCCTAGTTGGTTGCTGGGCCCCCCAAAGTCCTCAGCAATCCGGTGCCAACCTATCTTTCCAGCCTTCATCCCTCAGGGCTCCCCTGCTCCTCCATCACCCACCGACGCCAACTGCACTCAAGTTCCTACAATATCCTGTGCCATTTGATCAGCTGCTCCGCAGCCTGGAGTATCCTTTACCAGCAGGAATCTCTAACCTCTTCTTCAAAACCCTCTCCCAAGGTCACCTTCCCAGACAAGCCTTCTGCAGCTCCCCACAGGAGCCAGTCACTCTCACCTCTGTGCCAGCTTGGCGTTCCCATGGCACTCATCATGCTGTGTGGCTGTTATCCACTTGCAAATTCTGTCTGTCTCTTGGACTGTAAGCTCCTCAAGGGTCACATCCACATCCCCAGTTCCTCGCCCAGAAGCCAGCATTCATGCTTCCAGACCCTGTCTCACTTTGAGCTTAAGCGCTTATCAAACTCCTAAGCCCTAGTTTCCACATCTGTAACACTGGGTTGTCCAGCCTCTTCCTGAATCCTTTGGAGATGTGGAACGCATTTAACGGAGTTTCTTTTCACTCTTGAGTGATTGGTTCTTACGTTAATTGGCCTACTATTGCCAAGAATCTGTAAACGCAGCTTGGAGGCTCTGATACCCAACACTGCCAGTTCCTGGAGGCCTGTTTAAGATCCTCTGTCTTCTGTCAGAATGGACATAAGTTGATCTCAATTTGAAAGTCTACCAACATTGAGCAATGGGCTCATTAGTGGGGAGACAGAACCGCTCTCCCAACTAAGAACAAATGTTTCATTTCAGGAAATCACTGAACAAGATAAAATGAAAGTATTTAGGAGAACTGGTTTCCAAACATGATGGATTAGACAAAGTTCCAAGAGCGAAAGTATAAAAAGCAAAGTTTACACTCCTCTCCCTTATTTTCTTTTCTCAAGATGAGTAGTTTCTGCATTTGCTTCGTTCTGTGGATGGCACTAAATCCCAAACACAATCATGATTTTGTTTTACTCATGGGCAGAAGGTGGGGTTCCTTCTTAAGTTTCTGTTAATACGTGAGTTGTTACAAATAAATCCAAATGTCTTAATACAAGCTCCTTTTTTCATGTAATACAACACGCATAATTTTCCTTGGAAAAGTTATTTAGAACCACATTTTTGCAATGTTTTAAACCAATGAAATGACTTTTTTCTTGAGGCACCTGTCACAGCATTTAGGTCAGCAAATATTTTTGGAGCCCCTCCTGTGTACTGGCAGTGGAGGGGGCTCTAAAAATATTTCATGACTGAAGAGTAAACTCAAGAGTGGGTTGGATGGGTTTCAGTTTTCCCATAAACACCTATTCCCTGCCCATACCCTCAAATAATCCCCTTTCTTTCCCGGATGGCCTTAAACCATTCTCTTCCTCTTCCAACTCAGAGAATCTGGCAATTCTGCATACCAGACTTGACCAAAGGTTGGTTTTTAAAAACAGGGGCACCTGGGTGGCTCAGTTGGTTGGGTGTCTGACTTTGGCCCAGGTCATGATATCACCGTTTGTGGGTTTGAGCCCCATATCAGGCTCTGTGCTGACAGCTCAGAGCCTGGAGCCTGCTTCTTGGATTCTGTGTTTCCCTCTCTCTCTCTCTGCCCCTGCCCTGCTGGTGCTCAGTCTCTTTCTGTCTCTCAAAAATAAACAAACTTACAAATATTTCTAAAAAAATAAAAAATGAAAACTGGCTCCCTGCAGAGGCCAATTCCCAGCGTTGGAAGCATACAGCATGGAAAGTAGAGACCAGAGTCCCAGGCTTGTTCTAACCTCTCTGGACTCGATCATTTCACCTTTAAAATGGGAGTATTTTACTGGCCTGAAGGCAGGGACCTGGACCAGATGGCCTTCCATCTGGAAGAAAAAAAATGAAATGTCTGATTAAAACACAGTGGGTTCCTGGGAGTGGAGACTGCGTTGAGGTACTCAATAAATAGACTCAGGAGTCCTCGCTGGTCCCCATTTACAAGCTGTGTACCTGAGGAAGCGACCTCACCCTTCAGAACCTCTGGTTTCTCACCTGTGACATGGGAATAATAGCACCTACCATCTGGCAGAATTCTTTTTAATTTAGTGCAGCAGTCACTTGTGAAAGGACTAACCAAAGGGCTGAGCACGTGGAGAGCTCTTAGGAAACAGGTGTTTAGTCCCCAGAACTTAAATTTCCTTTTGTTCAACGAGACTATTACCTGCATTTTACCCAGGGTCAAGGAAGAGCTAAGTAACATAGAGTTGGACCATTCACTCCTCTCATGGTGCTTCACGCAGAGAGGTCCTGCTCAGTGGTGTGTTAGTAAATGTGTGACAGCCAGCTCTCTAAGCAAAAACAAAAACACAAACACAAACCTAGCTTTGTAGCATTTGTTGGGATCCACCCACAAGTGTAAATATTCCCACTATGGCTGATGTCAAGATACCATGGTGAGTCCCTGATGGCAGGGATGGGAAGAGAAGCTAATGGCTCCCTAGGTAGCAGCAGGCTCTATCACCCACTGCCTGCGGACAGGTGCTGAGAGGCCCTGGCTGACGGGGGCTTCTGGTTCTGCCCACAGACGGCTGGAAGGCTCTCATACATGTGGCCCTCGGCTGAAGTGGGCCCAAGGTCTTGATGCAGAGTCGGACACTTAGCCAGGCAGATCTTTCTGGCAGCTGCATGCTCCTTTTAGAAGGAGCAGGGAACATCTGTCCCCAGAGCACTGGGCATTCAAAAAAACCAGTCAAAGTGAAACAAACTGCTTTTGGGTCATCATTTCTGAAGCCTAGAGCTATAGGCCTCCTCAGTCTCTGTGGCCTCTCACATTGGCTGTGATCTTGGGGTTTGCTGGGCCTGGGCAGCTTCCATGCTCGGTGCCTGACAGTGTACCCACACAGAGAAGCTTCTTTGTAGGAACTGACCTTGGACGCCTGGCCCTCCTTTCCCTGCGTCGAACCCTGCCTGACCCCTCCTCCTCTCCCTTCTGCCTCGGGTCTTGTCATGGCCCTGTCTGGTGCATGATGGCAGCACTCCCCTCCCTCCGCGTAAGATCATCTATCCTGGCCCCCACCGTGGGCTCGGATTCGGCCGAGAGAACCTCTGCCGTGGCACAGCTTTGTGCCCTGTTCTCTGGCCTGCACATATGCACCCCCATCTTGATCATGTAGCAACATATTAGAGCCGATTCAATTCCGTGTAATGGCTCCATGGTATCCACTGTACAGAAAGGCCATACTCTAATACACAGTCCATATTCACAGACATGTAAGTGCCTCCTGGTCTTTTGCTGCAATGAACATCCTCGAACACTCATCATTACGCTCACGTATGAAAACAGCTGCAGGATACGTTTCCAGCTGGGAGGGGAACTGCTAGGTCAAAGGTACGTCCATTTAGGTTTTGAGAAGTATTATCGAACTTCTCTGTCTACACTGCCACCAGTAACATAGAAGAGAGCTTAGACCCTTGCCCAGTGTCCTCAAACTTAACTGATCGACACCAAACGGACAGGTGGAAAACAGTAAGTAGCTCCTTATTTCCAATTTGCATTTCTCTTGCTGCAAGTGAGGCTGGGAACTGCCACATGTGTAGGTAGCGATTTGAGGGCTAGACGAGATGTGCGTAGACAAGAGGAAGCAGGCTTATGAGGCGGGGGTACGAGGTGGCGGGGAGGGATGGAATGGGTATGGCATCTGCAGGTATAATGGAAGGCTGGGTGAGCTGTGCAGGAGAGGGGTCTCTGTGGCTTCTCACGAGTTACAAAGCTCTGTGCAACCTTCAGTGCACGTGACCTTCACTCAGGGGGAAGAAAGGGCAGATCTGACTGACAGGAGCCGAGGACACAGCTCATGGGGTGGATGACTGTGGGAGGGGAAGAGGAGAGCCCAGGAAGCCGCTGCTGCTCCGAGCTGGGTGAGCACGGGGGCCGGTGCACGGCTACACTTTCCCTCCTCCCCTTCCAGTCTGGCTTCTGTTCCAGCAACTCTCCTGTCTCTGTCCCTGCAAGGACACTGAGGACCCGAGAAAGGGAAGTGGCCTAGTACCTACCAAATCCCGTGGGTGTCCTTCAGGCCTCATCATATTTGGAAGCTCTGGGGAAACACGTTTCCTGCACGGAAGCACCACCCCCCCCCCCCCCCCCCCCGGTCTCCTATGGTTTCAGGCTCCTTGTACCCTCTGGTTGATTTACCAGCATTGCCCTGAATAAATGTCTTGGACAAACTGTTCAGGGAGAAAAGCCAATTAAAGAACCTGTAAGGACAGTCACCACAATGTCACCACTGGGTTTTAGCACTCAGGCAAATTTCCTTTTTTCTTGGTGCTTTTCTTATTCATTAGAAATCTTTACAATGACCGTGTCCTATATCATAACAAGAATAAGCAAAGCTATTAAAATTAACCCCAGATTAATTTTCTTTGTCCAGTCCATGCCTTCAGTTTTTCCAGCGGGAAATCTCAGAATCCACCTTCACGTCTTTGCTTTCCCCGCCTCCTGTTGGCCAATAAGTTCCATGGATTCGAGGCCTCTTTCTAGATTCTAGGGATTCAGGTCCTCCTTATTTCACGGCGGGGCTGCTGCAGCAGCCTTCTGTCTGCTTCTGATCTCCTGGCTCTGGTTCAGTTCTGCTCCAGACTCTATCTAGGAGGCTGCAAGCCGGTCTGAAGGGGGTGGTGGTGCGGGTCACTTTGTCTCACACGGACAAAACATCTGGTGTCTACATCAAAGAACAGGGTGTTGGATGGAGATGAAGGCGTCCCAAATCCTCCTCCATAGTGGCACCACTGCTTCTGTCTCCCTCCCTATCTCTCCCAGTCCACCCATCACTTGTCCCTACAAATATCTTTGTAAAATATAAAAACTAAGCTATTTCAAGATGGCAGGTGGCCTCCCATTCTTACAGAACTGTCTCCTGATAGAACTGGTCGAGAGGCAATGGCAAGTCTGTACAGAGCACTCCATAAATGTCACATGGGCACCTTCTACACACGGTGGCTGTTCAGGTGCGTGAGGTGCCATGGGGGAGGTTTTTTTTGAGTGCTTAAATAACTAGAATGTAAGTCAGCAAATGACAGGTTCACAGAAGAGAGGGGTTACGGTGAGCAGGATTCTCATGGAAAGACTGGAAGACTTCATCCAGGAGGTGGCACAAGAGCTGGGTCACACAGGCAAGATACACTTCTGTAGCTATTTTACTTCTTAAAGCATTTTTTAAAAAGTTTATTTATTTATTTCTTGAGACAGTGAGAGAGAGAGAATTTCAAGCAGGCTCTGAGCTGTCAGCCCAGAGCCCGACGCGGAGCTTAAACTCACAAATCGTGAGATCACGACCTGAACCGAGATCCAGAGTCAGATGCTTAATTGACTGAGCCACCCAGGCGCCCCATACTTCTTAAAGCATTTTATATTAATTACCTCATTTCATCTTAATGACTGTTAGATATAGAAAGATAAGGCCAGTATTATCATCCTCATTTTATCTATTTATGTTTAATTTTTTTGACGTTTATTCATTTTTGAGAGACAGAGCATGAGTGGGGGAGGGGCAGAGAGAGAGAAGGAGACACAGAATCTGAAGCAGGCTCCAGGCTCTGAGCTGTCAGCACAGAGCCCGACGTGGGGCTCGAACCCACAGACCGGGAGATTATGGCCTGAGCTGAAGTCAGATGCTTAACCAGCTGAGCTATCCAGGCGCCCCCATCATCTTCATTTTAAAAGCGGGGGAGACGAGCCTGCCGGAAGCTCCTGGATTTAGGATTTCCCATGGTCATGAACTCGTTGATGTCCAGTTGGCACTAGAATACAGAGCTTCGGACTGTTACGGTATGACCCAAAGGTGCAAGAGCATGTTTCTGGTCACCTAGAAGCTTCAGTCTCACCTTGGAATCTTAGGGTAGCAAATACAGATCATGAATGCCGCTACAACCCCCTCTTGTGCCCATGGTGGACACTGCTAATAGATCATGGTGTTCTTCCCTGTGTATGTGAAGACCTCAGAACGTTCAACCCAGTACACCAGGCAGCCACTAACAATTGATTCAAGTTGATCTGGGAGGTGCAGTCTATTTATTCTGTCTGATTTAAGCCTGAAGGTCGATGTAGATATCTTGGCTAGTAAGATGGGGGCCGGGGGGGTGGGGGAGTGGGGGAAGGCCAGGCCTCAGGAACATTTGTCTCCAGGCTGGCACATTGAGGAACTCAAGTTTCCAGACAGAGGTGGAGGAACCACAAAGAATGTGACTGGATAGCAAAAAGAGTGATGACTTGCATGAAGCCCATTGACCAAAGAGCAGGCCTGGGAATTCTGAAGTTTATGGATTTTCCCCTGTGGGAGGAGAAGCTGGAAAGCATCCCAGGTATTGAGGAGAAAGGAAGCAGGATCTGTGTATAATCAATGGGGCACAGGAAGTGCTTATCGTAGGCCAGTAAAACACACAACACAAAAGAACAGCCAGGCGGCCTGGAGCCGCCTCTCAGCGCACGGAGCTGCAAGGGCCTCTCTCCAGAAGCCTTCTCCAGCACTCCTGCAGCCGGCGGCTGGCCAAAGTCAACAACTCCCGGGCACCAGGAAGTGGGACATGTCTGGGGAGGGCCCTCAATAGGTGTGCAGTT
This sequence comes from Panthera onca, assembly GCF_046562875.1. Lineage (NCBI taxonomy): Eukaryota > Metazoa > Chordata > Mammalia > Carnivora > Felidae > Panthera > Panthera onca. Next base: position 40,470,387 of record NC_138341.1, read on the forward strand.
CTGGGAGAGCTCTCTGACCCTACTGGCGAGAGAGGATGCTAAGAATAAGGCCATGCCGGCCATCTCCACACAGGACCATCACTCCTAATAAAGGAGCCTGAAGTATAGATTCCTGCGTCCCATCCTGGTGTGCGCGCAGTAGGTGGACACAAGTGGGTTGGTCACTTATAGGGCATTACAAAATGACTCTGCATTTGTACTGAAGTGAGGGCACCGAAATTAGGATAGGATAGTGGAAGGGCTGTAAGAAATGAACATTTATTATGAGTAGACTGTATATATATACTTTAAACATCTTACCATGGCACCAAACTCACACGTCTCCTCCTCCTCCTCCTCCTCCTCCTCCTCCTCCTCCTCCACCTCACTTCCCGGGAGGGTCTGGCACCTCTTTCCCAGTTCCCATTTCAATTCTATTAAATGATACCCATTTTTGTTTCAGTATTTAAACTATTCGTTCTAACAGGCATTAAAATACATACGTATTTTATATATAAAAAAGGAAAACCCATGTCTTGAACACTCTTGTTTTAAATGAAGCTCCATTCTTCATTTTTTTAAAGTTTATATCTTTATTTTGCGACAGAGTGAGCGCGAGCCAGGGAGGGACAGAGAGAGGCAGAGAGAGGATCAGAAGCAGGCTCTGCACTAGTAGTGGGGCTGGATCCCACGAACTGTGAGGTCACTACCTGAGCCGAAATTGGGAGTCCGCTGCTTAACTGGCTGAGCCACTCAGGTGCCCCAATTGAAGCTCCATTTTTAAAAAGTGGGGAAAAAGTGAGTCAACTCAAAGAAAAACATTAGGTAAATAACATAGATGCCATGTGGCGTATGGGCGCCATTCAAGGACACTGTTATAGAATCACGTGTTTACGGCCGTGTGGAGGCTAGCGCAAATTATGGGTGAGGATATCCCCATATCCCTAGGAACCAGAAGAGGTTCTGCACGCGGATCGAAATGTCACCATGTGCCAAGACGCATCACTATCTTCTTCCCAAATGCTTCTCACTCAGACCCACTCAGAGTGCTAGTGCACTCCCAAGTTAAGACCTTAGAAATCCTTCCCTCCTGCCTCTGCCTCACTATTTGCTGGCTAGCCAGTCACTAAGTCCTGTCCATTGGCTGACACAGGATTTTGTCCATTTCTAACACCCCTGCCTTTGCAATGGCTTCCTGACCACTCCTTGCCTTGGCTCAGTCCCTCCTCCCAGTCATTCACATACTCTGCTGCCCCATAGCCAGACTCTTGGATCCTGTGTTACCTCCTCCTAAGCTTCTTGGGCACAGGAACCAGAATTCATTTGTCCCTTGGATCACCATGGCCCGTGGCACAGTACATCATTTGTGAGAGGTGCCTGGTAACTACTGCAGCGTGTTTTAGAGTTAATTAGGGACTCAAGTGTCTCTCCCTCCAAGTGTTGCTTCCCAGCCAGTTCCAGGGGAGAAATATATTCAAAAGCCAAAGACCATCAGTGGCCATGCTCCTGGGGTTGTTGCCAGAGACCCTAATCTTGGTGGCCCAGGGTGAGAGCAGTGGTAGCCACAGCCTTTTGGGAAGACTATGGACAGAGTGAATGGGTCTGACTGTCCACTGCCAATGGGAATCTATTAGCTAATCAAGATTCCATTTACTTCATACAGTAAGACTGATGAAATCAAACATTCGCTGATATCAAATCTGCTTCCAACTGTTTTTGTATTTTCCCCTATAGTGTACATGTTGATTATAAAATATAACTTGATGCATCTTAGGTCTTCTGTAGTGGGGGCCATGGCAATGGAATCGTGTTGCTCGGTGAAATCATATTGTTTGATATTAGTATCATTTCAGGTAATCAGATAAGTAAGTGCAAGAGCCAAGGACAGCAAACTGTGTAGAAGAGCAAACAGATTTCTTTAAAGATAATATTTACTGATTAGTTATCTTGTGCCAGGCACTGTACCAAGCTATTTCCATGTGTTATTTCATTTAACCCTCTCAGCCTCATAGGCTGATGCTATTATTTTCCCTACTTAACCGATGAAGAGATTAAGGTATTGAGAATTTACGTAACCCGCCCAAGCCCTGTCATCTTGTTAGCACTTTCGTTTATACTAGTGTTGGAGGAGAACGTAAGTGCAACACTCCTCCAGCCCATCCTGGCATTTGTCACATAAGGGCACTCAGGCTACTGGCAGAGCTGTGATTAGTTTAGCTTGGGGCTTGTATGGATCAGGTTATTGTTATTTTTTAAAGTTTATTTATTTATTTTTGAGAGAGAGAGAGAGAGAGACAGCGAGCATGTGTGCGCATGCCGGCAAGCAGGGGAGGGGCAGAGAGAGAGGAGAGAGAGAATCACAAACCGTGAGATCATGACCTGAGCTGAAATCAAGAGTTAGACACTCAACCGACTAAGCCACCCAGGCACACCAGATCAGGTTATTTTTTGCAACCAACATATAAACTACAGGGGAAAATATAAAAATAATTGGAATGGGATAAAATATTTCTCTTAGTAAATCAACATTATGAATGCCAACCAGCAGAAGTAATATAACACACAACAAAGGAATGATTGTATTAATCAAGATTTCACTATGGAGTGTGGTCACAGTTCCACACTGCCCCCTGGTGGTTCCCATGCAAACACAGGAAGCAGGCTAGGCCAATGACTAGGGGGAACAAAGGCTCTGGATAAGGATACATGCCATATTGATCCTGTGATCTTGAGCCCCCACTTCTCTCCTCTCTCTCTGTCCCTCCCTCACCTGCACCCCCCCCCAAAAAAAAACAAAAAACAAAACAAAACAACAACAACAACAACAAAACCATGTCAAATTGAAAACCACATCAGGGAACGGCCTTAGAAAACCCAGGGGGGTTGACAGAAACCTAGGGGGATTGACAGAAAAGATCCTCTTGAGATTTTGAGAATTTGAAATTAAGATGTTATGAACTCAGTAATGAGTTAAATATTTAGTCCGTCAAATTGGCAGAGGCTTTCCTCCTTTTTAATTACCATGGGCACTTTTCATACCTTGTTGGTGGGAGAGTAAATTAGTAAACCTTTCTTGTGCAATTTGGAGATATGTACCAAGTCTTCCGAAGGTCTACCACCCGCAGGAATGTATCTTAAGGAAATAATTAAGGATGTGAGCAAAATGTAACTGTAAGAAAGTTCGCTGAAGTGTTGTTTATAATAGCCGAAAGATATTAAGTACATTATGCTGCAATTATGCTATCGGAATTTATGAAGTAGGCGAGCATTTACAGACAAAGAAAGGTGTTTACTATAGCCTGTTAAGTGAAAGAGCAGTATACAAAACACGTGTTGATTCTACTTTTAAAAAATATGCATCTTTGTATATGTTTTGATGAGAGAGATTTGAAGAGAGATCACTCTAAAAGGTGAACTGAACTTCTCTGGATGACAAAATTATGGGTGATTTTTCTTCTTTTGACTAAACGTGCGCTGCTTTTAAAATGTGACCACGAGGGGGCGACTGGGTGGCTCAGTCGGTTAAGTGTCCGACTTCAGCTCAGGTCACGATCTCGCGGTCCGTGAGTTCGAGCCCCGCGTCGGGCTCTGGGCTGATGGCTCAGAGCCTGGAGCCTGCTTCCGATTCTGTGTCTCCCTCTCTCTCTGCCCCTCCCCCGTTCATGCTCTGTCTCTCTCTGTCTCAAAAATAAATAAAACGTTAAAAAAAAAAAATTTAAAATGTGACAACGAACGCATGCAATGAAAATCATTTTGCTTAGACGTTTTAAAGACCAACAAAACCAATCCGAAAAAACAACAGCAGTAGAATCTATATCCAAACCTCCAGTCTCACATTTCTGAACTTGCACGTGCTATTTCCCCTTGAACAGTAGTATCCTGCCCCGGACAATTCTTTCTAACCATCCCCATTCGGGCCTGAAAAAGGGTGATCTCAGCCACTTAGGAATCTCCACTGCTCCCAGGACAAGATGTGCTTGCTGGGCCCGCGGTGCTGTGACCGCCAGCTGCACAGGCCCGTCCGTCCTCAGTTGAGGAAGGGTCCGCTCTGCTGGCCCTGCACTTCGGTGCTCTCCTCTTGCTCTTTCCCTTCCCTGAACACAGAAGGGAGCCCCCAAAGGGGAAGATTGGAGTGCCATTCTCCTCAGAGGGGAAGAGCTGTAGAGATAAGCCAATGTGCTAGAGAGCTCGGACCTCACTGGGCATCAGAGTTGCCTGGAGGAGCTCTAAAAAACGGATTCCTGGGGCTCCTGGGTGGCTCAGTCAGTTAAGCATCGACTTCAGCTCAGGTCACGATCATACAGTTTGTGAGTTCGAGCGCTGCATCGGCATCCGTGCTGATAGTCCAGAGCCTGAAGCCTGCTTCAGATTCTGTGTTTTCCTCTCTCTGCCCACCCTGCCCCCCACCCGTGATCGGTCCCTCTCTCTCTCTCTCTCTTTCTCAAAAATAAACATTAAAAAAAAAAAAAAAACACCCAAAAATGAATTCCTATCCCTCATCCCCATTATGGTCTAACTGTTCTTGTAGGGCCTAAGCATCCCTTTGTTTGTTTTTAAAGCTCTCCAGGTGATGCTATTGTGAGCTTTTCTCCAGATGCTAACAACACCTCCTCCTACCGCCCCCACCCTGCATAACTTTCTGCAGTTCTACACCCTGGGCTTCTCTTCCAAAGATGGCATCCATGGATCTGTGGTCCTGTCCCTTGTCCACTCTCCTTCTCCTCCAGAGCAAGCATCCACCAACCTTTTTAGTGCTCCTGTATGCCAGGTACCTAGGTCTCACCCCTGCCTAAATCCTTGCCCAGAATAGTATCTTTATTACAGAAGAACGATCATATGGATAATGCTCCAAGAGGAAGTTTCTGGTAAATACGGAGTATCCAAAACCTGAGAGCGGCCCTTGCTTGGGCGGTTAGATGGGAAATGCCTGCAACCGTGAATCCTGCTGATATTACTGGGCAAATTCACCATATTCCTTGAACATTCCTAATGGCGTCAGCACATTACATGCCTCATTTCTGGGTTGGGAGAGGGGCTGTGTCACATTCCCCAATCTCTCCAACCAAATTGAGGGCTTGGTCTTTATGGAATTTCAAATATCCAGGCTAGGCTAGTTGGATTGGGGAAGGGGGTACATTTCAGAGCACAGAAGCCCTAAAGCATTTCTCGAATCTCATGTCATTTCCCAAGTGACCTGGGAGCACACCAACTCTAGGCACAGCCGGTGCATGAGGCTGGTTACAGAACTTGACTCTCTCACAGCTGTTTGGGGAGCTGGGCTGGGAGATGGTCAGGCCTTGTTCAGGGCCTGCGTCTGATGACCCCAAGCTTCCATATCCCTGCCACTTCCTTCCTGAGGCTCTGGTTCCCATATGCTGGCTCTGAAAGGCAAACACCGAACTGGGTGACAATATCATCTCTAGGTCCAAAGACCCATCATGCACACAGAGCCAGACTGGGTAAGTGTGGTTCATCCAAATGCTTTTTTCCCCCTCAGTTAATTGGCCAAATTCTCTATTTGATTCACCTTGGTTTTCTCTGTTGCATTCTTTTATTTTTTTTTTATGTTTGTTTATTTATTTATTTTGAGAGAGAGAGAGCGAGCGAGCACACAAGTGGGGAAGGGGCAAAGGCGGGGGGGAGGGTGCGGGAGGGAGAAAGAGAGATTCCCAAGCAGGCTCTCTGCCACCAAAGCAGAGCCCGACTCAGGGCTCGAACCCATGAGCCGTGAGATCACAACATGAGTTGAAGTCGGACACTTAACCAACTGAGCCACCCAGGTGCCCCTTCTCTTCTGTATTCTTAAATGTCCCACACTACTTATCAATTCCTTGGGGTCAGGCATACTCATTCAGAGTCACTCAAACACAATACTGAATTAAACTCAAAGTCATGGTTTGAGTCATGACTCAAAGTCATTAATTTCTTCCTTCTTGATTTCCGTTTTTCCTTCCAAAGAAAGAAGACCAGTGCAGTTGGTCAGTCCCACAGTTGGGTGGGTCCCTGCTGCTGCTACCTCTCTTCTTCCCTATAGTCCTCTTATAAAAACCAAAGACACTGAACTCTTGTCCCTTCCACTCCTTCTGACTCCTTGGCCCAGTGCAATCTGGCTTCCGTAACATTGACACTGCTGTTGTTAAGGTTGCCGCTGGCCTCTTAACCAAACCCAATGTCGTGTCTCAGGTGTCTTCCCTCACAAACCCTTACATTCTGCCCTCCCCCCTTTCTGCTAGTTTTTATACTTCCCCCTCCTACCACTGATGTTCTCTCGCCCACCCCCCAGGCTGGTCGGCAGCCACATGGTGATCACTCTCATCTCTGTGGTTACCCTCAATGTTTCTCCTGAACCCCTTGCCCCTCATTTCCAGCTGCCTCCTCTACATCTTGCCACAGGCAGCCCCATCCCACACATACTCATCAAAACCCAGCACCGCTCCAGTTTCCTAATATCCTACATAGCAGCATTCTTTTGCAAGTGAAAGGGAACACTTTTAACAATTATATTGGATGTGATGGTTAATTTTAAGTGTCAACTTGCCTAGGGCATTGGGTTCCCAAATATTTGCTCAACATTATTATTCTGGGTGTTTGGGGATGAGATTAACATTTGAATTGGTAGATCTGAGTAGAGCAGATTGCCTTCCCTCAATTAGGTGGGCCCTATCCAATCAGTTGAAGGCCTAAATAGAACAAAAAGGCCAGTGAGAAAAATCCTTCCTGCCGGATGACCTTTGGAGTGGGACACAGGCTTTCTTCCTGACTTTGGACTCAGAATGAAACAACAGCTCTTCTGGGGGCTTGAGTCTGTCAGCCTTTGCATGGAAACAACAGCGCTGGCTCTCCTGGTTCTCCAGCTTGTTGACTCACCCGCCTCCATAATCATGTGTCCACACACACACACACACACACACACACACACACATACACACACCTTATTGGTTCTGTTTCTCTGGAGAACCCTAATATACCAGACAACCAATGTAGACCATGAATATGGTCACCATGACTATTCTACAAAACCTGGGGATAGTTTTGGTTTCTTCTTTCCTTCCCTCACCTTCAAATCTGATGGAGGAACCAAGGCCTGTCATCCTAACTCTGACTCATATCTCAAATCGCTGCCCTAGTCTGTTCTCCTCATTGCTGCCCTGGACCTCTACAGAGACCCTTAACTGACCTCCTACCTCAACCCTTCCTCAGTCCAGCCCATCCTTCACGCTACTGATGGTGTCATCAAAAGCTCTGGTGGCTCCCCAATGCTTGCAGACCAAAACCTGCCTGCTCAGTGGGCATTAAGGCCCTGGCCTGCTCTTGCCATCTCCAGCCACCTGTCCCCAGCTGCCAATAAAACCCTCCCTCCACGTGCCAGTCACCCCACATTATTCTGAGTGTCTCACTGTTCACACCTCTGAGCTTTTGGCAAAAGGCTGCTTCTGCCCGGGGCTGGAACACCATCCTGGGCACCTTTGGCTAGTGGCCTATGCTGGCCAGGCAGTCCTAAGGGGCCTCCGCTCTCCCCAGGTGCATCTGGAGGCTGTACAGCCATCACAGTGTGCATAAGAGAGACAGATGCTAAGACCCTTATAGCGGCCTCTGCTATTTCTGGAGATCCAGGGCAAGGGCAGGGTATCCGAAGCCACAGCAAGCAGTAGCAAGTGATTAGGCCGCTCCTCAGTCCCCAAGGGGTATCCAAAGGGAACCTGCCAGAGGACTTGCTCAAGGACAGCCTCAGGCACAATCTCCATACTCCTGCTCTCTGCTTTCAGGGTCCCTGGGAAACCCTAGGGTGGCCACGTGTCACCCATGTATTCTTCTGCAGTTTGTTCTCTGTTGCTTTTGGCAACATCTTGGGGGAAAAATCTTTCTGGGAGACTTCGAGCCTGGACCTTTAACAAGTCCTGAGGGAAGTGCCCTGGAACCACCTGCATCTGTACCGGAGACCGAGGCACACAAGGTCTTCCAAGCCACAGCTTCTGACCCTGCGGACTGCTTTCTCCCTCCCGCCATGCAGCTCGTTGGAGGCCCAGGGGAACGGATGGAGTGGCTTAGGAGAGGAAGTCCTGAGCCCACAGCACAGCCTTCTTAGGTTTGACAACAACCGCTTCTACTCGCCCTGATCGCTTAGGCTGTTTTTTGGTTACGGCCAAAGCCTATCTTCCGGTACTTAGGACCTCTGTCAAGACACATGGGTACCGGTGGAGTCATTTGTCCCCCACTTTACAATGTCCTCTCGTACCAACCAGGGAGGTATCAATGGCAGACTCTTCAGCAGGTTGGCTCTGTGGCCCAAGCTCATGTGCTCCATAATCACAAACGCACAGAACATGCTCTTTGCTTTAATGCTTGCACTGAGTGGCCACAGGCGTGGGGAATCCAGAGGGTTCGCCCGAGGGCCTTCTGGTATTACAGTTCGCTTTTATGGTGGGTTTTAGGGGCTTAAACAATTCTACTGATATTATTAGAAGTAAATTTTATAAGTTTTGGCTTTGGAAAACACACACACACACCCCAGAAATGATTCTGTAAGTGGTTGAAAACCAAAATAATGCTCTCGAGTGTATGTTCAGCTACTACACAGTAACTGTAAAAGTAAACCACAAAGAGACTGATTAGAAATGGCAGAAAGGTTATTGGCAGGGAAGATCTCAGCAGACCTGTTGGGGGCCTGTCACAGTAGATGTGATAACTGAGGGTGAGCAAAAGCGCAGAAATTACAATAAAACCCCCAAATCCCAGCAGAACTACTTCTACATCCTTAGCATGGAGGACGGTCTGCCATTTGGATGGACTTGTTCTACCCAGCAAAGGCTGAGGTGATCCTGAGCCTCCTGAAGGCAAGACAGATGATTATTACTTTTACATCTGTATCTGTGGAACAGATCACACAGCACATTATTTGCATCTGTTTGTTACATGACCACTAAAATGTCTTTCAAACAGGTGTTAACAAACGGCCAGGCCCTAATCTGAACTTCAGAGACAAGGTTTCTTTAAATGATGAATCAGGGGGTGTCTGGGTGGCTCAGTGGGTTGAGCATCAGATTCTCAGTTTTGGCTCAGGTCATGATCTCATGGTTCATGAGTTCGAGCCCTGTGTCAGGCTCTGTGCTGACAGTGCAGAGCCTGCTTGGGATTCTCTGTCTCTCTCTCTGTCTCTCTCTCTCTCTCTCTCTCTCTCCCCCCCTCTCCCTGCTCCTCCCCTGCTCACACACATTCTCTCTCTCAAAATAAATAAATAAGCTTTAACAAAAAAATGATGAATCAGAAACATCAATCTCTCTTCTGTTTAAATTCCAGGCTACTGCACACGGCAGTGCTGATTCCTCGTAAGCACTAGAGAGTCATTAGCCATTATCTAGAGAGTCATTAGCCATTACCATCATTTCTTCTTGTTTATCCTATTATCACACTGTGGACAGAGCAGTGATGGCCTTAATGAACGAGGATGAGTTTGCAAGGCCTGCCCTCCGGGGACATCTTAGTTCCACGTGTGGTCCCGGAGTGGAGAAGCGAGATAATCCTGCCATTTGGGTGAGCCCTGAGAGGTCTGCAGGGGTGCACCGGTCCTCTGTGAGCCCCCTCCCTCACGCTCCCCCCCACGGCGCGTGCGGTGCTCAGGGGCACTCTCTGCCCTCCCCTTTCATCCCCGGTCAACATCCCACACCGCCTGTCCATTGTTCAGAAAGAATGAATCAAGCCTCGACTTGACTTGGATTCATCTTGAAAAATTGTGTGGTTCTAAGGGTCTCCATCCAAGTTTTTTTTTTTTCCCCCAAAAGATTATTGTCCAAGGAAAAAAGAAAACAAAATGGCTAAAGCTCACAAATCTTTAGTCTCCATTATCCCACGGCTCTCTTTACCCCCTTGAGACGCAATTTTCAATAGTAAACTGGGCTGAAGTTTGAGGGCAAGGCCTAGAGAAGCTGTTTAATTCCTACCACCACAGACAAACTGGGATTCTTTCACAATTTCCCCTCAGGCTGGCCTGCTTCATGGGGCCAAACCACTGAAAGAATACATGAATGCAAAAAATTCACCTTGCAGCAGCAAACACAAGTTTTTCTACAAATTCCCAAGCAAACCCACCCCAAAGATAATAAAAATGAGCGTGGGGTTTGCTGGGCTTGTTAGAGGCTGGCTGCCTAATTTTCTTCAGGGCCTGAAAAGGTTTATATGGAAAGGAGTGGTGGGGGGGGGGGGGGCCCTGACTGACACAGCAGTTCAGGAAAATCAACACAGGCCCACAGGACACTAATTAGTCTGCAGTGAGCTCACCCCTCATTCCACAAATACTCGCTGTGCATCTAGCGTGCTCAAGCCCTGCGCGAGGTGATGTGGGGGACACAAAGCCAATGTGGTTTGGGAGGGGGCCACAGCCCAGTAGGGAAGAGAGGACTTGCGCCCCAAGTGATGAATGCTATGGAGTGTGCTAGTGGGTAGTGAAGGGCTAAGAGGTAGGATGTGACCTAGACTTTGAAGAATGGAGATCAAATTGCCACCTGGACAATTTACACAGAGCAGGGCTCTATTCTAGACTAATGTATTAATAAATAAGCAAAAGTTCTGAACCGAAAGGATCTAGAGCAATGTGTTCCTAAAGACAATATGGAGGAAGTCTCACAGGTCAGTGGTCGTTACCCTTTGGGAAAAGACGGGCAGGCACACAGGGTGGCCCACCCCTACAATCTGTGAGGCCCAGGACAAGATATAGATGGAAGCCCATATGCTGACATATTTAAAAGTTATAGGGGTATCTGGGTGGCTCAGTCGGTTAAGTGTCCAACTCAATTTCAGCACAGGTCATGATCTCCCAGTTCATGGGACTGAGCCCCACGTCAGATTCTGCACTGATAGCACAGAGCCTGCTTGGGATTCTCTCTCTCCCTCTATCTCTGCCCCTCCCCAACTCGTGCTCACTCAAGCTTGTGCTCTCAATAAAATAAAATAAACTTAAAATAAATAAATAAAAGTTATAGCTCAAGCTAACAAAATTTTATATGCATTCTACCTTCCTACCTTGACAAATACCTTCCCAGTGTATTGAGCCCCTAGTCTCAAATTAAGAATTCCTAGAGTTCCGAGTTCCAGACCAGAAAGTGGTGCCGGTGGGAGAGTCTGCCCTGGCACCCTCTCCTTTCTGCCCTGTCCTCAGTTCCATCCTGTATCATGAGGTCTTGGGACCACACATGGGAATGCCCAGGACACCTCAGCCCCAGACAAACAAAGAGCCCCTAGGCCCCCCTCAGTCTAGGATGTGCACACCAGGGGCTCAGCTCACACCCAGCAGGATGGACCAGAGGCAGTCTCAAAATCCCACTTCTCGGCTTCTGGGCCCCATGGATGCTCTAGTCTGAGGGGAAGAGAAGAAGGAGGGTGAAAGAGCCGGCTTGGTAAAGCGGGGGTCCATGCAGAGGCTCCTCTAGCTCAGGCCTAAGGGGGACACTGTGTACAGAGAAGGACTGGGTCCCCCAGACTGTGAGGCACAGTGTCGTGTGGCTTTGAATACGATGATGCTGGAGGCTAACCTTTATCCCAGATGATGAATACAACATGCGATTAGTTTTCACTTAATCTTCTTGTCAAGCCTATGAGCTCAGTGTTATTGTTCCCATTTCACATATGAGGAAACTGAGATTAGAGAGGTTTTAATTTAACCAAGGCCACCCAGCTAGGAGTGGAAGAGCCGGGATTTGAATGCTATACTGAGTCTCGTGGCTGAAAAATTCTCAGGAAAATATTTCCTGATCGTGAATCATGGAATCAGAGGCAGAAGGAACCATGAAATTCATTATGTCAGATCTTCCCAATGGTGATTTGCTGGTGGACAGCAGCCGAGGAGGAATCCAGGGTTTGTCCTGCCTGCCGAGAGCCATTCCCACCGCACAGCAGGCTCCAGCTCCGGGGGAAGCCACTTGGGGCTGGGCAGGTGGCCAGGGCATGTGTGGCTGGGAAGGTGACCTCACTCCAAACAGGGCCCTGGGAGCTGTTTCCTATAGCTGCTGCCTTTGGTGTTTCCTCCAAATCCCAAGAGCAAAGTGGCCCATGGCGGTGGGGAAGCCCCAGAGTCTGGCTGAGGGCGACTTCATTCTGTTTCCAAACAACAGGGCAGGAGCTCGGACACCCATGCCACCCAGGGCAGTCAGAGAGGCCCACAGGCCAGGCCTTGAAGGGCTGGAAGGGAATCTTTTTTCTTTCTTTTTAAAATTTTGATAAAAAAAAAAAAACAACAACACTTTTTGGGGTGCCTGGGTGGCTCAGTCGGTTAAGCGTCCGACTTCAGCTCAGGTCATGACCCACGGTTTCAAGCCCCATGTCGGGCTCTGTGCTGACAGTTCAGAGCCTGGAGCCTGCTTCAGATTCTGTGTCTCCCTCTCTCTCAAAAATAAGCATTAAAAAAAAAAAAATTTAAATGTCTCCCTCTCTCTCAAAAATAAGCATTAAAAAAAAAATTTTAAATGGAGGTATAAAATTTATATACAAGTACACAAATCCTGTACATAGCCCAGTAAACTTTTAATACGTACATATTACTTAACTACCACCCAGACCAAGATACAGACTCTTTAAAAAAAACTCTATGCCCAATGCGGGGCTCGAACTCCCAACCTGGAGATCTCGAACTCCCAACCTGGAGATCAAAAGTTCCATACTCTAATGTATGAGCTAGCCAGGCGCTCCAAGATAGAGAACGTTTTAAAAATTGATTATAAATTGAAGATGTGACACATGAACACATTCTCTTTGTGAAGCATTAATACAGGACATGTGAGCTGACCCCCCTTTTGACCCCCTCTACTAGTAACTCCCATAGGCACACAAGGCCCCACTGTTACAATTCTGTGTGTCCGGAAGCTGGGGCTTCCCCCTCAGCATTCCCAGGCCTTCAGGCAGAGAGGCAGCCTGACCAAACAGGTTTGGGGTCTTTCTCCTCAAACATTCTCTTCTGCCCACCCCCTACCCCCATCCAATTCCTGCAACAGATAAAGGGCCTGTAGATTTGCACCCCCACTCCCGCTGCGGATAGTACGCTTCCCCATGAGGAGTGCTGCGGGCCAAGTTAGGGTTGCAGGGAGCTCTCTCCATTCTCTCAATTTAAACTAATTCCGACCCCCTAAAGATTGGCTGGCTCAAATAAAGAGTGACCTTCAGGTGCCTGGGCTGCTGGGCCTACACAAGGTAGAGGACTGTAGGGACGCCCAGCTCCTGAGGCAGGGGCACACCGAAGCCAGAAACTGCCCAAACTGGTTACATTCCAGCAAGATTAGCACAAGGCCTGGGCCTGCTCCTGAGCCCACCCCTCCCTCCACTCCTAGACCATGAATAGGATTTTAACTATTTCCCTCCTACTTGCTGTCCAGCTTCACTTGCTGACAATGCTCCCTGCTGTTTGCACATTAACCTCCCATTTGCCAGGCAGCGGCTCAGGGGCTGTGGATTAACACCCACCAACCCAGACAATGGTCTCCGGGGAGGGATGCAAGGGGCTCAGACAAAGGCTCCAGGCGCCAGGCCCAGTCAATCACTGCCCACAAGGGCAGGGGCTCCCAGACTCTTCCCCATGCAGGACTACTGAGGGCTGAGTGCGCTTCCCTAGCAAGGGCCTAAGGAATGGGGAAAGGATCCCCACTGGGTCGAATCTGGATGTCATGGCCCTGCGGTGACTGCATTCAGGCCTGCAGGGACCAGGGGCTAACGTGCTAGGATGGGGTGCCTTTGGGCAGGCCTGGCAGACCCAGCCCCCCAAGTTAGATTTCCTCCTTTCTCCAGGTAAAACTGAGCTCTCAGGGGATACAGCAGGACACAGATGCCTCTGGCCCTGACCCTGAGGCTTCCTGGGAAAGCTGCCGGTTCTCTTGGCAAGTCCTGACTGAAGCAACTTTCAGATGTGACTCTGCGTCGATGCCATTTTCTTACCCTCGTGTGCAGGTGTACACGCATGTGCATGAACCTGGAAAGGCAGCAGCAGGTCAGAAGGGGAAGAGGAGAGAACAGGAAGTATCTGGTATGGAAATGGTCCTTTAACATCCTAAACCACTGCCTTCTCAGCCCCAGCTGGGCTGCAGGATAAAGGCCTGGACATTAGTATTTTACAAATCTCCTCCAGGTGATTCTAATGCAACTTTGTCCTAAAACAGAGCCTCTCAAAGTGAATGTTCGTATGAATCAGCCTGGATCTTGTTAAAATGCAGATTCTGAGTCAAGAGGTCTGGGATGGGGCCTTAGATGCTGCATTTCTAACAAGCTCTGGGTCGAGGACCAAGTTTGTGCGCTAGGCACTAGACCCAGCACATTCATCAGGAGGCCGAACCCTCTGGATACTCTTCAGTGTCAACTCTTCTCTCAAGGCAGCTAGTCCTAGCTGTCCACACCTCTGTTGGAGTCCTTCCTTATATTGATAGGACCCCTCCCCCTCCACATCCCCCAAACCACAATCCCTCTTCTCCCTCTCAGTCCCTCTTCTCTTGAGCTACAAGAAAACTTTCTGGTTTCCCCTCCTGTTTTTCCCTCCTAGTCTGGGCCGATAAGACCATTTCTCTGATCCTCATTTTATTCACAGAACTAATACCAAACAGGGAGTGGGTGGGGGCAGGATGCAAACTGGTAAGGCTATTGGGGGCAGGGCTGGGAATAAAGCCCCCAGTGGAAACAGAAACCAGAGTTCCAGCCCTGAGGCAGTTAACATCCAAGAAACTTAAGGACAATTAAAAAGCAACAACCACAATTAATACGGTTTACACAAGCAAAACTCATTAGAGTGTGGGTTGGGTGGGGTGCTGGAGTTTACCTTTACTGGACAAACCCTTTCTTTACATATAGGACAAATTAAGCCAACAAAGACTGCAATGGGGATATTTACAAGGCTGTGCATTCCAGATGCGGGCGACAACACAGCTGACCTGTAATGGACACACACAGGTCTTTGCTCAGACAGCCTTGGCCAGGCTGGCTTTAATTCCTGGTGAAGTTCAGATGCAACCTACCTGTGCTCCTTCAGAAAGGTTTTATTATTCAGAAGCCTCCTCGTTTACACTGACACCCACTCCAAGTCTGAATTAGCTGTGTTTCCAGACAGCACCCTGGGGGCCCCTGTGCTGTTAAGGGAATCTCTTCACGGTCATTGCTGCAGAGGAGATTTGAGCAGGGCTTACGGTCTGCAGTGGCAGCAAATCTACAAATGATGATCTCCGCAGCAAATCTACAAATGATGATCTCCAACGAGATGATATAAGAACAACCTCAAGGGGCGCCTGGGTGGCTCAGTCAGTTAAGCATCCAGTCATGGTCATTTGGCTCAGGTCATGATCTCACAATTTGTGAGTTCGAGCCCCAGGCTGGGGTCCGTGCTGACAGCTTGGAGCCTGGAGCCTGCTTCGGATTTTGTGTCTCCTTCTCTCTCTGCCTCTCCCTGCTCGTGCTCTGTCTCTCTCTCTCAAAAATGAATAAACACTAAAAATAAAAACAAAAACAAACCAACAACCTCAAATAAAGCACTCGTCCCACTGCCCTGTGCTCAGTGGGGCTTTCTGCCCTTTGCTGGACCTAGTGTTTCTAATGTCTAAACTGTCCCAAAGACTCAAGGGTTCTTACTGCTATTCCCTGCCCCAAACCCCAGAAGGTCATAGACTACAGAAGGGTCTGGCCTAGCTAGGACTGAATCCTGACCATACCTCTTATTAGTTGTGTTACCTCGATCTAAAGTTACCCCGTCGGGGTGCTTGGCTGGCTCAGGGAGTAGAGCATGCAAGTCTGATCTCAGGGTTGTGAATACAGTACAAGCCCCATGGTGGTGTGGAGACTACTTTAAAAAAAAAAAAAAAAGTTACCCTTTTTGAGTCTCAGTTCCCACTTGTGAAAAAGGTATTAGTATTACTTAGTTCATAAGGCTGTATTGAGGTTTAACTGGGTTAATGTTTAGCAAGTATAGGGACTGGACTAGGTAGGCCCTTACAATGGCCTACCTAGTCCAGTCCCTAAAGAGGGGACTAGGTCCCCTCTTTAATGTCCCTTAAAAAGAGGACATTTCTTAAGGCAGTAGAGATGGTCTAACACCCCTCCTTTTTTTTTTTAAATTTTTAAAAAATGTTTATTTATTTTTGAGAGACAGAGCATGAGTAGAGGAGGAGCAGAGAGAGAGAGAGACACAGATTCTGAAGCAGGCTCCAGGCTCTGAGCTGTCAGCACAGAGCCCGACGTGGGGCTTGTACTCACAAACTGCAAGATCATGACCTGAGCCAAAGTCGGATGCTCAACTGACTGAGCCACCCAGGCGCCCCTAACACTCTTCCTTCTTTCAGAGATGTCTCTCTTGAGACACTGACTTTTCTCTGCCCGACAGTCCGTTCAGCTACTAGTCTAGTTCCCTTGATACTGGCCTGGCAGACAGAAAGCTCCCCCACGGAGTAAGTCACGGTCTTACTTATCTTTGAATCTCCTGTGATGCTCAACCCAATGCTGGCAATCCATAGGAACCTGGTTGGTATGTGCACTGATTTTCCACATGAACTCACCAACACAGGACAAAGCATGGATGCCACACCAGGTGGGTCCACTGACAGTGCAAACCAGCCTCCCACCCATCGTAAGTAGGTTCCGTTTCTGTCCTCAGGAACAATGGTAAAACAGGAATTACATTTCTGACCTGGTGCCAAACTCCTCATGAAAATGACCACCAACACCCCCCCTCCCCCACTTTTTTTTTTTTTTTTTTTTAATGAAACACTACACCGTATGTCTGCCACACAATGAGTAATCTCAAACCCCTGCGGTTTTGGGGGCCTTCTGATTCTTCTTTGGAAACATGATCCCTCATGTTTATACTCAATGTGACACAGGCTCAGAGTGTGCTGTTCAACAGTCTCACTGCACTGTCCATACGTCCTACCTTGTTTTTAAGGAAATTGGTCATGAGGTCAGGGACCACCCCTTCCAGGCCATGACAGTTATGATCTCTCTTGGGGGGGTGGCGTAGCTCTAATTTTAGGCCTTATGAAAAACTGCTGTGCTGTTTCCCCAGCCTTAATCTCCTATAGTTATGTGATGAAGATCAAGTTTTTACGTTTTCTGAGGTTTTAAAATCAGAAAGTACTGCTCCCTTGGGCTCTCATCTCTTCAACCCTAGAAGGTTAGCCTGCACTTTGGGCCCCAAGAGCGGTGGGACTAAGCTCTGGGACGAGCCTCACCATGAAGCTGGGTATGAGCGGCTGAGTCCAGGCTAGGGCTCCCCAGGTAGGGGTGGGCCTGGGCAAAGGCCCAGGGTTCCGGGCAGAGCTTCTGGTGTGGGCTGCTCGGGAACCACACGCTTATTCAGATGACACTGTTTGTATGCAGATGTTTCTGGAACTCCTCTCCATTACACACAACACTCTTCCATGGACTTCTTCCTCTTGGTTCGGTTCAGCCTATCCCTTCCTGGAGCCAGGGACTCCCCATGCTCCTAGGGAAGAGAAGTACGTGGCATGGGCCTCTTTTGGAAGGTTCATGCCAAGGCGCCACACCGAGGCTTGGATTAAGGTGTAACGGGAAGGAGACCGGGAGCACACAAGCATTTGTGTTGTGTGCGGGAGAGCTGTCTTCACGTTATGAAATGGGTTTAACTGCCTGCAATAGCGTATGCGAATTGTCTATGAGTCCTGACACCGCTCAGGGGCCAGTCCCCACAGCTGCCAGTTCAGGTCCGTGGCTACAGCCTCAACAGAAGGATTGAGTGTTTCTCAGCTGAGAACCACTGGGAAGCCAGAGGTGCAGGGGAATCTGTATGTGTTGTGGGAGGACAGACCTGGGGCTCCTGGGTGCTCCTGGGTGACCGTGTGGTCCCTCAGTCCATTCTGTTATACCTACCTCTTCAGCCTTCCTGTTTCTCCCTCCCTTTCCCCTCTGAACACGTACACAACATCTCCAACAGGGAAGCTGCTAGAGTCTCTCTCAAATGCAATCTGAATGAGAATGAGAAACGGTCAGCTGGTTTAAGGAGTAGCAGAACATAGCTCCTTATCGTGACATTTTCTGAAACAGGGAGCCGTCAAGAAGCAGAGACTCACAAGAGTGATCTTAGATATGAGGGAGGGGGATCTAACACACAGCTGTTGTCTGATCCTCTCCTCACTAACCTTTCTGTCTGGCTGGTCCCTTATGAGTGCTGAGGCCGGGCCCAGAGACTTGGGCTTGGTCACTTCACCCAACCGGCTGTGTGACCTTAGGCAGGTCCGGCCCCTCATTGAGTACAGCTCCTAAAAAAGCCTTTACTGAAACAATCATGTATTAAGCACCCACTGTTTATATTATATACTGTGCACAGTAAAATGCAGAGGCTTTTTCTTTCCTACAAGACCTCTCTTTGTGTACGGAGAACAGTACTGGTTATCCCTCTAGACAATACCCAGATATGGGTCATTAAGGGGGGCAATGACCTACCCACTTGATACACTGACCTATTCTTGGTTATTTCAAAACATTATTCAGGCAGCATAATAATTGCTTAATTTTTCTTTCCACTCCTAAATTGTTAAATTAGACCCAAACCCCAAAACAAACAAACCACACCAACCTCCTACACACAAAGCAGGACCCTGATGCTAACTAACATCTGTCTCACTCCTGCAGTGGGGCTGGTTGAGCTCTCTCCCCCTACCGGTGGCCTCAGGCCATGTTCTTGGCATTTGGTCCCTAATTTAGCTGCTCTTGAGAATCGGGCTGTTCGTTATTTCTTTACCGCCTTCCCGTTGCTCCATCGGAACTCAAACTATCCTCCGGAGCCTCTCGTTTCTACTTTCCTTTTCCCAAAAACTCTTTCAATAATTCTTTTTTTTCCCTTAATGTTTATTTATTTTGAGAGAGAGAGAGAAAGCACAATCAGGGGAGGGTGGGGAGTGAGGAGAATCCCAAGCAGGCTCCATTCACAGAATGGAACCTAGAGGAGGGCTCGAACCCACAAACCGTGAGGTCATGACCTGAGCCGAAATCAAGAGTCAGAAGCTTAACACAGCCAACCAGGTGCCCCTCAAAGGTTCTTTATCTGTTCCCTAGACGTGCCTGATTCCCTGCATTCAGGATTTCCCTTGGAGGGGACAACACAACTTGGGGGCTTGTACAAAACAGTGTAATACAAATTACACAGGTTTATTAAAAGCCCTGATTTTGAACCAGTCTATGTTCAGGATCTTCTCACTGCGTTCTTTTTAAAAAGGCCCAATTACTAGTTCCTCTGTGAGGTTGGGGGAGACGGCCTCCCCGCTATCACAGACGTCTCCTGAAGGTGGGCTAGAGACAGCCAGCACTGGTATATTAGCGGTTCCTAACTCTGTTCAGCGCTGCCGCCATAGCTCGAAATTGGTCACGGTGGGGGTGTTTACACCATGGAAAATGGGAAATCGATGAACACTACACATCAGGACACGTTCCACCACATAAAAACAACAGTAACATTTAACTTTCTCCTCTGGCTAGCACTGCCCTGTCTTTACACATGCAAACTCGCTTAATCCTCATACCCAAGAGAACTATTATCATCTCCTTTTCACAGTTGAGGAAACTGAGGGCTCTTCCCCACCCCGTGAGTTTCCTACTGTCCTCTGAAAAGGCCTGGGTGGAGGCCCATGTGCAAAACACTGAAGAAAACACTCCACCAGAGTTCAGACTCAGGAGCAAATCATTTCATGGAAGCTTTGTTTCAGGAAGGGTTCTTGGAAGTGACAAAAATTACGTAAACTCTGAGGAGGGTTCTAGAGACCCCAGGGAACACTGTTAAGTGGCAGTTCAGGCCAGCTTAAGGAAGAGGGGTTTTTACATGGGCTCCTTGTAACAAACCCCCTTCTCCTGGCACACTCTGTCAAAGCCAGGGAACCCCCTTCCACTTCTGGAGGGGAGAAAAGGAAGGAGGCACAGTGTACAATTATGAGAGAACAAATACATCCTTAGATTCTCACAGCAAACCAACCAGGGAAAAACCCAGCCCTCAAACCAGCAAGAAGCTGGATGTCGAACACCCCGAAGAGCCTCTGCTCACCCTTGCAAGGGTAACTGCACAAGAAACAGGGCACATCATGGGACAGAGAGGGGCCACTTTTTCCCAGCAGTCATGCAGGCATAGTGGCTGATTCTCCTGGATTCCCAGTTGGAAATTCTGGAGGGAACAGCTTTCTGCCTTCAGCATCCAAAGAAAGAAACTGCAATTAATGAATAACCAAAATTAAATGTCTTAATGCTGCTTCATACGATGAAAATAGTTATATCCTGCGAACAATCAGACATTAGGCTGGGCCTTTCCTTATGATACTTAGGAGAGATAGAAAATCAAGTCCACTCCCCTTTTCCCTACTTCCTCTTTTTTTTTTTTTTTTTTTTTTTTTGTCCAGGGAATGAGTCAAGTCAGTCAACAAATATTTATGGAGCGCCCACAGGATTGCAGAGTCTGGGAGGAGACACGGGTTGCTGGAAGAAGCCCAGGATAGTTCTCACTTGAGACAGTAAAAGGAAATGTCAATCCTCAGGCCAGGTCTAAACAGGGCAGTAAGAACTGACTGCCACCCTGGGTGGGTTTATTCTGGGCCAATCACTCACTTTTGGCTGAGTGGCCTCTGTTATCATAAGGCCAGAGTGGGTGGATCCGCCATGATCATGCACATTTTTGGAAAAATACAAGCACAATGCTCACAATCTTGATGGTTTTGGGGGTGGGGATTGGGGATTGGCTGAGATGCTCCTCTTCCCTCAACTCCCAAAGGGCCCCAGAACGATCAGAATTAGTTCAACAAATGTCAGATGTTCACCATTTTCTCTTCTGCAAATGTAAATGTGTGTGAGCTGGAGGAGGAGGCTAGAAAAATCTAGGACCAATGGAAACAGTCTTTTGGGGGCCTGACCCTCTCTGGTTAGGAAACTGGATCCTATTTGCTTGGCTCCAGGGCCTTGCTTCCCAAAGTGTGCTCCACAAAGCAGAGACAGCGGCACCTGGGAGTACGTTAGCAATGCAGAGTCTCAGGTCCTCTCCTGCCCTAGGAAATCGAAATCTGCATTTCAGCAAGCTCCTCAGGTGGTTCCCACGCACCTGCAAGTTTGACAAGCAACAGTCCAGATAACCAGGCAACTGTTTGTTATTAAACCCCATAGACTCCCCCGAAGTCCCATTTGGGGAACACCTGTCCTCCATACTGCAGGAACCAGTTAGCAGGTTCCCAAGACTTTCCGTTCACAAAAAACAAATATTAGTAAAGCCTAAAGATTTGTAACTATATTATGACTCCTGGTTTAAAAATAAGTCACCTGGAAAGATCCAGGTCAATTACACATTCATGTAACCAACAGAGGAAGGCACATTCTTAGAGCATAACAGCACTGAATGCAGTGTGCCACAAAGCTTCCTTCCACTTCTGCATTTCACTCAACAGTGCACGCTGGCCTAGATTCTCTTCTGTTTTAAATAACCAAGTATGTTTGAATAACCTGTATGGTTACAATTAGGGTCAGCGCATCTGGGGAAGTCACCGCAAACCCCCACACATAAATATGGTGATTTTAATAACAAATAACACATTTGGAGCCTGGTATAGAAGTATGCAGGCGGAGGGAGCCACTGAAGATGTTAATTTGCATGTTCACAAAGGAATAGAATCCAGCTGCAACATTAATGCCTAATTCTACAGAGCCATAGGACACACGAACAACCTCACCATGGGCTTGCTCTAAATTTAAAGCCGATTTTCAAACCCTCACAATTTTGGCTTAAACTTAAATTTAGCTGCTTGAAAAGGAGACTGGATTTTATTTTAGTTTTTTCCTGTGAATCCTGAAACAATGGAATTGAAAAGGTCCATTTGTTTAAGTTTTGCAAATTAAACACAAAATATCTGAATAGGTTTGATCCGAAGTTTCTCAAAATATTCACATTGGCACAGGAAAAAAAAAAACAAAAACGGTCTCATCTTTGGAAGAGATTTCTTCTAATAAGGCACTGGAATTTAAAGACTAAACTGGAGCTTTGCTGTTGCTTTCCAGTCTCCTATACCTGTTTTCACTCTTAAGTAAAATGCTCCAAGTATATAAGCTTTTAAAAAGAAATAAAAAGACAAATCTTCTGAAATAGGATGTATAGGAATGAATGTGTGTGTAGGAGGGAGAGGCTATTAGTAACAATGGTAATAGTACTACACATTGGTAACAAACTACTTATACCAGAATATATGTAGTATGTAATATACTATAATAACAACAGGTATTGTGTGAATTTGGCCGTCTTTGGGGAGACAAGGTCCCGGGAAGCTTTGTTCACTTTCATCATTTTCTCCAGGAATATGGTGTCTGTGTACTTGCTCAAGCATCTGCATAAAGACAGAAGGGGCCCCTGTAGGGATGCAGCCCCGGTAGGGGCAAACAGAACTCCGTGACAGCATAATCAATTAACTGTCTCAGTTATGAAGAAAATAGCTACAAAATCCTCCCACTCAAATGGCTTACACCTCATTGAAAGTTGTTGGCATTCGCACTTTACAGAGAACAGGTGAGTAGCCGGGACCTGTGGTGACAAGGTCTGGTCCTACAAGTGTCCGGGAGGGAAGGAAGGTTATTAGTCATCCTCATCTACCAAGCCGATGCACAGGAAACCCTTCTTGGGATGCACGTATCAGATAATGACTTGCTGGCATAATTTCACGAGATTAAAAATGTCGTGAGAGTTAAATGCTTGGGAGTCGTTAGAATTGCAGTTCTGCTGAATCCTTGGCCCATCTGTTATTAATAAACGCCGGTGGCAATATCCGTGAATACACTTGTCAAGGGGGCTACTTCCACATCCCCTCCCCCACCAGGCAGCGGACAGATGTGGAAATCAGGAGACCTGGGTTGACAGCCTGGTCCTGCCAGGGGCAATTCTGTCACCCCGATAAGCCTCAGCTCATCGCCTATTAAACAGGAATGATTACACCAGCTTCACTTAATTCTTAGAACTATGTTGAGGCTCAAATGAGATAATGGATGTTAGTCCCTAGGTCTGTCAATCAGCCAATTCCCCAAGCATATATGATATAATTTGGGACATCCGTGGGTGAGAGGCTGGGTGTGTTAAGGGGTGAGCTTCCTTCTTCACTGTCACAAAAAGGCATGTGACAATCGTAGTACTTTCCCCTCTCTGGCCCCCAAACAGGTTTGCCTTTACATTTTAACACATTCAGAATTCATTAAGCAATTAAATCCATTTTGATCTAATTGGGTTTCCTTTGAGAGCAGCTTAAGGTTCCTTTAAGCCTGTGAAGCTTATGCGTAATTGGAAGGTATGACTCCACCCCACTCAACTTGTGTTGAGATGTCCATCATCAATTCCTTTCCGATGTATGATTTAAGCTCTCGAGATGGCTCTGTTACATCTGGAGACCAGAACCACGCCAGCCTCCACCACGAGCGGCAGCAATAAATAACACCATTGCATGGAGTCAGCACTGGATGTGGACGGTTCTGCCCTAAGCCACTAGTCAGAAGGAACACCTGGCTGCCATTTAGATGCAGTCTTGTGGGAAGGACAGCTGGCCAGTCACTTGATACCCACGTGGGGCAAGGCCATCCTCTAACAGTTTCTTTAATTTTTTTAATGTTTATTATTTATTTTTGAGAGAGAGAGAGAGTGGGGGGGAGGGGCAAAGAGAGATGGAGACACAAAAGCAGGCATCAGACGGAGACACAGAAGTAGGCACCAGGCTCTGAGCTGTCAGCACAGAGCTCAACACGGGGCTCGAACCCACGGACTGTGAGATCATGACCTGAGCCGAAGTTGGATGCTTAACCGAACGAGCCACCCAGGCGCCCCCCTAACAGTTTCTATATGACAAACAGAGGTCTTGGGCCTGATCTCGGAGCTCAAGCTTACATCATATGGTTGCTAGTTGCCAGTCCAGGGCTCTGTGTCTGCACTGTGGCCAGCGCAAGGCTCTTCACCTACTTGCCCCACCTAAGATGGCAGAAGGAATGGTAACAGGCCTGGTGAAGGAGGCCTGCCTTCACCTTGCACTCTGAGGAGGAACCCATAGGTCTCATGCTCTGAAACCAGTCCTGGGCCCTAGTGAGCCTCAGCCCTGTTCGCCACAGAAACCTGCAGTGCAGAGTTCCAAGGACTCTCCTGAGGCTCCTCAGTGGCCCGGCATGCCTGGAATTTTGGAAAGGGGTCTGCTTTGCCCAGTATCTGCCTTGATTCCCTGCTCTGAAATCTGTCCTGCTACCCAGCAGAGTGCCTAGGCCATCTTGGGAACTCCATTGCCATAGCTCTTTTGAGGATAGCAATGACCTCCCTTTGTCAAACTCTCACCTTACTTGGCTCTTAGCAGCACCTGACTCAGGTGATCCCTCCCTCTTCTTTCATATACTCACTCTCTTCCTTGGCTCCAGGGTCTCTGATCCCCATAAATTCTCCTCCTATCTCTCTGGCTGCTCCTCAATCTCTGTCACCAGTTCCTGCTCTCCTCTCCAGTGTGTGAAAGCTGTGGTGCCCAGGACTCAGCCCTCAACCCCCAGGGATCTCCTCCAGTCTCACGCTTTTGGTGCCATCAATTTGCTGATGACCCTAAAGTCTCTTTCACCAAGGCAGACCTCCTCCCTGAAATCTAGACTCACTCACCCACTGCCCATCACCTTCCCCACTGGATGACCAAAATGCTCAAAAGCAACATGTCCTAAACAGAGCTCCTGGTTATCCCCCTGCTCCCAGATCTGCTGGTCCCTGGCTTCCCCGTTTCGGTTAACGGCATTTCCATCCTTCCTGTTTGTTGCTCAGGAGGTATTCTTGACTCTTTTCTTCCTCAGCAAGAAAATCCTGCTTCACTTCTCTTTCAAAATGCATCCACAGTCGGACAACTCTTCCCGCTCCCATCTCTACTGCCACCATCTGAACTACCCTGACCTGCTAATTACACTTACCTCCCCCTTCAGTCTACTTTTATCACAGCAGCCTGGGAGCTCCGTTAAAACATCGATGAGATCACATCACCTCTCTGCTCACACCTCTAACGCTTCACATCTTGCTCAAAGCAAATGACCCAAGTCCTCACCGTGTCCTATAAAATCCCACGACTGGCCCTCAGTTCCCTTTCTGACTACACCGCCTTCAATGCACCCCTGCTAACCCCTGTGCACTCTGCTGCGGCCACACTGGTTCCCTTGCTTCCTCAAACAAGCCCGTCATGATCCTGCCTGAGGACCTTCACATTCACCATCCCCTCTCCCTGGAATGTTCTTTCCCTGTGTGGCTAGACAGTTGGCTCATTTCAGTCCTTACTGAAAAGTCACGCCCCCGGGAAGGCCTTCAATAAATAGTTGTTAGAAGAATGAACGAACAAATGAACTAACGGGTGGCTTCCCCCTGAACCCTCACCCTGGGCTGGGACTCCAGTTTGCCTTCTCATTAGTTGTTTCCCTGGGGCTGGATCCTGAACCCTCTACCCACCACGTCTCACACCTCCAGGGGGTGCTGTCCACCGTGTGGTCCATGACGGCAGGGGTCTGACTCTAAAGGCCAATCTGCTAGCTGGCACTGCCCATGAGAACAGGCACCACGTATCTTGCGTGTCAAAATACGCATACTTGGCTCCTCATATAGAGCAGGGCATATAGAGGGGATGGCCCAGAATATACCTACTGAATGAATGAACCAAAAACCCTGGCTCACCTTTCACACTGAACGAGAATCCTGTTCTCTTGGACCCCCAGACCCCTGCCTTGGGACTGCCTCTTTAGCCAGGTGACTCTCATCTCCCCACCTCACAGTCCAGGCACCTCGCCCCCGGTTTGCTCCCTCTCTTTCCTTGCTGACCTTCCAGTACCTCTTGTGCTGTTCAGACACAGACGGTGGTTTCACAGGAGAAATGGGCTATTTAGTTTCGAAAATATGGATCCCCTGTAAATAGTGGCTACACACAGATTCCCCATGTAGCGTCACTGGGCATGTCCCCACAGTCCCTTTCCCCTCCAACCCAGTACAGATGTCCCATAATGCCTCCTCACGAGTGAGGTACAAAATGGCTCCTTAGGGACTCAAAACTAAGTGTGGAAGCTCTATCTGAGTTATTGAAAAGCCTCCATTTGGCTTCACCATTCCTGGAAATAAGCTAAAATTGCCACATGTTTTGTCCACGCCTCTGAATGATAGCTGGAGACACCACGGTACTCCCTTCTCATCAAAACACATAAAGACAGCATGGGAATCTCAAGCACGTAATGACGCCAAGCTGTAGCCATAACACATTCTGGAATTAGTTCTTTT
This sequence comes from Panthera onca, assembly GCF_046562875.1. Classification (NCBI taxonomy): domain Eukaryota; kingdom Metazoa; phylum Chordata; class Mammalia; order Carnivora; family Felidae; genus Panthera; species Panthera onca. The sequence continues at coordinate 40,496,602 of NC_138341.1, forward strand.
GAAGCACCATGCCAAATGATTATTAATAAATGACAAAAACACTGAGGGTGGAAAAGCTTCAGCTGAGTGCATACCAGTCTTGCACATGTTAACCAAGGTACCTGAGGTTCAAGTGGAAGCCAATTCAAGTTACTCATTGTTGAATAACTACTGCGTGTTGACACTTGGCTGCACTGAGGTCTGTAAGACTTGTAGGAGGCTCCACTCGAGAGGTCTGTAATCTAAATGGGGAAAGGAAAAAAAAAAAAATCCATGCCCTTTCATTCAAGAGTTTTTTTTTAAAAAATGCAGCAGCATACCGGGGAAGTCTGAGGCAAAATAGCTGCTTCTAACAATAGAGAGGCAGAGAAAGAAGGGAGAGAGGAGTGTTCGGGAAGATTTCTTGAAGGAGACAGAAAACTAGAAATTTGCAAAGAGGGGGCGCCTGGGTGGCTCAGTCGGTTAAGCGTCGGACTTCGGCTCGGTCATGATCCCCCGGTTTGTAAGTTCGAGCCCCGCATCGGGCTCACCACTGCCAGCGCAGAGCCCGCGTTCAATCTTCTGTTCCCCACTCTCTCTGACAACTCCCCCTCCCGCTTGTGCTCTCTCTCTCTCAAAAATAAATAAAAAATTAAAAAAAAAAAAAAAGAAATTCGCAAGGAGAAAAAATGCAAGCAACACATCCCGCACAGAAAAGGAGAAACCTGAGTAGGTCCCACGAGCAAAAGGCTCAGGGGGAAATGTCTTCAAGTAGCATGAGACTGGGGACCAGTGCTGGCCTTCCCACTCACCACAAATGGCAACGGAGAGCCATCTGGTGAGCTCCATTTGGGGAGGAGGAAGGCAGGAGACATAACTCAGTGACTGCCCCCTAGAGTAAGAGTAGATGTGGAGCCGACAGAGTGCAGCTTCGGAGGTCATATTGTCATAATGGCCGCGGTGTCAGGTTTGGATGAGGAAGTGAAGCTAAAAAATCCTCAAGGCAGTGTAGGGCCATTCTTGCCATTATTTGAGGTGTCGCACAGAAAAAGAAGGGGAGGAAACTCTTGAGTGCTATGTGTTCACAAATGGACAAGTGTGGATTTGGCTGGATGTTGGCATTTTACTGGGTCGGGGCTTTATCTGACATGGGTTCCACACTGGCGGTTGGTAGCCCTGGGCTAGGAGGAATGCCCCAGGGAAGCCAGCAGCCGTAAGGCTACCAACCTCAGGGTACCCATGGGAGCATTAAGGGATCAGATTAAGGGAGCATAAAGGATCAGAGATGGGGAAGGCCTGCTGGGTAACATGTAAGTCTCCCTCCTGCTGGGGTCCTGTAGGTAAATGCTTAGTTGGATTTGAACTGATCCAGACAGTGGAAGAAGTTCTCATCACCTTCTTATAGCCTGATGTTTTTAGACTCTGCATAATTCAAAAACTTTCCTCGCCATAAAAAAGAAAGAAACCAAAAAGAAACTTGAAAAGGACTATTTACAGAGAAACAGAAACAAGCTATTCCTAGAGCCAGGTAGTTGTCCAGGTCCTAGAGCCCAAATAAAGTCCTAATAGAGAGTTTAGTTAAAATACTAAAAATAAACAGTGCCTATATTTAATTTACTTTAAAAGTTTCTAAAGTCACCAACAAATTTAAAAATATACCTGGGGGCCTGAATTATCTCACAGGAACTAGGACTGCTTAAAAATGCATCCAATCCTCCGGGTGTCCTCCTCAAGCCACAGTCTGTGAGTCTGTCAACAAATTTCTATTCAGTGCTATCATGTAGAAGGCACTGAGGATGGGGCACTCTCAGAGTCAGATGAGAAAACCCTAGTGTTCCCACTTCTGTTCCCACACTGGAAAATGCTGAGCTCCAAAGGGCATGCTGTATAAAAACGTTGAAAAGGAAGACAAACCCTTTAAAAGGGTGACCTTGGGTGTGCCCTTCCCAATGGAGTTAAATGTCACTGCTCTGAGAACTTGTACTTTCTGATTTCCTGATTTTGCAGAATCCAAAGCTAGCATAACGAATTTAAACCTTCCAGTTTCCTTCCTTTCTCCATTTCCTTGAAAACAAAAACAAAAGCCACAGACTTAATATTTCTATTAAAATACAACTTAACAGAAAGCGTCACACGTTTTTACAGTTACCGTGGTTTAGGGAAAAAACACATTTCCCTCTCTCCTTTTTTTTTTAAACTGCAAGATTACTTTCTCAAATTTCAGCGAGACATTAAATTCTGCCCCTGAATAACTTAGCCCATAAGCATATGCACCATTTTAGGCCATTTATGGCTTTAATTGTCCATATGGGTTTCTCAGTTATCTCTCTCATTTGTGACATGGTGACTGTCACCATCAGGAGGGAAATTCCCACATCAGTCCTTTGGGTTTTCCCATTCACACCTTCAGGGATGACAGACTAAAGGTTATAACATCCTACATCTCCGCTGCCTCCTAATGCTCCCACTCTCCCACTCGTTTGTATTCAAGAGGGGAGGAGGTGAAGGGACAGCATCCCCTCCATCCTGCCCATGAGGAAAGGCAGTCTCCCGGAGCTGTCCCAGGAAGCCGCGTGTGACTGCAGCACTTAAAATGATGTGTGGTACACGTAAAACACACATCAAAGACACCGTATGGAAAACGAACATGAGTGACCTTAGTAATTATTTTTATATTGATTATATGTTGAAATGATAATATTGTAAATGAACTGGAATAATTTAGGGGGTGGGTGTCTGGGTGGCTCAGTCAGTTGAGCGTCCCACTCTTGATTTCGGCTCCGGCCATGACCTCACAGTTCGTGGGTTCGAGCCCTGAATCAAGCTCTTCTCTGACTGCAGTGCCTGCCTGGGATTCTCTCTCTCTCTCTCTCTCTCTCTCTTTCTCTCTCTCTCTCTCTCTCTCTTTGCTCCTCCCTTTCTCAAAATAAACAAACTTAAAAGAGTTTTTTAAAATAAAAATTTAGTAGTTTCCTTTTAATTTTTTTTTTTTTTTTAAGGAGACTACTAGAAAATTTTAAATTACCTCTACGGCTCAAGTTATATTGTTATTGGATAGTGTTGCCCTAGAGGGATCAATGCAAAGTCATCCAGAGGGCCAGGGACGGACCTGGGCTAACCACTGCTCCCACTGCATTTGGGGTCACAGAGTTCCTGAGGAACTGGGAAGAGCTTTGCATAAAGAGAAAAACTGGTCTGCCCTGTGCCCGGAAAGGAGGGGCAGAATCTGCCTGTCCGGCTGTGTCCATGGCAGAGCAGGGCTCCAGCCCTCATGGCAGCAGGGGGAATGGGTACAAGGACCCGAGGGAGGGCCGGGGCCCCAGTGCCTCCCTGGATGGGAGCCTGCACCGGAGCAGCAAGGGGTCCTTGGCCTGCTGGGCCAGTAGAGCAGGGAGGTTGCACGCACCTCCAAATAGGCACTGCAAAGTCCTCCCGTTTAAAGTAGCCCCTGGCCCACTAGCACAGCCCCTGGACTGTCTGCTTTTCTGCCCTGACCTCGGATCCTGGGACAGGGACTGGCACGCAGAAGGCAATCTGTAAATGACTGCTGGAATGAAGAGTGAACGAAGGAACCCAAGCGGTGGCCCCTGCAGTGCGTGGCGACCCCGGTTGCAGGACAGCGGCTGCACCTAACTTGCCGCCCTGGGAGCTGCCACAGTGACCTGTGTGTCAGAGGAAATGGAGGAGCCGGGAGCACGCAGGGCCTGGTGAGGGCTGGGGTTCCACCTGGGGTCTGGCTTCACTGTCTCCTCCCTCCGTTGCTGCCATTTCTAGCCGGTTTGCTCTGGCCCTTCCCTAAGTATCTAGAAGACATACCCCAGCTAAGCCTCCTCGGCCCTCCTCCCACCGCAGGTGCTCTCTGCCTCTTCCTCCAAAACTCCTCCTGGGACACAAAGGGTGGTATGCTGGCCTTTCCTCCCCACCGGCTTAGGGACTCTGTGAATGGGGCTCATGTCCCACTCCTGAGTCAAGGAGAGCCTCTCCTCATGTTGCCCCCAGGGGTGCAGTGCCTGTCCAGGGGGAAGAGGCACTCATCTGGAAGGCCACCCCCTTCCCCAGGCTTCCCGCATCACCTTCCTCTCATTCCACTTTCCTTCAGTCAGGTAGGCCCAGACTGTTTACACTTTTCGTCGCTTAGCATCACCCCTACTTCCATGAGTATGCCTTCTGCGTGTGAAAAACCTGGGAGCTTGTGCACCCCCCATGCCTCCTGATGGTGCCAGCCCCTCCCCCATCATGCTCAGAGTCCTGGAGGGCCCCCATGGAGGCCCCCTGATTGGTCAGCCCCTGCACACGGCACCCCTCCTTCCTCCCCATTATCCTTAGCTGCAGGCTGTCTCCCCCTGGACTGTTTACACAGCTGCAGAATGAAGGGACTTTCATTTCTCCCCACCACCCCCGGCCCAGGGTTAATGCATGTGTATTTCCGGCTCCCTACAACTTGGGGCAATGGGAATGCTAACCCAACCCGATCTCCTGTAAGTAGTCCATACGCTGATAATTGTACTTTCGGGGGATGGCAAAGAGCGTTAAACTGCTTTCAGCAAACGGTCTTGTGGGTGCCTACACAGGGTGCACGCAGACTTTCTGCAGCCCAAGACAGAGCAGCTGTTCCACACCATGAAAGCCCCATTACGTAAGGAACTGAGAGGTGGCCATACTGCAGACCTCCAGGTGAATACGGTTCCAACCAGGAACTAGGGATGGGCATCCCATCCTTGATTTGGCTATGGTAGAGTCCAAGGCTTGACCAAGTATTGGCGGCAAGTTGCAGGAAATTAAAAAAAAAGAAAAATCTCCACTTGACAAACTATCCAATTCTAATAAATATCTGAGAACTGTAACTAAAGACCCTGAAAGTATTTTAGGCTTCTCCATCCTAAGACTTTACCTCAAAGAATGACCTCCTCAACCATACGTCAGGCAAGATGGGAGGAAGCAGACACGGAAAGCATTACTTTATTAGCCTACGGTAGTAATGGTGGTATTCCCAAGTAAGGTGGATTATACAAGATCAGAGTCCTAATAAAAGAACTCACGACAGTGACTTCAGGTCCGAAAAATAACATATAGGACGAAGCTGGTGCTTTGACACCTCCATGATCCTTGACAGGTTTAGGGAACAAAGCGTTGGGAAATCTCAATCACGGCCAGTGTCCCCTGTTCTCCTTCCAACCCTCTCACTCCACAATTCCTGGAAAGTCATGGACGTTTTGAGACTTCTGTCTCTAAAAGAGGAACTGTCACTTTGCATTCTGACTAACTTCCTTCAAGGAACTCAGACTGGGGTTCTTGTTAGCTCTTGTGTTCCCACTTGCCCCTGGATGACACACTGTCCTAGGGATAGATACATACCACCAACGACCCTCAGTAAGGAATCTGTACTGTAGGAACCAAGGGTCGTTTTCCTTTTCCACTTACAGAAGGAAAAATGTTCCTTTCCAAGACATTACCTGACTTGTCTTACGGGGTGGCTCTAGCCCGAAACCTGACAAGCCCAGCACCTGCCAGTCTCTTGACACACCTTCTCTTGAAATCCTCCCTCTGGGCACCAGGGACACAGTAGCATGTTCGCGCCATACAAACCAGACACACACCCCAAGGAGGGGAGCCCTCAGGGTCTGACCCAGGTCAGAGACCCCTCTGCAAGGAATCCTGGGAATGACAGACCTGATTCTGTCTATGATGTCTTCAAGGGGCCCAGGACAACCATGATGACCCAAGTTAGCTCAGAGCAAAGGATGGAGCCCAGAAGAAACCTGCTTATGTGCAGCAAGTGTCACGGGGACTAAAATACTTGCTGACACAGAGGGGCCTGAGCTGAGGAATCACTTCAGCGTTGCTAAAGTCATCTTGGCCAGACCTGTCAGGCTGTTGTGCAGCCAAGCTTTTGGTTTTTATCATCACTAAAAAGGTACAAGGTTTACCCTTGCCCTTAAGGTCCTAATGCCTTGGTTAATGGTGAGTCTTACAGTTGTAATGCTTCAGCCACATCTCAGCTAAGTTCCTCGAGGGTCTGGGTTGAGAGAGAGTATTCACTCCATTGTACAAAAGAGGAAATGTGTCCATGGCCACACCACGGTGACTCCCAGTATGGGGACCTGCTCCTTTTCCACCCTGCCCCTTAGGAACTATACTCCCAGGCATCTCCAGAGAGTGATGATAAACCAATACCGCCACCCATGGCTGAGTTCTGCACTGTAAGATACGGAAAAGGCTTGGGGGAGAGGAGGGGAGGACAGGCAGAATCCAGAAGTAAATTAAACTCAGAACATCCAAGTGCTTTGAGCTAATATTGGTGTGTTATTTCTACTTAGTGTGGATCCAGGCTTCAACTGAAGGAAAATAAAAACAACTTTGACAGCCATTTCCTTGCTTTCTTTCTCCACCCAAGAGGCACCAGTGGTTAACAGTATGGTGGCAACAAGTGGGTCAAAGGTCAGCCCCTCAGCCAGCACTGGTTTCCATGGAGACGGGGGCTATTCATCCAGCACACAGAGCCTCTTCACAGTCACTTACACACAATTGAGCTATTACTGAGAGCCCAGGAGAGCTGTGTCTGGAGCACAGTGCACTAGACAGGGCAGGGTTTAATGGAGCTGATTAAATGGTAGTTGGGGAATTATTCCAGAGCAGGATTTGGGAATGCCCTTCAGAAACAAGTTAAATCCTCAGGTCTCATCCCATTCCCCACACTCTCCCCTTGTGCTAGAATAATGCCAGTGTCTACACACTCTGGCTCACCTTACCCTTCTTCCCACATGTCCAAAGTTGAGAGGATAAACCCTTGTTCTGTGATTCCTGGACTTTTGGCATCTGTATCATTTGCTCAGCATTGTGGTGCATTTGTGACTTAAAAAGACATCAACCCAAAAACAAAGAACGAAAATTTAAGTAGACAATCCACTTCAGGCATAAAATGAATTCCAGTGGATGGTGAATGTGGTTCAAAACCCGTACTTCTTAGAGATGAGAGAGTCTTCGGCATTTGTTTGGGAATTCTTGAGATCTCTTTTTTTGCAAGAATGGAGGCATTCCTTTCAAAGTTGCACTGCCATCTGTAATTTATCAAACATTCTACCAAAATTTCTGCAGCCTTTAAACAAGAGAGGTAAAAAGTAAAATCAGCACAAAGGCAAAAAGCCTTATTAAAAGATTATCCTCTCACATAAAAATTTTAGGTGAATGTTTTATACAGAACCACCAAAAACTGGAAAGAATCCAAATGTCCTTCAACAGGTGAATGGATCAGCAAACACAGGTTCATCCACACAATGGAATACCAATCAGTAACGAACAGGAGCTACTGATTTAAGTAGCAACGTGAATGAATACATTTGACTACAATACATTTAGTATTTAGTGACTCAAATACATTTGACTACACGAATGAAGCCAGACTCAAAAGACTACGCACTGTATGAATCCACTTAGATGTCATTCTGGAAAAGGCAAAACTATAGAGACTAGACAGTGGTTGCCGGGGTTTGAGACTAACTGTAGGGGAGGTGTTGACTGAACGGGGTTGCCAAGAGGGACTTGGGGGGTGGGGGGTGGAGTGGACTTGTTCTAGATCGTAAGTGTGGTAGTACAATTTGTTAAAACCTATAGAAATGTACTCCACAAAGAGTGAATTTCACAGTATGTAAAAAATAAATAAAGTAATAAGTAAGTGAGTAAATAAGTAAATAAGATCTAAATTTAGCCCTTTAGAGAACAAGCAAGAAAACAGTGTGCTGACTCTGCAGGCCAGGATAAAATAACAAATCTGCTTTGTTCTCTTACATCATATCGGCCAAGCTCTAAGTACAGCCCACTCTTTTAAATCTCTGTTGCTGTGATCTCTAACCAGGTTGAGGTAAAAATGAACATATTCAAGATCTGAAGCGCTGGATGGATGATCACAACTACTCTAAGGACACCTACGACTGGGTGGGGAACATCAAGATTTATATTTTTTGAGACGTTGCTCTTTGTGAGTATGCCAACTGAGGAAAAATAATAGTGGAGGAGATGCTCCTTAGTGGGTAGGAGAGAAAACAGTGGAAAGAAGGGTGAAAGGACAGCAGTTATGATCTCAAGTGGGTTCATGGCCATATGTTGAACAGGAGCGATCAAATTCAAGGTCTTCATGCAAAGGGTGAACGCAACCTCACAGAGGCCATATCCCATATCCCTGATGTCTACCCATAACCCTGAAATGACAGTTTCACCAGGACACTCAGATCGCTCCTGTGGCCTGTGTCCAGAACAGTACGGTCCCCACCGAAGGTGCACAGTCAGTATTGGTTGAGTAATGAATGAGTGAGGGCAGAAACTCGGAGGAGAAAATCTGATTCTAGAGAAACGGTGAAGAAAGACATGGTGGATTTACACACACCATTGGGTCAAGTTCAGTATTATTAAGTCCCCTGAGATCTTAAATTACAATTACAGGGTCACCTGGCTGGCTCAGTCGGTTAAGGGTCCAACTTCGGCTCAGGTCATGATCTCACTGTTCATGAGTTCGAGCCCCGCAGTGACTCTCTGCTGTCAGTGTGGAGCCTGCTTCGGATCCTCTGTCTCCCTGTCTCTGCCCCTCCCCTGCTTACGCGATCTTGCTCTCTCTCTCTCTCTCTCTCAAAAATAAAATAAAAAACATTAAAAAAATAATAAAATAACAATTACAAAACCAAACGCACATAAAGCACAAAACAAAACCAAAATAAACCTCAAAATAAAAAAACAGAAGGCAGGCAGGCCAGAAGGAAAGGCACAAGAGCCGAAATTCTCCAGCTCTAAGCCTCTCAGCCCTGGGGCGTGAGCCATGTTGGCTGCTGATCTGGGAGGCTCCCTGGCTGGCCCTAAAGAGAACACAATGAAGACACCAAAGAATCTCAACAGGGTGACAGTGACAGATAGTTAACTTGTCTATTGTCTTTCAATGTCCAGGCACTGTTCCAAGTACTGTGCTAATATGAACTCAGTTAATCCTTACAATGACCATCTCAGGTGGGGCGGTCAGAGTACCATTTTACATATGAGAAAACAGGCACAGGGAAGCTACCTGAGTAGCTCAGGGTAGGATCTGAATCCATCCTGACCTGACAGTAACCCCTGCACACATAACCCCTAAAGGTTATGGAAAAATGGGGGCAAATCCATGACAACAGTTAACAGAGACAAAGTACTATAACCACAGACCTCCCACCACCGAGGGTATAGAAGTGGGATATGACTGAACTGACAGCACATGTCACAGCTACACATGTGACAATAACTTTGGGGGAGTCAATTCTGCCCCACGGGTGCCTGAAACAGGAAGCTCCTTCAATGGCGGACATCCTCCAATGGTGCCTAAGGAATGGTGTTCTGCTTTTCAAATACACCCCCTTCCAGGAGATCCAGATTAGAGCAGCAGGCTGAAGATGTTCAAAACTATGTTGTCTAGAGATGTTCAGTGTGAAGAGAAGACAACAGGAGAAGGCTGTCTTCTGAAGAGTGAAAGGCCGTCACGTGGACAAGGAGGAATTCAATCTGCTCTGGGCTGCCCCCATCACTGCAGGTGTCCAGGCAGAGGCCAGACAACAAATTGTTGGACCAGATAGCCCTGTGATCTCAGCTAGTGATTAATTATTCTCAGATGCGAAGTGATTCTCAGGTCTCCAAGAGCAATTGAGGAATGGAAAAACCCACTTACAACTCAAAGAAGAAATACAAACAAGGCTGCTGGGAGGAAGCATCAGCCCGTCGAGAAGAGATGTTCTTCTGAGGCTGGACCAGGACTGCAGTCCTGGGGTCGGAGGCATCCTAACAGACCTGATTTCCCAAGGGCGCTGACCATCAGTGACAGAAAGGAGCTGTTCCTTCGGGCTAGCTTAGCAACCTCATCCGTCAACAAGATTCCTGCAGTTTCAAAGTATTTTCAACGTGCCCTATAACGTTTCTGGGAACATTTATATGTTCTTCCCCCCTGAAGAGAGCACTAATCCTGAGGGAACAGACATTTAAAAGTCAAGGGATCTATCCAAGCTTAGACTACGTTTTGGAAAGCTTAAGACATTTGTTCCTTTACACAAACTAACAGCTAATTAGAAGGCTATATCCACCCACCCCCTCAGGCTTTTCCTCTGGCAACACAATCAAGCCAACTGTACACAGTATAGGGCCAAGGAAAAACAGTGAAAACTTGAAGCTATTACTTTTTTTTAAAGACTTATAATCCGTTTGACTGTGCCCCACAAAAATGAGAGTGCCGTGTAGAGGTACAGAAGGAATGGGTACTCTGTGGGAGACCGAGGTATAAACAGGGTCAGCCCATTGCAAGGAAATTCAGCAACGAAGAGCTGTATAAACGTTCCTAGCTTTTTACTCTCGTAAGCCCATGTCTGGGAATCTAGGGTAATAATGCCAAATTCAGAAAAAAAGCTTTGTACATAATAGACACGCCCTGCATTATTATTTATGACAGTAAAATACCAGAAAACTACAAATTTCTAAAAATAGAGGAATGGTTAAATGTGTCAGTTGGACATGTTATGGGAGAATATCACACGAAAAAAGCAAGACTCCAAATTACACCTCAGTAAGAAGACACTGATGGTTAAAAAGAAAGAAGTCTAGGGGAGCCTGGGTGACTCAGTCGGTTAAGCATCTGACTCTTGATTTTGGCTCAGGTCATGATCTCACGGTTCGTGGGTCTGAGCCCCTCCTCAGGCTCTGCACTGACAGTCTGGAGCCTGCTTGGGATTCTGTCTCCTTCTCTCTCTGCCCCTCCCCTGCTTGTGCTCACTCTCACAAAAAAAAAAAAAAAAGAGAAAGAAAGAGAAAGAAAGAAAGAAAGAGAAAGAAAGAGAGAGAGAGAGAGAGAGAGAGAGAGAGAGAAAGAAAGAAAGAAAGAAAGAAAGAAAGAAAGAGGAAACAAAGACCCTTAAAGAAAGGAGTATAAAACTTACACACCACAAGAAAGGTCTGCCAGAAGCTGGACCAATATATTTGAATGATTATGTTTGAGTGACAGGATTACTAAGTGATGTGGAAAAGGAAAAGGAAAAGGAAAAGAAAAAGGAAAAGGAAAAGGAAAAGGAAAAGGAAAAGGAAAAGAAAAAGAAAAAAAGAAAAAGAAAAAAAGAAAAAAAACCTTTCCTTAATATCCAAGTTTTCTTTAATATACACTACTTTTCCCTCCCTTTCTTCCAATAGCTCAATTAACACAAGGAAATATTCCCCCTGTACATGCTTCTCCCCAGACCGGTGTGAAACTTCCCCATCTCCTTTCTAGAATGTACGCCCACATATAAACATACATGTATGCGGATGGTCACATCTTTTTCTGCCTTCCTTCCTTTCCTTCTTTTCTTTCTCTTTTTTTCTTTCTTTTATAAAATTAGAATTCTATCACACTTTTTCCAACAGTTCACCAGCTTCCTTCAAAACAAGGCCCTAATTTCTAAGAACTCTGTTACCTCAGCAGCCCATATCTCAACATCTGCTTCCTTGCTTCCTGACTAAATCCAAACCATTGAGAACTCCTTGGGGACGCTGAGTCAGGTGCACACCTTGGAGAGAGCCCCGACCCACTCTTCCCTGCCTTCCCTCAAGGCTTCCCTAGGAGTCAGTCTGTGTTCCATACTCACATAGGCTGTTCCTTGCCCAGCACCACGTCCTCACCCATAACTGGACACTCCCTCGCTTGAAATACAGTCCCGCCAGGCTGGGGACCTGATCTTGTCTTATAACTGCGTCCCTAAGACACCCCCAGACTGCTAGCAGCTACTCAATGATGACTGAATAAAAAACAAATACCCAATACCACCAAATGGTTTATGGCTGATTGTAAGCCAATCAAATGTCTTAAGTATTTGAGAAACTTCTCAGTGAAGACAAATGCCATGAACCCCAAAACCTTATAACGAGGATGGGAAATAAGACATAGACGAATTCAAAGATGTAGCCAACACCGGTGGTTCCTGTCAAAATGGTAGAAATAGGGACTAAGGGTAAAGTTTTTCCTGAAGCTACATTTACAGAGCCTACAGCACCGTTCTGCATGGTTGGGTAGATTTCTTTTCTCTCCTCACCCACCACCCCCACCGCCGCCTTTTCTTTAAAAAATAAAAATTGGTTTTTTTTTTTACATTTGTTTATTTTTGAGACAGAGATAGCGCGTGAGTGGGGGAGGGGCAGAGAGAAGAGGAGACACAGAGCCCGAAGCAGGCTCCAGGCTCTGAGCACAGAGCCCAACACTGGGCTTGAATCTACAAGCCAGGAGATCATGACCTGAGCCACCCAGGCGCCCCTCCTTTTCTTGATTATTGTTACTAAATTTTTCTTTTTGAAATGAAGTTACGGAGATAGTAGAGGGTAGTTTTTTCTATTAGTCTCTTCATTTGGTACAAATGCTATAGCTGGTGTTGTTCTGCCAACCCCTCTCCTTACCCAAGTTTTCTGAAATTTGGATGGTCTGGGAGACCCAGAAGTGGGGTCCCGGTGGCCAATGCTCTAGTAGTTTATGGGAGGAACGGATCCCCAGTGCCTCAGGGAGACCCTCTTTGAGTCGAGTCCTAGGAGTGGTTTTGATTTTGTAAGCAGAGAGGAGACCAAACCAGTAATGAGAGCTCAAAGCGCACCAGCGTGGGACCAAGAGGAATCCAAAGATATTCAGCAGGCAAGGCTTTTGTAGTTTGCTTTCTTAGGCAGATACTAGAAAAACAGTAAAACCACATAGGAGAGAAGACTCAGCACTAACTCACTCTGGGCCCAAACGCTTGTCTTGTCCCAAGCACTCCATGCATGTTTTTTCCTACATCTGACCGTCTCAAAGTCCCCATCTTGCAGAGGACACCATGCATTAGTTGCAGTGTAAGAAAGCGGCAGAGGTGGTATGTGAACCCAAGTCCACTTTCTGCTCCCTGCCTTAGAAGTGAGACCCTGTGTTCATTGTATGGTCAGTGCGGATGCTCTGGAGGGTTGCAGGCAGGACAGTGGTATGAAGAAAGGGTGCGGCAGCAGGTTAAAAAACAATGAGGATAAAAAAAAAAGGGAAGGGCTGGAGTTGATTCTGGGATTGGAGGACAGTGGCAGAGACTCAACAGGTCCTGGGGACTGAATGATGATTATGGGACACAAGAGGAACTGAAGACTGCCGCCTTAGGTGATCAGGAGAATGGGAAGGCAGGTAGGATAGAGAAGTTGGGGGGACAAACTCTTACAGCCTTAGATTTCCACCAAAACATGGAAGCGGCACGGACATGAAGGGCAGCAGAGCTCAGTGTCGAGAACCCTGACTCTAGGTCTGCCCGGCGTCAAATCCTGCCCTTGCCACTTGCGAACAGGCAACCTCCGCGAAGTCATTTATCTGTGCCTCTGTGTCATCAAGTGTTCAGCAGAGATAAAGACCAGCACACACATCACAGGGGGTTGCTTTGAGGGCTAAAGAATAAGTTCGTTGTGAAGACTTAGCAAGTGCAGGCCACGCAATGTTAAATTGCGGTCTGCTGTACTTCACCGTCCGTGGTCCCCTGTGCACTTTTCCCTGGGCGTGGCTTCCTTCTTCTCCCTCCTTGCTGTTCTCAGCACATCTAAATCCAGTTGGAGCTGGGGATACCCGCACCCTCACATCTTATTTATTACTGAGACAGAGAGACACAGAGCGTGAGCCGGGGAGGGGCAGACAGAGGGGGAGACACAGAATCCGAAGCAGGCTCCAGGCTCCGAGCTGTCAGCACAGAGCCCGACACGGGGCTCGAACTCACGAACCGCGAGATCATGACCTGAGTTGAAGTTGGACACTTAACTGGCCGAAAAAATTTTTTCTTTCTGATAATTCATTATTGGTGTATGGAAATATAAACCGATTTCTCTGTATTGATCTTTGTATTGATTTTACTGAAATTTCTTTAGTAGTTCTAACAGTTTTTTGATGGAATCTTCAGGGTATTCTATACACAATGTCACTTGCAAACAGTGACAGTTTTACTCCTTCCTTTTCCTGATCTTAGAGGAAATACTTTCAGCTTTTTGCCATTCAGTATAATGTTAGGTGTGAGCTTGTCATATACGGCCTTTATTTGAGGTATGTTCCTCGACACCCAAAGAGGGTTTTTTTGAGTCATAATTTTGTCAAATGCTTTTTCTGCATCTAGTGAGACAATCATATGATTTTTTTATCCTTTATTTTGCTAATGTGGTATATCATACTCACTGATTTGCAAATGTTGAACCATCCTTACATTCCTGTAATAAATCCCACTTGACCCTTTTAATGTATTGTTGAATTCAGTTTGCTAATATTGTTTTGAAGATTTTTGCAACTATATTCACCAGGAACATTGGCCTGTGATTTTCTTTTCTCATGGTGTCCTTGTCTGGTATCAGGATTTTGGTATCAGTTATCTAACAATAATTTTTAATTTAAAAAATGAAACTAACTCATTTACCTAATTGTAGTTTTAAAAAGTGTTATTTCCAGTTAGAAACCATCTCTCTGTAAATAAAATGATATCTAATGTAAAGAGACAAAAAAGAAACACTAACATATCCATTACCTAAATTAAACAGTGTAACATTTTCCCATGTTGATCTTAGAATTCTCACCTTATTTTTTTAATTAATTATTTTTGAGAGAGAGCGCGCGCACATGTGCGCGTGTGTGTGCATGAGCGGGGGAGGGGCAGAGAGAGGAAGAGAGAGAATCCCAACCGGGCTCCATGCTGTCAGTGCAGAGCCCGACTCAGGGCTGGAACCCACGAACCATGTGATCATGAACTGAGCCGAAATCAAGAGTCTGAGGCTTAACTAACTGAGCCACCCAGGTACCCCATCACCTAACTTTTTTGAAAAAAGAAATAAAGTGATACTAATACAGCTAAAGCCCCCAGTCTCAGCCATACATTTCCCCAGACATAACTATTTTCCAAACATGCTGTTTAGCATCGCTCTGCATGTTTTAATACTTTCATTACATATGCACGACCTACAATTTACAGGCTCAATTTAGGGGTTTTCTCCAACTTTTTATTTTGAAAAACTCCAAATTTATGGGAACGTTGTAGGAGAAATATAATGAAACCCCATCTTTCCTGCAACCAGATTTACCATCATTAACATGTTCCCAAATTTGCCTTAGGTTTACCTTTCTCCCCTATACATGTACACACACATACTTTTATTTTGCTGAGCCACTTGAAAGCAATTTATAGACATTGTGATACCTTATCCTCCAATATACCTCAGCATGGATCTCCTAAGCACCAGGACAATTCTCCTACATAACCACAATATGATTATCATTCTCTTGGGAGTTTTAAACATTCATATAAATGGCAGCACAGTTTAGGTATTCTTTGGCAACTTGCTTTTTCTAATTAACATTAGACTTTTGGAATTTGTTCGTGTGTTAGTACGTGTAGATCTGGTTAATTCCCTGTATTCTACTATATGGCTGTTTATGTGTCTATTTATTTTCTATATCAATAGCTGCTATGTTGTTCTAGTTTAGGCTATTAGATACAGTGCAACAATGGCTATTCTTGTTCATGTCTCTTGTGCCACATGTGAGAGATCTGCTGGGTCATAAGATATGTGCATCTTCAACTTTTTTTTAAGTTTATTTCTTTTGAGAGAGACAGAGAGTGAGAGAGAATCCCAAGCAGGCTCTGCATGGTCAGTGCAGGGCCCTATGTGGGGCTCAAACTCATGCAACTGTGAAATCATGACCTGAGCTGAAATCAAGAGTCGGATGTTTAACTGACTGAGCCACCCAGGCATCCCTGTGCATCTTCAATTACTAGATATTGCCAAAATATTCCTCAAAGTATTTATAATGATTTAAGCATCATTTATTAATGTATATCCTTGCTGACACCTGCATTCTCATAATTTAATATTTGGCACCTCATTATGGTTTTAATTTTGCCTTTCTCTGATCCTGCATCTTTCTTTAAACAGAAAGTAAACAACATATGTTTTTTTTTAAAAAGAACACATTTAACCTTTTCTGAACATCTTATATCATCATCATTACCCTCCATTACAAAGTACGTTTCCGTATTATTACTTCAGTGTTTCCCTTTGCCTAGATGGTCACCTGCACTTAATCTACAAACGATCAGGCTGTCTAAAAACCAAGTACTGTTCTTTAACCAAGTTAGTAAACCTTAGGTAAAGATCCAGGGACCCCTCCCATAGACAAAAGAGCAAGAACTCGAGTAAAGGACACTATGTCAGTTTTTCAGTGAAACTAAACACTTCTTAGTTCTTGATTATATGATAGAAGCTTAATCCACTAGAAGTGTAATATTTAGATGAGAGGCGCTAACTCCCAACTCTGGGAATTAGCAAAAAATGGACAAGACAGAGGTTAGAGATCTCAGCACCTCACCTTTCCAGAAAGATGTACAGCCTCCCAGCTTGAGGCAGTCAACTGCAGGGAACACAGAGCAGCCTCATTTCAATTACTTGGGAGGGGGAAGGGCAGAAAGAAGAGGTGGGCGGGGGTGTGAGATGATGCGAAATACACCCAGTTAGGAAGTTCAGAAGACCTAGCTGCTGGCTCCAGCTCATTTTCCTGGTCTGTAAAATAAGATAAACTAGATGGCTTAAAGTTTTTGTTCTTTCAACTCAAACATAATGGTTTTACAATACCATAAAAGCCTGTGAAAAATTCATTTCCCTTCAGCCCTGCATAAAACTGGGGTTCGTAAAGCTGATCCTGAGTCATCGAAAACAAAACAAAATGCAACAAAAAAGATTCCCTCTTCGTAATTTAAGAAGTTAGAAAAGTGTAGGATGCATTTTAGAATACTTCCACTGAAACGGCTAAAGTTAATTTTAGCGTTTTGACGAGGGAGCATTTATCGTCTGGAAAGCCAAATTTCTTAATGGATAAAAGACACATATATGAAATTTTTAGCCCATAAATACACAGTGAACACCTCGCAGGTACTCTTCCAGGCATGGGAGAGAAAGACACCATTTCTGATCCCAAGGAATTCATTATCTAATGGAGGAGGCAAAGGAGAAAACAACAGTTTTAATATAAACTAGTGCTACTTTAATGCTAGTATAGGGTATTATTGGAAGTCAATCGGGCAAGGAATTTCTAAGTCAGTGGTGGGTAGGAGGTGTCAAGAAACTGCTCCAAGAGTAAACGATGCCAACAGAACCCTGAGAAGCAGTGGTAAGCACGCAGGCACAGACTAGTAAGTGGTAGAACGTTGCAAGTCACACGGCTTCAGAGCATGGTGCTGGGACACGGGCCCAGAAGCCATGAAGCTCTGACACCAGTCGTGACATCAAGGGTGAACAGAAAGTGAAACAGAAAGTGGCTTCCCTCCTTTAGACTCATTTCACTTTAAATGAGGATCCTGGAAATTAAGAGTATAGAACACCCTAACTTTCCTCTTCTGTGAACAATTAGTTTTATGAAAATCAAATATCTTGCTAAGACAGCAGGTTACGTTTTTCAGGTGAAAGTCGGTATAATTTGCCTGGTTGGTTTCAATCCTGCCTATTTCGTGTTCGCCATGATCAAGAATAGTATAGTTCACTGGATGATCTGGTCAAGTGATTTATGAACACTTAGGCTCAGTGAAGATGCCCATAATGCAGAAGGGTGTTCTTAGTTGAAGATGTTAGAGTCCAGACACAGTGAGGGCAAGAGGTGTCTACACCAGGAGTCAATCTCAACACACATGCAATTCACCTTCTGAATGGAAGATGGTTAGCCTGTGAAAACTTCTGGCCAATCACCAGCATTCTAGGGATAATGAGGTCATCAAGAAGACATCTCTCTCCCCTCCCCAGGGTCCTTCCAGCCCCTGGACAGAGGGAAGGAAGGAGAGTGAGCTCCAGGCCACGACGAGAGCCAGTGCTAAGTGTTCCCTTGTGAGGCGCAGCCCGAACACCTCCTCACCAGGGCCTCCCCCTCACTCCTCCAGGCTTGAGTAGTCCTTTTCATTTAAAAAAAAAAAATTCTTTTTAATGTTTATTTTGAGAAGGGGAGGAGACAGAGAATCTGAAGGTATTCCAGGTGATGGTCCACTCTGTTTTGCCAGCCACTTGTCACATGTTTTGTAAAGACTGGTCTTCCTGTTTGTTCCCCTGCATTTTAAGCTCCTGAGGGCCAGGACCCTATCATATTCTACTTGGTAACCACAGAAGGTGTTCAGTAATTGTTAAATGGATGGACGGATGCGTGCACACCAGGCATCCTTCCAAAGCAGGCAGGCAGGCATGCAGGCAGGAAGGGGGTTGGAAATGTTGGCCTGATTAATTTCACAACATGGACGCATTCTAGAAGCAAAAGAAAGCGCGGAAAATGTGGACTGATATGTTTGTTTTGTTTTGTTTTGTTTTGAGGCAAAATGAAGAAGGTAGGATGAACCGAGTTAACATCGCTAACCACTCACTGAAAGTTGTTTGGAATCCATCATTCCGGAAAACTCCGAGCACAGCAGAGCGCGAAGTTCCCAGGTGGTAAGTGGGGTATCGAGTCTTCACAGGCAACGGAAAGGGGCCAATTGCATTTTGCACAGTTACATACCTTCTCGACAGATCCCAACTATGATTTCTGCACCAGTCCAGTAATTCAGGGGCGGGAGTGGTAGATAAAAGGTGCCTGGAGCCAGGGTGAGGAGAAGGCTGGGCAGAGAGGGCCCCAACTTACCCACACTTTGTGAGCCTCCTTTCATCCCTTTGGAATAAAATCTGCATTCCTTTTCTGGGAGAAGGGCAGCCCTGCTCCCCACCTAACACAGCCCTGAATGTGGTGGACGTGGTGCCCCCCAAGCCAAGCTCCGCAAGGAGGCTGAACCCAGGCCAGCGTTAGCACAGAGGAGAAAGGGAGATTGTCCCCCTGGCCCAGCTCAAACATTTCATTCTCTTCCTAGGCCTCAAAACCCTAATTTGACCACAAAAACCTGGCCTCTGGTGTTTCTGTTATGAGTATCGGATTCCTTCGGCTGAACTTGGCTGTTCACTGCCTGAACAAATTACATTAACAATACAGAGAAATGTATACAGGGCCTTAAAAACACTGCTGAGCAGGGACCAAAACAAAGACGGTGGTGTCCTAGCAACAAACCTCACCCCCCAGCAGCCTCCGGCCCTGCCAGGGATTGTAAGCCATTGAGCTCCTCTCTTCTCTGCAAACAATTAGGGACAGAGAAGTCACAATTAGAGATGGGATTTACAGCCAGAGGAGCAATCTATAAATCACGGCGCTCCCACCCCCAGCCATTCCCAGCCAGATAATCAGAGCCAGATGTTCGCCACAGCTGCTTCAACGTGGGTACACTGTTGTCCGACTCGACCACGCTCCTGCTCTGAGAACCAGCAGAGGCTCCAGCCAAAGCATCCTGCCAAGCCAGAGGGGGCCTCTGCGCCCTGGAGCAGCCCCAACTGTATGAACAGTTGGGTCATGTGGGAAGCGTTTGGGAGAGCGACTGCAGAGATGCAAAGCATCTCCCTGGAGAGCAGTGCGGGTCCCGGAAGGCCCTCCAAGCCTGCACGATTCGGCGATGAGGGCCACAGTGACAATCAGCAGCAGCTGACTGCAGGTGGTGGCAGCATTGACTTTCACCCATCACTGGCGAAGCACTGAGCACTGAGCTGAGTACTTTGCAGCTACCCTCCTCACTGAGGAACATTGAATTCACAGATGAAGAAACTGAGCCTTAGAGAGGGCGACAGTTTTCTAGAAGGTCCCAGGGCGACTGAGTGGCAGAGCAGCAAGTTAAAGTTGGGTCGGCTTGACCGTGATGCCCCAATAACTTTGTTAAACTGTGGAATGATGGAGAGACTCATTCAGGATGCAGGGCTGGCACTTTCTGAGTTACTCTCTTGACTGTCAAACTTGGAAGAGACTTGTGGTTACTTTATTTCTCCATAGGTGGCTGGTGTTTTAGATTTCTTGGCTGAACCAAGTCAGATTTTAGGACCTGGGGCCACGAAACAGCAAACTCCGAGGGTGGTAAAAAAAAGAAAAAAGCTAGGCTACCAAATGTTGCCAAGGTGTTTCTCTTAACAGACCTCCTTTTTATGCACTTTTTCCTTCATTTTCTTATTTATTGAGATATACATACAGTAATGTGCACACATCTTAAAGGTACAGCTCAACTTACTTTTTTGTATGTATAAACCCATGTAACCACCGCCAGATGAAGAGATGGAAGCTTCTAGAACCCGTTTTACAAGGTTTTTCGCATGTCCCTTTCCCAGTCAGCATTCCTCTGCCCCCAAGGTAGCCACTGTTCTACCCTCTATCACCATATATACTTTTGCTTGTTTTTGAACAAACAGAATCACACATCGCGCCTTTGGCGTAAAGACAGGTCTTCTGTAGAGCTTTGGTTATTGTCAGGGTCAAAGCAAGGTTCCGGATTCAGAGTTACCAGCAATGAAAGGCTGAGATAACATAATTAGTTCTGCCTGCTACATCAGCTTCATGAGACTATCCCATGACACTTGTAACCCCTCTTCCCAGAACCCTGCTGGTGGTGTCTAAGATGCCCTGTCCTCAAGGGGTGGACAAGTCCCTGGCCATTGAGCCTCAAGCACTGCCGGTAACTGAATCTGGTAGTAACAAGCTGTGTTTACCCCACTTGTCACTCTCCATCCTTGACACCCTGACAACCACCACCCTTCACTCCTCAGGAAGGGCAACAGGGCATGAAGGATGTGGCTGAGGCCCTTCCCGGGAGGGGAAGGATTAAATGGTCTGGAATGTCTGGGCTCCAAGTCCTCTCCAGGTTCGGGCTGCTGAGGCAAAGCGCTCCCAGTCACCCTCACACCGCTCATCACCCCAGGAGACTCTCGGCGGGACGCACTCGCCTAGGACAAGAGGAGGCCACCCACTCACCGTCCCCACACAGGAGCTGCCCCTGCTGGGTTGGGCCTCTCACCAGGAAATCTAGGCTGGAAAGCTCCGTGTGGGGTTGGGGTCGCAAGAAATTCCAGTTGAGAGGATGAAAACGGCCAATACGACAGACAAGAGATTCTGAGAAAGGCGAACACTCCTGAGCGCTGAGAGGGGGCAGGGTTTTCTTTTCTTGGCTTTCTCCCCACAGTTTTGACCACCTCCTAAAGCACAGTGCTGCTCACCTTAACTCCTTGGCATGGCCCCAATTTCACTTCCCAGGGTACTTATTTTTAGCTGCACTGAACACCTGTTTGTTTCCATGACTGCTTAAAATTCTAAATCTGTTGGCATATTACGACACAGGACACTTCCAAAGGATCTAATACTACCAGCCGGAAGTGGCAGACCCTTAGGAATTCATACTCTCATCCAAGTATTTATGGCTGACACATAAATACAGTGACCCTACCTTCCAAATAAAACATCAGGGCATGGGATTTCACGAGGGATATTTTTGGAGGTGTCACTTGGATGGAGAAAGAGTAGAATCACAGCATATTCTTGATTTGTGGGGATACGTCTGATTGTCCGTGATGAAGACCATTAGACAATTTCAGAACCTGAAACTGAGGTAGACAAAGGCCGCTCCCAAGTTCAGCATTTTGAAGCCCAAAGCAGTCTCCTGTTGCAGCCGTTCAGGATCCAAAAAAGGCTACAGTCCGTTCCCACATCCAGCCCTAAAAGACCTCCGTTGCCCCCAGCACACAGGACAACTGGAGGTTTCTCCTTCCTTCTCTTTGTTCTCCCCTCCATCTTCTGGGCTTCCCTCGGGTCACCTCATCTCCCCAGACTCAGCCTGCGCACCTCCCTTTCATCTCATCGCCTACCCCACCCACTTCCAGGACTCCTCCATTCAAACAGCCTCTTCTGCTGGGGGGACGGGTTGTGTCTGGTTCTAGTCTCAGGGGAGTTTCAAAAGGCTGGTCTACTGCCTAATCCTGTAGCCGACACAGGAGGGTCCTCTGCCCTTCCCATGACTGTCTGGACCCCACCATGGCCCCGACCAGAGCCGGCTCAGCGGGTCGGTGTTGCTGTACCGAGGACCGTGCACACCCAGCTTGTGACTGAGGACGTCCCTCCTCAAGGACTTAAGATACTGACGTGCACCTGCACGGAAACATGAGAAAACTCTCAACAGTAGGAAGACCGCACGCATCTGCAGCAACTGGGTACTGCACACTTTCCCACTCCAAACTTTACTCTTGCGGGTCCCCCTGCTCCATCTTCTCTCCTCCCTCGCCCAAGTACGGCTCTTCAACACACAGCTCTTGGAAAAAACCGTCAAGACCCCAGGCTTCGTGAGCCTTCCTTCCCCAGAACCACAGGTCGAACATGCGAGTGCTTCCCAGGGCCAGGCAGAGTGCAGTCCCGACAGTAACAGCAGCCACAATAATAATTATCGGGTGTGTCCTAGGAGGCAGGCCCTGCGCCCCGCCTTTTACCTGAACTAACCATTGAACGCCCACAAGACTTAGGAGGCACATCACTACCCAGATGTAGAGAGAGACCAGGTCATGCCCACTGCTAAGTGGTGGGGCTAGCGTTTGAGCCCGGCCCAGGCTTTAGCCCAGACAACTCAGCTCTGAGGGAGGGGTGGGTACAGCCCATCAGAGGGGTGCTGCTGTTACCCTGCAGGAGTGCGAGCCTTGCGCTGCAACACTTCTGAGACCCTCTATACCTCTCTTGTTTCAAGAGGTGCTGGAAATATGGCCTTTTACGTGACATTCTTTAATTCTGTAAAAAGTTCCAGCCCCAGGCCATATCCGAAAGGAGACTGGGAAGCGGGCACGGGTCATGCCTGCTCTGAACACTGCATCGTGCAGCTGCCCGGGCACTGCTATGTGAGGTCTCTCTTCCCACACCTGGAATTATGATTTAAATGTTTGTGGTTTCAGATAGCTCTTCTTACTGACATTATAAGCTAATGGAGGACAAGGAGCAGGTCTTCTCATTCATCATGGTTTGTGAAACCCTTCACAGCCTCATGACCTCCTGGGTAGAACAGAGGAGAGACTTACCTACACAGAGACCCCACTATGTGCCAGCACTGTTCTAGACCCTTCCATGCACCAGCTCATTTAATCCCCATAATGACCTGTTGAGTTCAGTAATATCAACGTAGGCGCTTTTTTTTTTCTTTTTGGAGACAGAGAGAGAGAGAGAGAGAGAGAGAGAGAGAGAGAGAGAGAACTCCAAGCAGGCTCCATGCTCAGTGTGGAGCCTAATGTGGGGCTCAATCTCACAACCATGAGATCATGACCTGAACCCTAAATCAAGAGTTGGACATTCAACTGGGCCACACAGGTGCCCTGCCTTTTCTTTAAAAAAAATTTTTTTTTAATTTTTTCTAATGTTGATTTATTTTTAAGAGAGACAGACAGACAGAGCAAGAGCAGGGGAAGGCAGAGAGAGAGAGAGGGAGGGAGGGAGACAAAGAATCCAAAGCAGGTTCCAGGCCCTGAGCCATCAGCACAGACCCTGATGCAGGGCTAGAACCCATGAATGACGAGATCATGACCTGAGCCAAAGTCGGGCACTTAACCAAGTGAGCCACCCAGATGCCCCTGAAAAAATTTATTTTAGAGAGAGAGAGAGAGAGAAAGAGCAAGAGTGGGGGAGAGGGGCAGAGGTAGAGAGAGAGAGAATCTTAAGCAGGCTCCATGCTCAGTGCAGAGCCCAACAAGGGGCTCAAACCCATGACCCTGGGATCATGACCTGAGCCAAAATCAAGAGTTGGACGCTCAACCGACTAAACCACCCAGGTGCCCCCCCAGCCTATTCCTTTTACATGAATGAAGATTGTGACGCTCAGAGGGACTTAGTCTCTTTCCTAAAGTCACAGACTTTAGTGGCCACACCACGCATGCTCCTGCCAGCTCACGGAACAGACATAGGTAACCGCTGAGATGCTCTATCTTGGTGGTTCCAGGCAGGGAAATCAATTCCCAAATTAATTAGTGAGGGAATTGTTTATGTTTTAATGGCTCTCAGTAAATAATAAAGTACTTGGATCCCTGGATAACGAAATTCCCTGAGGTCTCAGGACCATGTTGTCTGCCTTGAAGCCTGAACACTGTCCGAGCTTATTCAGCAGTGTTGCCAAACCCCCACTACGTGGGGGTTGTTCTCAAAGTGAAAAAGCAAAGCTGTCTCCAGGAATAGACCCATCACGCTGTGTAGCAAGAGGCAGCACCATGTGGGTGAAGCCTGGTGCGGCCCCTGGGCTCTAGCACTCCTGAGCAGTGTGACCCCTGGGACAGTTTCCTTGCTTCCCCACACTTCACTTTCCCTACCTGAAAATGGGAAGATGAGGACGATGCTCACTAGGGATCCCTACCTCCCAGGACCGGTGTGAGGATTAAATTATTTGAAATCCATGTTTAGAACCGGGTCTGGCACATGGCAGAACTCCAGGAGCCGTGTTATTGTTCAGAACCTCAAGTTGCTGCTCCTTTGTCATCTCCCATGGAAGGGAGATGTCCCACCAGACAAGGACAAAGGGTCGGGAACAACCCGGATGCACCCAACCCTCCACACTGTCATCTGACACTTCCTTCAGTGGCTTACTGAAAACTTCCTGCCTTGGACGGTCTTGGCTATGCCCCATTGTTTATGGTGGGTTTTGCTTGATCCTCTTGGGTTTCCCAGGTAGACATTCTATAAACAGTGGTTGTTTTCCCTCTGGCTTTTCCAGTCTTTATTGTCTTGGCTACTGTACCAATGCAACCCTGTTTCTCTCCCTCCCTGGCCCTTGCACTTCTTATCCGTCTTGTCTACCTGGCAATGACCCTGACACACTGCTAGAGATCCCGGCCATCGGGAGAAACTTCAGGGTGCCAGTGAGGGACTGCAGCCATAACAGGCCCAAGACCTCCCCAACAGGCTACACAGTTCCCAGGAGAATCTGGAATGAAGATGGGGACATTCAGTATGTGTGGGAAAGAGCCAGGCAAGACAGGGGGCCTGGGAGGCAAGGGAGAGGCAGAGCTGAGGTCACCATAAGGAGCGAGTAATGGCCATATCACGAAGAGTGCCCCCCATGAGGCCTGACACAGGGCTGGGACTCAAGTACTGGTGAATCAGCACTGACCTGTGAAGATTATGTCCTGTCCCCATGGGCGCAGCCTAAGACAGACCCTCCCAGATCCTCCCCTTCTCTAGGATTTTAGGTATATGGAGATTCAAATGCTGTCTTTCCTTTCTTTTTCTTTCTTTTTCTTTTTCTTTTCTTTTCTTTCCTTTTCTTTCTTTCTTTTTTTCTTTCTTTCTTTCTCTTCCTTCCTTCCTTTTTGTTTATTTATTTATTTTGAGAGAGAGAGAGAGAGAGAGAGAGAGAGAGAGAGAGAGAGAGAATCCCAAGCCAGCTCCGCACCATCAGCACAGAGCTTGATAAGGGGCTCAAACTCATGAACCTTGAGATCATGACCTGAGCACAGATCAAGAGTCAGACGCTTAACCGACTGAGCCACCCAGGCATCCCTCAAATCCTGTCTTTTCTTACCAAGAGACCTCCATATCTCAAAAGGAGTTCCTTTCAAAGAAGGTAGACAGTTTCCTAATATATTAACATCCTTTTTTTTTTAATGTTTATTTTTGAGAGAGCAAGCCAGCACGAACTGAGGAGGGGCAGAGAGAGAGGGAGAGAGAATCCCAAGAGAGAATCTGTGCTGACAGCACAGAGCCTGATGTGAGGCTTGACCTCACGACCCTGGGATCATGACCTGAGCTGAAATCAAGAGTTGGGCGCTTAACAGACTAAGCCACCCAGGCACTCCTAGTTCATTAACATTCTAACTGATTTCCCTGTCTGCTCCACTGGACTCCTGGGGAATGTGCATGTAGGATACATTTTGGGAAGTGGGGGGAGTCATCTTATAATTTGAAAATGCAGTATTTGCAGCAGTAGGCTTCCATGCAAAGGTGTTGCTCCCTATTACCAGGGTGCACTCCCCAAGCCAGCCCTGAGAGATAGCTTGTCAGTGTCAATGCTGTACCTTGGGAAGACACAGGAACTCGCATTTCAATAAGCACCCGGGATGATTCTGAAGCAGAGGTCCATGGACCATACTTTGAGAATCACTGTCCTGATGGTTCTGCAGGTCTGACGCCTCTGAGCATCCTCCCTATAGTTCTCTACTCCCTCTTCTGACCCAATAAGTCCCTTCAAATATTCAGGGTCCAAGCAGATCCTCCCAGGAGCACGGACAATGGGCAGATCACAGGAAAAGAAGCAGGCTGGCCAGCAACTCCTGGCACTGCAGCCCCATTCCCAAACGATGGGACATGGAAGGGGCCACAGAACATCCAGCTGAGTCTTCCTGTCTCATTCATGTACCCAAACAGGACAAGTGCCAGTGACCTCATGTGTAACCGTGTCCACAGGCTTGAGCAAAGGAAGGTGAAGATGTCACTTGGGTTTCCATGTGAGTCCCAACCACCTTCCTCCTTGGGATGCTGCCTAGGGATCTATGGCCTTATTCACCACCTAGGCCCTCCCTGCATGGCTCGTCGGCTTTCTCACTAGATGCGTACATTCATCTGTCCCCACTGGAGAAAACTCTCCTAACTAGGCACCTGTTTTAATGTGGCACTTTTTAGATTAAGAGAAATATCTGACCCTATTATTCGGTGACTACTGTAAAATTCTATCAAAGATATGGAGGAAACAGAAATCAATGACATACAAATGCTTCTGGACCTGCAAAGCCCAGAATATTTTGAAAACTAACCTTGCTCTTATAAATTTCATATTGACTCCCAAGGGGAAAAAGAAAAAATAAAATCAAAATTTCATGATCTATCACTTCCTCAAGATAATAAAAAACAAACTGAAGGTAAAAAATTGGGGACAAAGGGCACCTGGGTGGCTTAGTCAGTTGAGCATCCAACTCTTCATTTCAGCTCAGGTCATGATCCCAGGGTCATGGGATCAAGCCCCGCCCTTCCCCCCTCCTCCTGCTCGTGTTCTTTCTCTCTGTCAAAAATAAAAAATGTAAATGAAAATTTTAAATGTAGTCCATAAACAACTTTTTTTTCCTTTCTGGAACTGCTTCTTCCACCAAAAAAGGTAGCTGCTACCATTCCAGAGGCTCCCCCTGCACTGGACTTCGAGTATTCAGCTCCAGACTTGTGGCAAAAACTAAAACTGCTTGTGTGACAAGATAAACACATACCTAGAAATCACTCTGAAAACAAGGAATGGTAAGAATTTAGCTTTTCCGTGATGAATTAGATCTGGCTCACTCCCTCACTTCCTTCAGGTCTCTGCCCAAACATCACCTCTGCAAGACCTTTCCTAACACCCATGTGCAACAGCATCCTGACCTTTAGCCTCTACGTGCCTTACTCTGCTTTCTTTTCTTTATCGCCACCTGACGCATTGTGTATTTGTTCATTGTCTCTCTCCCCAACCAGAAGGTAAGCAACTTGAGAACTGACATTTTATTCACTGCTACATGCCCAGTACCTTGAAAGTGCCTGCCATGTCACTGCACTCAAGTATCTGTTCCGGGAAGGAACACAGCCACCTGCCAATCTATTCACTAGTCCATCCATTCTCCCAGATATCTACCCACTTAGTACCAACCATGTGCTAGGTACATGGCCCACTTAGGCCAACCATGGCCTAGACGCCATGATGGATGTTCTGTAAATGAGGGTAAAGACTAAACATGGGTTTTGCTCCTAGAGAGACAGATACCTGGCAGCTGTGGGTATTCAAAATACCTGGCAGGTGCACCTATGTTTGAGACAAGGAGAATGGGCAGGAAGCTGTGAGAAAGAAAAAGGTGACAGCTTTTTTAAAGTTATGGGACCAGGGAAGTCCTCCCAAGAAAGCGACCCAGAAGCTGATAGGGGGTTACCCAGATGAAGAGTGTGGGGAATGGGAAGCACAAGGGAAGGTTCAAAGTGGGAAGAGCTCGGTGGCTGGGAACAAGGAAGAAAACAGCACAAAGGAGACAAGAAGGAGTCAGACCACTCCTGGCCTCCCATCACCAAGGTGCACATGTCAGGCAGGCAGGTGCTAACCTGGACCTGAATCAGTTGGAGACAATAGGGCATCAACTCTGCTTATGAGATTTAGAGAAGCAAGGAATAAACAATCCTGAAATGTTTCTTCCCATACCAATTATAAAAGAGGACGAGATTTACTTTTAAAATAATCGGTTGAAATCCCTATTTGTTTCTGCATCAGTAAGGATGCTTCTTAAATATCTGAGAAAACCTTGGTAGAAGAAATAAACATAGCTAAGACATTTTTTGGTGATAGCATATCATGCAGCTCCTTCTCAGCGTCGCCCCAAATGGCATCTCTGACCAGGGAGTGGAGCCACTGTTCACATTTAGGAGACTGGATTTAATGTACACGGTGTTGACAACAAATACTTAAAATTGACTGTGTTTCCTTTTCTGCTGGAACCAAATAGCTGATATCAGTTTGTGTCCTGGGTTCATTTTCTCCTACTACAATTATAATACATGCAACAATTTTATGTTGCATGAGATAAATGATGGCCCCCCTACTCAACTATAAGCTCTTTGAAGGGAGGCGTTATCTCTGGATTTCTATCACCAAGAACAGTTCTCAACCCATAAAAAATCCTTTAAAACAAGTCTAATGAGATCAAAGGGCCTCAGTTCGCCAAGATTTTGCTAGTCTGGTTTAGCACAAACCCCGCTCTCGATTCAGTATGGGCCGCATGCTAGCTGAGCGATCACAGGCTCTGGAATTGACTTTTTCAGAAAATTAAATGAAACAGTAACTTATGAAGAGTACCTATCCTGAAGCCCAGGACGTGGCAGTTAATCAACAGACAGGTTAATCAGTAAGAAGGATTGTTGTTTTGTCCCTAATATGCAAGGAGAACCAAGATATTCATACAGCTTTTGCATTATGACCTTAACCATCTTCTATCAGAATCTGAACATGTCACAAAACCACTAACCCATTGACACATTCTGTGGTCACAGTCCACAGGGCCCAGGAGGACTGCAGAGCCTGTCTGGTCAAAAACCAACACAAATGGTCTCAGGGATAAAAGGGCCACCAACAAGGCAAGATCAGTGTTGTGTCGGTAGATGAACAGCCACTAACTTCCCAACAAGGTGGATGGAATCCCAACGGACAAGTCACAGGGCCAGCCCTAGGGACACACGCCCTCACCTTCCACCATGGCCGCTGCCCCAAGCCCCCCCAGGCAGGATGCAGGAGCCCGACAGGTGAGAGTTAATGTTCCTAAATGGCTATACCTTCATTTGGAACTATCTTTCTTTCTCAATAATAAAAGGTCAGCTGTGAATTACAGATGGGAGTCAAGCCAAGGAAAGAAATGCTGGTCAGTTCTTAGTAACAGGGCTCTAAAAAAAAGCATCCAAGTGGATGACAGTCCTTATCAGCGACTTATCAATCCCCAGGGTCCAACTGCAGTGGTAATTTAATTTTTACATAATGTCCACTGTTTTAAAAATGTACAAGAGTGGAGAAACCACCTGGAAATCTTTATATGAACAAACTAGAATAAAGGACATGAGCTGAGAAGCACTCCTGCCTGCTGCCTCCAAAGGCTTCTATAAATATATCAATCCTGGGGCACCTGGGTGGCTCAGTTGGTTGAGCATCTGATTCCTGATTTTGGCTCAGGTCATGATCCCAAGGTCGTGGGATCAAGCCCCACATAAGGCTCCACGCTGAGCCTGCTAGGAATTCTCTTTCTCTCTGTCTCTCTCCCTCTGCCCCTCTCTCCCACTTGTACATGCTCTCTCTCTAAAATTAAATTAAATTTAATTTAATTTAAATTTAAATTAAAATATCAATTCCCCCAGAGTTCAGGTGCATACAATATACCTGCATGCAAATCTATCACTTCAAGACTTAAAAAATACTCAGTCTTTAGTTGACAATAGGTCCAACAGAGGTGTAGTACCTCTGTTGCGGGAAAACAAAGACTTTCTTTTTTTTTAATTTTTTTTTTTTAACATTTATTTATTTTTGAGACAGAGAGAGAGAGCATGAACAGGGGAGGGTCAGAGAAAGAGGGAGACACAGAATCTGAAACAGGCTCCAGGCTCTGAGCTGTTAGCACAGAGCCTGACATGGGGATTGAACCCATCAACTGCGAGATCATGACCTGAGCCGAAGTCGGACGCTTAACCAACTGAACCACCCAGGCACCCCAACAAAGACTTTCAATACACACTTTATCAGCTGCCTTCAGCTCTAGACCTGAGAGAAAAATAGTGACAGTAAACTACTCTTTACATGCTACTAGAGGCAGTGTAAATTGGTAAGCTACATCGAAAAAAGGCTGGCAATTCCTCAAATGTTTAAACATAGAGTTCCTGTATGACCCAGCACTTCCACTCCTAGCTATATACCCAAAAGAATTGAAAATGCATGTCTATTTTCATACAAAAACTTGTACACAATATTCATAACAACACTGTTCATAATAGTCAAAAAGTGGGAATACCACAAACATATATCAACAGATGATTGGATGGAGGCACCTGGGTGGCTCAGTCTGTTAAGCAGATAAGCGTTCAACTTTGGCTCAGATCATGATCTCACAGTTCTAGAGTTCAAGCCCTGTCGGGCTCTGTGCTGACAGCTCAGAGCCCGGAGCCTGCTTCGGATTCTGTGTCTCCCTCTCTCTCTGCCTCTCCCCCATTCACACTCTGTCTCTCTCTTTATCAAAAATAAACATTAAAAAAGTTTTTTTAAAAAAGATGAGTGGATAAACAAAACGTGGTATAGCCATGCAACAGAATACTATTGGGCCATAAAAAAGGAATGTGTACTGATTCATCCTATAATATGAATAAACCTTGAAAAAATTATGTTACGTTAAAGAAGCCAATCACAAAAGGATACACGTTCTGTGACTCCATTTATTTTATTATTAAAAAAATTTTTTTATAATGTTTATTTTTGAGAGAGAGAGAGAGAGAGAGACAGAGAGAACACAAGCTGGGGAGGGACAGAGAGAGAGAGAGGGAGACACAGAATCTGAAGCAGGTTCCAGGCTCCAAACTGCCAGCACAGAGCCCGAGGCGGGGCTTGAATCCACGAACTGTGAGATCATGACCTGAGCTGAAGTTGGACACTTAACTGACTGAGCCACCCAGGCGCCCCTCTATGACACCATTTATATGAAATGTTCAGAACTGGCAACTCCAGAGAGACAAAATATAGATTAGTGCTTGCCAGGGTTGGAGGAAGAAGATAAGAGGGAGGGAATGTTAACAGATAAGAGTTTCTTTTTGGGGTGATGAAAATGTTCTAGAGCAAGGTAGTGTTGATGATTACACAATTCTGTGAGTATAATAAAACCACCAAATTGTTCACTTTCATAAGAGGGTGAATTTTAGAGTACATAAATTTTATCTCAATTAAATAAATACATAGGATGTATTTTTAAGCCATTAATTACATAAAGAGATAAAGGGAAAAACGATCTTGCCCAGTATTTCTGGAAATAAAGCCTGAAAGCCTTACATCCACTGGCATACTCCAAACAATGGTTCCCAACCAGGGCTGCCCATTAGACTGACCCAGAGAGAGCCTTTCAAAACACAGAGATGCTTAGACTTCCCTTCCCAGAGATTATAATTTAATTGGTCTGGGGTGGGGCTCAGGGACTAGTGTTTCTCACAATCTCCCCAGTTGACGCTAATGTGCAGCCAGAATTAAGAACCACTGCCCTAGAATTTGAGCTTTTAAAGGAGTCCCTGGTGTTGGTTTAGGTATCTGCTATTTTATCCTTTCTCATAAACATAAGACAGACAAAATTTTAAATGGCTCACAGTTTCTGGCTGTTAGAACTGGGATTTCATTTTATTGTCTCTTCCACATTAAAAAAAAAAAAGATCAGCAGGTTGCCATTTTGTAGACAGAGAATCTGAAGTACAAAATGGCTAAGACACATACTGAGGTCACCATAGTGAGTTGGGGTGGGGATCGGATTACAATTTCGTCCTTGGGAACCTACGACTCTAACTTGAACCAGGAGGAACAGCCACTCAGCACGGGTGGCAGGGACAGGCAGCACCGGGCACTGGCACCAGAGGCAGGAAGGCTGGATGGAGCCTCAGTCTGGGAAAACCGCAAACTCTCAAGTCTGCTGTCTTCACCTTCTGATTTGGTAAAATAGAACCACCCCTCTTCTGCACCCACCCCTCCCCAAAACAAACCTGTTTTCCTTACAGGGCTGGGAAGAAGAGGTTCATTTCACCTCCTCATCTCAGGTAAGCTACCCCAAAGTGCTCACTTATTGGGAACACTGCTTATCTGATATTCATTATTTTCCCATAAGCTGGTGAAACCCCCGTCAGGTCTGCATTAGGCTCCACATTCATGTCGGAGCCCCAAAGCTGTTTCCAATTGGCAAAGTCATGGCCAGGGTGTGTTGTTCATTAGTATATTTGTGGGAGGCTGTCCAGGCCCCAACCCAGTCACCGGCCGTGGGAAATTCCTCCCAGATCGGAGGACCCTTCAGGCCTGAGGACAGAAATGAGGAGCTACCTGTGCCTCCCCCTGGGTTCCTGCTCGGAGCTCCTTCCCTACTCGCAAGGAACACACACAGACAGTGGTCGTTTGGGTTCTGATTTTGTTGAGTAACCTCTCGACGACTTTCTGCGCAGTTCCTGGCTCTTCCATCCCACCCTCCTCCCTCTCTCAGCTGTTTTATAAGCTGAATTCTAATCTGGGTTTCTTCACAATGTCGCCTTTGACTACAAGCTAATAAAACCCCAAACGGGAAATTCAGGAGTAATGGAGATGCCACGTGACTGTAACCTAAGGTTGTTGGTCAACTTGATTTGGTTTTCAAGCCTGTACCCCATCTGGGGGCTTCAGCCCCCCACCCACCTTTGTGGCAATAAAGAGGGTCTTTGTCTTTTGTCACACTGCACGTGGGCCCTGAACCTTTCTGAGGAGTCCCACAGACAGCTCACAACACTCCAGGACCCCTGCACGCCCCTCTCCGTGTCTGCTACCTCGCCCGGGGCTCAGGAAAGCAGCTGCCTCACCTCCCCGGCCACAGACAGGCCTTACCTGCCACCTAACCTGACCAGAGTCACCACAGTGACCACCCTGCGCAACCAGGAGGCTGCTGGAACCCTCACACGGGGGCGGTACTTTTGTTATGAGTATGCAAATCCTCACCATAAACATCAGAGAAGTCAAGGAGAAGAACAAAGGTGTTTTGCTGCAGCCTGAAATTCAAGGTTGCGGTTGAGCCACACTGGTAATTTCTTTCTGAATTTTGTTTTTAATTGCAGAGAACGGGGGGAAAATCTCGATTTCCACAGATAAGTAGTAGCTAATGCTAACAGGCTTTCAGGAGGCTGCCTTTTGATCTTAGGATAGTCTTTAAGGTAAATCAGAGTTTCTCAACCTTTCTTTCATTATCACCCCCCTTAAGGAGCCTTGGTAGACATTTTTTCCTAATTGTGCTCTCCTTCCTCCATGAAATCTTAACACCATAGATATACTGTGTATCTCTTTATGTATAGTGACCCTTCGGAGGGCTGTGCACCACTGTCATAGCTAGATTTTTTTTTGTCCCCTTGGAGGCAATACTACTCTGGTTGAGAACACAGGAGTTCAATTGCTCCAAGGCTTGAAATAGTGGTAGACTTATTTTTTTTTTCAAAGTATAATTACTAAAAATGATGGCAAAACTGGAAACAATGGAAAATTCTTAGACAATAATGATTAGTTGCTAGACACTATTCTAAGCACTTGACCTGTACTTACATAAGCTCATAATACTATTATTATCCTCGTTTAATAGATGAAGAAAAGGAGGCACAGAGAGGTCAGGTGACTTACCCAAGGCCACACAGGTAGCGGGCAGCAGAGGTGGGAATCAAGACCAGACTCCACACCCTAACCACTAGGCAATACTGGTCTCCCACAATACGAAACAACTGCTTGTGTCCTAATCACAAATTTAGAAATCAAACGATGCACCCAAACCCAACAATAAGCCTATAACCAACCATCGTGAGACACTTCCACAAAGTGACACATCATACATTATTAAACTGGCCACTGAGCTATGAAGACACCCCAAGCCGGGCCCACCAAGAGCACAGGTGAGTATCTGCACAATAGCACGCGAGCGTTCTATGCATGCTTGAATATTTAACAAACCTGGGGCTACCTACAAGCTTCCTAATACCTCACTTCTAAGAATTCCAACACAGACAAAAAGGCAGGGGACTTATTTGCCCCAATGTGAGCCACCCTGGCAGTTCTAGTTAGTGCATCGGTTGGGCTCCAGTATGTTGAAATGTGGGGTATTTAATCAGACATATTTTATTTCGGTTGCACATTTTTATGTGGTGAAAAGAGAATTAAAAAAAAAAAAAAAGTCAAGCCCAACATTTGAGAAACCCCCATAGCACTGAGCCATAGCACAGACTCTGAAATCACCTGATAACCTTCCAGGGCCCTCTGGTCTGGCTGAGGGTGCCTGCTTATACAAGCTGGGACAGCTTCAACCCAGCCTCCTGCACCATATTCCCCACCCAGCTCCTGCTGGGGCATCACACCTCTCCCCCCACTCCCCCGACCTTCCAGCCCACGTCACTCAGCCACACCCTCGCCTCCCACCAAAGACCCATGCCCACACCAGTTCAGTCCAAGTCTGGGGCTGGGCCCAGCAGCCCTAGGTGTCGGGCCCCCCTGTGACCCTGACGTGTAAGGCACCTGAGAGCTGTCTGTCGTCCCTACTTTCAGAAGGTAACCCTAACTCTGAGCAAGTCATAGCCAGCTGGTCCAAGCCCCTCACCTGCCCCAGAAAAGCAGGCGACTCTCATGTGTGTTCTTAGGCGCCATGATTGAGTGAGCAGGGAGTTCTCTTGACTTTCCACCTGTGCATGTGCTCCTGGTCCTTACTGCTTTCTTCCCATCCATGCATCTCTAACTTACTGTATGCCAGCAGCTGGGGAATCAAGGCAGATAAATACATCATCACTTACTGTTTCTAGCATTCTGAAAGAAAAAGAACAGGAGGCCTAATTTAGAGTCGGGGCAGGTGAGCAAAACTATCTGAGGAGTGAGGGTAACAACATTCTAGGCAGAGTGAACCCCAAGCAGGGAGACCAGAGATGTGGCATTTGGGCAATCTGAAAGCAGGTGGATGAGACTGAGGAAGAGGAAGAGGCAGGAGTCTCCTCCATTATGAGGGCGGAGGGCTTTCTTCCCCTCTCCATCTGTGGGTGGACAGCAGTAAAAATCACTGCAGTTAGGGGTCTGAGCCAGGAGGCGGGTCTGCCTTCACTGGCTGTGTAACACTTTCTCAGACCTGGTTTCCTACCTGTACATTAGGAATAATCCTTTTTTTTTTTTTTTTTTTAATGGGAGAGACTTCACTATTTGGGATTTTTTTTTTATGTTTATTTTTGAGAGTGTGGGGGCGGGGCAGAGAGAGAGGGAGACAGAGGATCTGCAAGGGCTCTGTGCTGACAACAGAGAGCCTGATGCGGGGCTCGAACTCGTGAACTGTGAGATCATGACCTGAGCCGAGGTCAAACGCTTAACCGACTGAGCCACCCAGGCACCCCAGATTAGGAATAATCCTAATCCCTACCCCAGATGGGGGTAGTGACTCAGTGCAGCTATCCTCTAGAGCAGGGGTTCTTGACCTCGCCTGTACAATGGAACCACCTGGAGCCTTGTAAAGTGCTGACGTGTGGGGTCCACTGCTGGGCCTAGCCCAGGCCTCCCGCATTGTTAAAGCTCCCTCAGCGACACTGAGGTACAGCTGCAGGAGGAAGCATCAGAGAAGGCCAGGATGTTGGGCACGCTGCAAGTGCTCAAAAGTTCTGAGCTGTTACCAACAGAGGGATCTCCAGGCCTCACTCCCACCCTCTCCAAAAATGCCCAAGTTCGCAATCGAAATCATCCCACAGCCCTCCAGCAATCACTCCCATACAGATGACTTTTGTGATAAAGCTCTAACAACCGCATAACAGTCAAATCCACAAAGACACAAGGTAGAAAGGGAGCTGCCATGGGGAGAGGGAACTGGCAGCTGTTCAGTGGGGACCGAATTTCAGTGGGGGAAGATGAAGAAAGTCCTGGAGACGGATGGTGGTGATGGCTGCACAACAGTGTGAAAGTACTTAACCGTTCACTTAAGAACGGTTAAGATAGTACATTTTAGGCTACATATATTTTATCACAATTTTTAAAAAACTGCTTAAAACGTGGTTTACTCATATTCAGAATGTCCTTCGATGTCCACAGAATACAAAAAATATTAACTTGAACAATAATGAATACACTTATACTTTTCCAGGTCTAAGAATCTATCCAACAGAAAAGCCACTTTGCCATAAAGATACATGTACAAGTGTGCTCAGTGGGGCACATTGCAACAGGGCAAAAAGCATCAACAACCTACAGGTTCATCGCTAGGTGAAGGCTCAGGCACATCAGTGTCCGTCTTGGGAATACTATGCAACCACGAAAAAGGTTGAGTCAGTGTGTGTCTGTGAACACTGACAGCTCGGGTGAATAACATGCTATTCCGGGAGATGCTGGGTGCCTGGCATCTGAACTCCCTCCTATCTAGGAATCCTTGCCTTCTTCAAGTCCTGGTGGGGGCCGGGTCCACCTCTCACTGGGGCCTGCAAATGCCACCAGTAACATTAACTGCAGCGATGCTATCAGCCTGGTTTCGGGGCATAATGGTGGCCGTGGTCCGGGCTGCTGCCTGGTGTCCACAGTCTGGGCCCACAGCAAGACTGGGGACCACCCTGATGTCTTTTAAAGAAATTTCCGTCACTATCAGCCAGCCGAGAGCTACTGTTTGCAACTAAGAACCCTACTGATGAAAATGTTCACATTAGCACTTTTTGTTTTTTAACCAAAAAAAATTGGCCCTTATAGATCGGTAGATAAGGACGGCTAACATTTCTTGAGACAGTTACTACATACCAGGCCCTGTTCTAAATACTTTTCAGGTGCCAACTCACTTAGTGTCCACAACAACCCTGTTAGGTCTGTACGAAGAATCTCATTTTACAGATGAGGGAACACAGGCTTCGAAGAGGGTAGGTAACGTGTCCAAAGTTACGAAGTTTGCAGCTAGTTTGTAGGTGGTTCGAGAATGCGGGAAGTCTGGCTCCAGAGCCCACAGTCCCAGCCGTTCGGCAAACACGATTCCACAGATACTCTGAAGAAGGACTGACTGCAGGAGCTGTCTACACCTGTTACCTCTGGGACGGGACTGGGAAGGGGGAGGGGGGTCGGGTTGGAGGAGGCCGTGGGTGTGTTCCTTCTGTCCAGTTTAAATCTTTTACAACAGGAACCATTCAGTGCTACTTTCAGATAAAGCAGCATTGTGGAGCGATTAAACTTGAACTAGGGTACCTGTACACCAAAGGCCCTGGCAACGGAGACTCCACTGCCTGCAGTAGCCCCCTGCTGCCACCTCCCAAGGACCCGAGGAGGATTCAGTGCCACACCTCATGCCAGGGGTTTCCTCCTGGTTCTGTGACAACCCATGCCCAAGGTGTCTACTGTGATGTGGCACACAGGTAGAGGCTAGTTGTGTAGATCACACAAGCTCTGGGTTCAAGGGCACCTGGCAACCCACCTCCAACACCCCACTCCTCAAGTTTGGTCTTAAAGCACCACGTGGTCCCAGTCCCCCTCCTAGAGCTTCTGACCCTCCCATCTACTGCCCTGTCATCCGAACCCAATTCACTTGCTAAGGCCCAAATCAGAGCTAATTCTCCTGCCAGCCTCGGTTTCTCCTATTCCCTGCACACATCATTTCCGAGTAATGCCTCCTTTGCTGGTGGAAGGGTACCATGTTCACGGGCCACTTCTTAGTTTATCCACCCTCTTCTCCTTTCTTCACTTGATAGTCTATCTTACTGAACTCCTGAGGGCCACCTGCACCCTTTCACACAAACCCCCCACTACCACACAAGGGCAGGAGTTGCTAGAAACACCACCTTGATCACAGGTCTGCTCTGCAATAACTCTAACACCCAAGGGCTATTATTTCACACGGGTCCTAACCAGATGAGGGTTGTTTTTTGTTTTTGTTTTTACTTTTTATTTTGAAATAGTTTCAAACCTACTGAAAAGTTACATGAGTACAATGGACGCCACCTACTAAAGACCCCAAATGTGTATATTTAATCTGTCCTCTCTCCATATAGTTTTTTTCTCTGAAACATTTGAGACTAAGTTGCACACAAGATACCCCTCTAAACACTTCAGTGTACATTGCCTAAAAAAGACATTCTCTTGCATTACCAGTTTATTTGCCTAATCAGGAAGTTAGCATTGATACAATACTATCATCTAATCTACAGACTTTATTCAACTGTTGCCAACTGTCCCAGTGATGTCTTTCAGACACACACACACACAGAGAGAGAGAGAGAGAGAGAGAGAGAGAGAGAGAGGAAACAAAGAACAAACCCATGGTCCAGGATTCAGTCCAGGCTAAACACTGCTTAGAACGAAACTTCCCAATTTCTAGACCTGTCCATCCAGACTGGACAAGTCACTATCCTCTCTGGGCTCCACCCTCCATAAACTATGAGGATAAAAGGGCAGAGAAGCCAAGGGCATTGTAATCCTTGTATATTGAAAGTGATCAGTCAGTGGGGCCACAGTGACTATGATAACCTTCAGCTTCCCCCAGGCTTTGGGTCATTACTAGGTCATTACTTTACTAGATCATTACATGCATATCTCACATGTACCATCTCATCTAAACCCAACTGTTTCTACGGTCATCCCCATTTTGCAGATGAAAAAATTGAGCTCGTGGTGGTTGAGTAACTTGCTGAAGACCTTTCCAATGCTTACAGAATTAGAAACAAGGATGGAAGAAAACATGCCTTGTCATTTGCAGTCTGACCAACCTTCGCTAGATTGAAATAGCCTGCTAGGTGAGAGGGAGGCAGGTCTCTAAAGAAGACCACCGA
Organism: Panthera onca; assembly: GCF_046562875.1. Taxonomy (NCBI): domain Eukaryota; kingdom Metazoa; phylum Chordata; class Mammalia; order Carnivora; family Felidae; genus Panthera; species Panthera onca. Next base: position 40,535,420 of record NC_138341.1, read on the forward strand.
AGCTGCAGCGGCCACCAGACACAGGGTGGTTGCACAGCTGCATAGCAAAAGAACGCTCTGGTCAAAAGCAGCACACAGTCCCCGAGGCAGAGGAGAAGTGGATTCTGGGACCACAGTGAAAACAGAACTACACCAAGTTCCATGCTGCAAAACAATCTCTCCTTGTGGCCTGGAGTTGAATTTTTGTCCCCTCCCTATGCATAGTTCTGCCCTATGCAGCTGAATATGAAGTCCCTCTGTAGGAAACTGGCCACATCCAGTGAAATAATCAACCTTTAATGCACTCACTAGAAGAGTACCAGGCACACATTTCTGCATCAAGTGCTGGCTAAGCCTATGAGGGTGCTATCCCATTTGACAGCCAGTTCCACGACCCGCCCTGGTCTGAGCCGGCACAGGACAGACGTCTGTAAGTCCTTACATAGTGCTGGCGCCTTACAAGAGAAGCTGTTGGGGCCAGATGTTTTGAAACAGGCATCATGTTAAGTGGATCCATATCCTTCCATTAGCTATAGGGCAAATCAACTCCTTCCCCAGGAGGAAAGGCCGTGCATTTGTCCCAGTGGATTTGTGACCACCTTCCCAGGCTATGTGACATGTAGGAAAGTTCTCTTCCTGACCTCAGCACAGATGCTGCTGTGCCTCTGGCTGCCAGCAGTTTGTAAATGTTGTAACATTTCCCAGCTAAATCGTGACGCTCTGAAAGACTTCTTACGATTTCTATTTTTTTAATGGCATGGCCCCAATAAAGGTGTGTGTTTCCTTTTCTCCTTTGTTCTTTAAACTTAGTTTCTACTGAAGTAGAAATTATGACAATCACGTGGTTCTCTGCACCAGCCCTCACCTTGGCTGCAATGAGCCTGAGCCCTTGGCTCCTCTGAAGCTCTGTAGCCACTTAATACTTCTGAGCCTCAGCTATTCCATCTGTAAATGGGAATAATAATCTTTCCTACCTCAAAGGGCTTAAAGCCCTTATAATGCATATATTTTACGTGTGTGTGTGTGTGTGTGTGTGTGTGTGTGTGTGTGTGTAAAATAGCTTGAGTCAAATGAAGTATTACACAGAAAGCACGTACCCAGTAAGTTCCCAAAAAATGGAAGACACTATTTCTTCTGCTAATACCACTCCTGCTGCTGTGATCACCACACACAATTTTGCAACGCTGGGGAACACAAGGGCCCCTTGGCATTTCAATCTGTGCCTCCTATCCCCCCCCACCCCCGCTGTTCTCAGCATGGCCCTAGGGTGCCCAAACCACAGTAAGGACACAAGCCAGAGCTTGTAAGAGCCAGAGGTTTCCAGGGCTCTGGCTGCCAAATGGCACAAGCCACAAGGAGTCAATTAAGTCCATGCTCCCAAATCCACATTTACCACCAACGGGTTCCAAGTCGGCCCAAGGTACTGCCCCTTCCTGCAAACCAGCCTATGGCTGAGCTTCCAGATTCTAAAGGCAGGTCCCTGGCTGCCACGAGACCCTTCTCCATGGCCACTTGTGACCTTGAAAATGTCCTTTTGTCCCTTCAGCGTCTCAATTCTACTGTCCCTCCAAATAGGAGACGATCGAGTTCTTTCAGAAGGTTGTCCATACCCCAGGAACAGAGGACACTGTAGTCTCATTAAAGAACAGTGAAGTACCTTTCCATCCATGTATCCTAGGCCTAAATGGAAGGAGCACCAGCCTAGTTCATTCATTCAACCAGCACTTGCTGACTGCCTCGGTACAGAAGACTACGAAGATAAAAAAAAAAAAGGCAAGGTCTCCGTTCTTAAGCAGGGGATCAGATGGGTGATACACAAAGATAAAAGCTGAAGGTCAGAGCCAAAGATAAGCTCAAGCAGGTCCAAGCTTGTACATTCCTCCTTTGCTGCAAGGTATTCCCACCCCGCCCTCCCTGAGCCCCCAAGTGCACAGAGTGAATGAGCCCCAAATGGCAGTCCAGCGTCACCCCTCTGGGCTCACTCCTGGGCCCCGGGCTCCGCCGAACAATCAGGGCTTCTGGAGGCAGGCCGAGCAGGCGCATTCTCATGTGCAGGGCCCACAGCGCCCTTCTCAGCTGATTGTGTCCAGGCGGCCGGGGTCTCCGAGGCGCATGAATGCCCTTGAATGGGCCCATTCAAACTGATGGACAGGAGCTGAAAGCTGCACACACACAAAAGCCACTGGGCAGCCGGGAGGGCTCCAGCCCCGGGGTTTGCCCACGGGAAGGGAGGCCACCACTCCACAAAGAGCAGTGTGAAGACTTCTCTACACTTTCAATGGCATCTCTGGGTGCCAACTACACAGTACCCGCCCCCACCCCCACCAACCTCGAAGTGGGTAACAGCAGCAGACGATGGCAATGCAAGGAGAAAGCTGAGGGGGTAGAGGTAGAAACGAAAATCCAACAAACAACAAATAAACAGAATACCCTTTTCTTTCATAGCAAGATAGGGCCCTGGGCCAGAGTCGCTGAAGGGCGCCTCCGTGTGCCTATCTTGTACATTGGTTAGGGCTGCATTCCTGACACCCACGGTGACCTTTAAGGACTCTGGCTGACCTGAGATTGTTTAACATGTCACCAAGAAAAATGATCTCGAAAGGGAGCAGCCAATATTTAAATGAGGATTGGAGAAACCTGGTCCCATTCTTGTGCCACTCAGCGTTTTCAAGAGAGGGGGGGAAAAATCTCTGAAACGACATTTGTGTGTTTAAATAGGACCAGGAAGGGGAGAACCACCCACCTGGAATTCTTTTAATTGCTTCAAGGGAGGGGCAGGCTCTGCCAGTCAGAGGAGCAGAGAAGTCTATTTACACTGTTGCACACAAATATTTTACGCTCACAGTCAGGTGGCTACTCTGGAAAGGGTGATTCTCAGCTCCCGAGATCACATTACTTTAGAAACAACCCCCCAAAAAGATAATTAAAGATAGTTCCTCCTCATAATGCAATACTATAAAGAGCAATTAAAATTAAATTAGCTTGTCATAGTAAAAAAGATGGATTGCATTCTTAGGCTTCCCGACCCAGAGTTAGTAAATTCATGGAGAGAAGGAAGAAGTCTGTGACTGAGTAGCAGTTTTACTAAAGAAATATTAAATGTTCAGACAAATTCTGTGAACAGACCAAGATAACATGGAGACAGGCACCGATTTCACTTTTTAAATTATAGAATAATTCAAACATATAAAAAAAAAAAAAAGGACAGAGAGAAACATAAAAACCAATAAACCCACCAACCCAAATTCACAATTGTTAGCATTTTGTCATATTTGCTGGTTTCTTTTCTTTTCTTTTTTTTTTAAAGAAATAAAACGTTAAAGAACCAGAAGAAGCCACTTGCCTCCTTCTGCAGAGGCAACGTGTCCGTGTTTTTACAGATTTGCCATTACTGACGCAACATAAACAGACCATAACATTGTCGTGTGTTTTTTCCTAATTTTTAGTTTGAAATAATTAAAGACGGACAGGAAACTGAAAAGCAGTGAGTAGGGAGATCCCACGCACCCTTCACAGACTCCCCCAGCGTGAACATCCTGCATAAATAATTACAGCACATGATCAAAACCAGGAGAGCAACAGTGGCACAACCCATAGAGCTTACTCAGATTTTACCAGTTTCACAAGCACTCGTGTGTGTGGCGGTGGGGTCCGTGCAACTTTCATGTGTAGCTTTGTGTAAGCACAACATCAAAATACTAAACTATACTCTCCCTCCAAGACTCCCTCTGGCTACCCTCTTCATGGCGACACCATTCACCTACCCCATCTCTAACTCCTGACAACCACTTAACCGTTCCCATCTCTAATTTTATTACTTCAAGAATGTGCTACAAATGGAATAAGCAGTGCGGTCTGTAGGCGTTGGAGACTGGCTTTTTTTACACAGTGTCATGTCCTCGAGGTCCGTCCACATTGTTGCGTGTCTTGGTGATTTGTTCCTTCTTGTTGTTGAGCAAGCGTTCCACGGTATAGATGTACCAAAGTTTGTGCAACTATCCATCATTGAAGGATATCTGGGTAGTTTCCAGTGTGTGGCTATTTTGAGTAATGGTGCTATGAACATGCACGTGTAAGTTGCTCTGTGAACATGAGAGAAAGGCCCTAAAAGAGTCTAAAAATTTTTGAATAAGAATAAAGGAATCTTTCTTCCCAATGTGAAGGATGACTATACTGCTACAGTAATTGTGACAGCATGGAGGTAGAGAAAAATACACACAGATCAATTGGGACAAAAGAGAGAACACACAATCAGCCCCACACAAATATGCCCAGGTGATTTTTGATAACAGCACAGTGAATTCAATGAAGAACGTGTGGCTTTTTCAACAAACAGTACTGGAGCAACTGGATACCAAATAACATCAACATCAATTTCACACTTTATACAAAAGGTAACTAAAAATGGACCCTAGACTTAAATGTGAAACATACAACTATAAAACTTTTAGGGGGAAAAACAAACAGGACTCAGGGAGATAACTTAAGTTTCTGTAACTCACAGGACAGCAGGAAGAGCCTCTTAACACATCTTCTCTGATGTGTCCCATGTGATTGAAATTCCACTATTAGACAGTCATACCTTTGGCTTAGGGGCTCTTCCATAAAATTCCTTTGGGAGAGATAAGATATGAGCTTTAAATCTTGGGGTGAGTCAAATTTCAAGAGCTCTCCAGTTGACAACTGACAGGAGGCTCTATAAAGAAGGAAAATTTTTAAAAAACAACACTAAATACTTATGGGAATAGAGGACATTAGAAAGGAGTCAGAGGAAAAAGATGACCTTCTGACACGTTCCATCTACCTGACAATACCAAGGTCAGTCCTTCCAAAATCCCATCTGGTTCACAGTCATTGGTGACAGTGATGCTGGGGATGCGTTTTCACCAAACTACACTCACCCAACATGAGCAGACACTCATACAGGGTGTGCACCAACTTACATGCAGAGAAAAGAAAGTGTACATAGGTTTAAGAGGGTAGGGGGTTGTGGATGTTTCCTCAGTATAGTACAAATCTAGCACAAAACAAATGATTTCTATTCAAATAAGATAACAGTATGGATGATGTATTCATTACTTATCCAGCATTTTCCTTCCTGGATTTATTATTTCTTTTCTGTGGATGTTTTATAGAATTACTCAGGCAAATGCCTTTTGGGGGCCTTGCTCTTGGAGTATCCTAGATACAAACGCATTGGACATATAAAAAGAATCAAAAACAATCAAGAGCTTTTAACCCTAAATTCTGTAGAATCAAAATTTTCACCTATGCTTATTCAGGAGGCACAATGGATGTCGTATGGTCTTGTAACCATATTTATCAAACCATCAATTTGTATCATACAACCTAAAGAATAAGCATCATAGAAACAACAGAAATGAACATGTTAAATCCAGAAAGCGTGGTTCCATGAGATCTAAGGCTATCGTTGCTTGTTTTCCCCATCCACGTGGGAAGAGTGTTCAGAGAGGAGGCATCAAGTCTCCACAGCACCCCCTGAGGGCAAGGAGGAGTCACAGCAGGTTGGAGCAAGCCCTCAGCTTTTCCGTATCACTTTGGAGGGACCCTGAAAACATCTTCCCTGTACTCTCTCCTGACTGGGAAGGAAACCCTCATCTCCTAGTCAGGCTGCTCAGAGAATATGACGCTCAAGTGAAAATGAGGCAGCAGAGAACACAAACAGACCAGGAGGCAGGGCTTCAACCGATGGAAGTGACACATACAGTGAGGGCCCTCTTAGTTCTGACCATGTTCCCTTCTACCAGCTAGTCACAAAAAGCCGCCATCGGCCATGAGCTGCCACAGTCTAAGCGCAGTGTAGCACCTCAGGCTTGGACACATTCTGGGGGTCCCTCTGGGGACCAAAGGCCACCCTGAGCCAAGTGAGCTTCTGTGAGGAGCCCGAGCAGCCCCGAGGTTAAATGTTGGGGCTGACTCCTGCTTGGGACTGGGCAACTCACTCAGACTTCTCTGCCTCAGCTGCCTCAGCTGTGAAATGCTGCGACGTGGATTCATGAGTCAGTACGCCGGCCCGGCAGAGGGGGTCCTCAGTGCAGGCTAAGTATTACGATCGTCTGTCTTGTTCCTAATGCACACTCACCTAAAGCTGATTTCCCAGGCGTCTCCTGCTCCCTGCCTAGGTAGTCACAGTCTTAAGGAACGTGAAATTCTTCGTCCAAGCCTAAGAAAGATTCTGAGTGCTGGCGTGAGCTCTAAATGTGGACTCAGAGAACTGAGACACAGGCAGACCCTGTCACTCAACTTTGCTGTGACATCTGGAACAGGCCCTTGACCTCTCTGAGATGATAAGAGTCTTCACCTCGCTGTGGGGATCAGCAGGGAGGGCTCACGCGAGAGACCTCACAACTGGCCATAACAGGAGCTCTTGGGCCAAGTCGACCGGCAAAAGCCCGCTTCCTGATGACATGGGTGGGCCCAGGCAGAGCAGCGGAGGACCGGGCTCTCAAACAGAGGGAAGCACAGCTGCTGAGAGCCTGCCTTGCCCCATCCCACCCCCATCTCAAGAGCAAGCACAGGGTATCACTGGGAGAGGACCAGAACTGCAGCCCTGTGCTTACGCCTGGCAAGGATGGGCCAGGAAAGGACGGACGAATGAGATCATCCACCACTGGGCTCTCCAAGTAAGGAAGCTGACCTCCTACCTTCACACTCTGAGGGCTGGGGTTGTAAGGAAGCCTCTTCATAACCACCATCATGAAGATGCCAGAACTACCAAAGACTTATATAGACCTTTTTCCTGCAGGCTGGCTCTTTTTTTAATTTAATTTTTTACATTTATTTTATTTTTGAGAGACAGAGAGAGACTGAGCACAAGTGGGCGAGGGGCAGAGAGAGAATGAGACACAGAATCCGAAGCAGGCTCCAGGCTCTGAGCTGTCAGCACAGAGCCCGATGCGGGGCTTGAACTCACAGACCGCGAGATCATGACCCGAGCCGAAGTCAGACGCTCAACCCACTGAGCCCCCAGGCACCCCCAGGCTGACTCTTAAATGTGCCCCTTGTCCCTTCATTCCCCTCCAACACCAGTTTTCTAGCCCCAGTTTTCTTGGCACTCGCCACCAGTTTTCTAAAATCACCTTCAGGTCACCTTCCCCTGGAATATTTATCCCATGATCCTCAGCCAGACTCTACTTTCAGTAACTTTGCCTCTGCCAGGCCTGGTCCAGCCCCTCCTCCTGGTGGTCAAGGCCACCTCAGCCCATTCCTCAGGCCCCTTTCTGTGCCCTACTTTTAGGGTTCTTCTGCTGACTAGAATGCCTTCCCCTCCTTTTTTTGCAGATTTATTGAGATATAATTGACACATTACATTGTGTAAGTTTAAGGTATACAATGTAATGATTTAATTGTGTATGTGCTATGAAACCCTCTCCCCCTTCTATCCACCCAGGTCCTGACTGGCCTTCATAGCTTGGCTGAAGACCTACTCCACAGAAAGATCCTTACAGATTTCTAGCCCTCACAGACACTTCATTTTTCTCCTAATCCAATTTCTCTCCCAATGACACAGCCTTAAGATGGGGTCTGCCAAACTCCACATGAACCGTTCTGGTGCTGTGCGAGGTAGCAGTGTGCCGTGCTCTTGGACTGCGACAGTGGTCCAAAAGCTCTCCTTCTACACTTGAGTCAGAGACCCACCTCACTCCATCTGGCTTCCACTCTGACCTCATCTTCCCCTCGTCCTCCCGCTGGGACTACTCGTTACATCACACCCCTTCCCACAACGTTACAAAAAGGTCATGGTGGCCAACGTGCAGTATCACCTTCCATTTTCTCCAGACCCAGGCCTCCCACAGACCCCTCACTATCATTTGTTTGTCTAAGACCTGCTGAAACTGAAGCCCCCAGAACTAAGCCTGCCGTACAGAGTTGTTGGGGCCGTTCTCTACCTTGAGCTGGGCTCTCTCATGCGACCACTGACAAACACACTTGCTGTCCTCACCGAGCCCTCCTTCTATCTGGATTGACTTTGGCCTCTATTACCAGGTAAGTTCACTGAAAGTGGCCTGGGGTCGTGGCCTCTTGCATCTTCTAGAGTGCTGGGCACAGGCAGGCATGTGGCAACTAACCACTGCTTCACCCACCGATTTTACCCCAAATCAGGTTGGAACTAAAAGACATGCCTATCGGCCACGCCTAAGAGTCAGACTACATAACACTTTCTGCCCTATACAAGCAAGCAGGGGTTTCAGTCTGACAGTCAGCAGGCAACAGAGATGAAGAAGAGACACTAAGAAGGAACTGGGATCATCCAAAACAAAGTCCATCGTGTACAATAATTACTCGACTGTGCGCAGCATTCCTCCTGAGGCCTGAGACATAAAGGTTGGACTAGGGATACCATGGACCATCCATCATAGGAAGTTGAGTCGCAAATGACTCCCGTCTATACTAACATGGTGGGACCAGTTGGAAGTTCAATAATGACCTCCATGAACATGCTGTCTTCTTGAAAGGCACTTATACCACGAGCAAATACTTATCTTGGTTGACTTCCTCCACTCATGTAAAATGCTTTTTGAAACTTAGTATTTCAGGCACACATGAGGTGCAATCAGGACCCGTGCTGTGGCAGAGACAATGCCATTTTATTTTCTTCCTGGGCCCACAAAAAGACTACATTTCTCAGCCTTCCTTGGAATTAAGTGGAACCACTATGACTGAATTCTGTGCTCTCTCATTCCTCCTCCAGGATTGGATGTAGAAACTTCTTCAGTGAAGAACCATGAAGCCCTAGAACAATGGTTTCCTTCCTTCCTTCATGGTCTTTTTCCTTTTTTTTTAAGTGTATTCATTTCGAGAGAGACAGAATGAGTGGGGGAGGGGCAGACAGAGAGGAGGAGAGAGAGCATCTCAAGCAGGCTCTGCACTGTCAGCGTGGAGCCCGATGTGGGGCCCGAACTCACAAAACGTGAGACCACGACCTGAGCCGAAACCAAGAGTCGGACACCCAACCAATTGAGCCACCCAGGCGCCCCAGAACAGTCGTTTTCAAAGTGCAATCCCTGTTTATGCAGCTGCAGCAGCTGGAACTTGTTAGAAATGCAGGTTCTGAGGCCCACCCCGTGCAAATGAGGCCTGGCAATCTGTCTTAATAAGGTGATTCTGATACACACTCAAAGTTGAGAACCGCTGCTCCAAAAGATGGCAGAACTTTTAGATGGAAAGATCTAGGTCCCAGAATGAAGCACGGTGCTACAGACCTGCACTGGAGATAAAAAGTAACTTGCAGTACTTAAGCCATTTGAGGGGTTATTTTGTAAAGTATGTATTCTGGTATTCTGTCCCAATAAAAACACTAATAATCACTGGGCTTCTACTCATTGGGGCCATTTCCCACCTGGGGGTCCCCAGGGGAAAGTTCTCTGGAGAGCAGCAGGCTGGGGTTATTTTATCCTGGCTGTGAGAGCCCGCACAGGAACCCTTTCTACCCACTCATTCATTCGTTCAGAGCCTGGCTGGTATGTTAACAATGGGGGAAGCGGAAGTCACTGCAGGGCCAGGATCAGATAGCAGCCAGCTGCTGGTGTTAACACATTCCTGCCACCCTCCGGCTCTCCTGCCTGCCACAGGCCGCCTGCCACCCCAGACCAGCAGCGGCCTGTTTGTCTTTTAAGGGCATCCAGAGCCCAAATCTGGGCCCGAATTCACAGAGAGCGAATATCAGGGCCCCTGTGCCTGTAGCTCCTGCAGGTCCCAGGCTGTCCTGAGAGGCTGGGACGTCCACCTGGCCATCCGTGACAGTCGAGTTCAGTTCTGAGGGCCTTGCCTCTCCTTGCAGTCTATGCCTCTCCTTTCCAAATGAAATACCACTTACTCCTCAAGGTGTCTCTGACTGTTCCCTTCTCCTGTATCCTTAGGCATTTTATATCTGAGACTCTCAGTGTGGCCTCAGACAGCACCGGGCTCACCCAACACGGTTTAGCTGTGTTACCCAGAGTTCTGTGTCTCCTCATAAGAGACAGTTCTTCTGGAGGGTAGGGACTATGTTTGCATGCCTTCCCTGTACCCCCAGTCTTGGCACCAGGCAAAGGCCACTCACTAAATGCCTGCTTAGTGATCAGTGAGTGAGGTACTGGGGGGACCAGTGATACCCTGATGACACTGTACATATAACCACCGGACCAATAAACCTAGATTTAAGATGCAAACCAGTCCTCTTTGCTGGGGGCACACTTGAGTCCCAAACTTTCTCCTCCAAGCAGATTCCCTCCCTTCCCCTCCAGTCTCTTGCTCCTCTAGGATTATTCCATCACAAAAGAGAATGCTTCTCCTGGGCCCCAGGGGGCTGCCCGGGATTCTCTTGCTATGGTGGACTCTCTCCCTATCACATAATTCTTTGTTCCCACGGGCTATTTATTCCCTCTGCTGCTACCGCCAACAAGCAGGACCCGGGGCCCAGCACAGAAGCACACATTCCTCGGAGAGCCTCCCAGACCTCCTTCAACCTTCCAAAGCAGGGCCTTTTCCTGGGCAATTTTAAAGGATGTGGCTTACTTACCTACACTTCATTTCTGGCCACACACCAAACTGAACAAGGAATGCATTCTCGCCTCCCTTCCCCCACCCCCCCCAGCATGCCGGCCACTCCTGTTAGGCAGGTCTGCTCACCAGGTGATCCAGCTCTCTCTCTCAGGTGCCCCCTGCTCATCGTACTTCCCTCTTCCCAATTCCCTACAAGAGCCCCAAGTCCAGAGGGGCCCCAGGGCAGCCTGCCTTAGAAATTTAGGAAACCTAAATCACTGGCCTCCTCCCCTTTCTCGCTTTCTAGCAGGAGAAACAGCTGACCGCCCCCCATAGCAGTTCTTCTGGGTGGCTCCAAGGTGAGCATCTGTCATGAGCCCTTAGCAAGGTGGGACTTAGGGCTGCGCCTGGGGAATCACGTGCTCCAGACCCGCAAGGGAGGAGGCAGTCTAGCTACTTGTTCTAGGCTGGCCGCGTGGTGTTAAGCAAATCATAAAACTTCACAGCACCTCAGTCTCGCTACCTGTAAAACAGGGCTAATAGGGCTGATAGGTGCTAACCTCCTAGGGCTGTTATGAAGATTCCAAGAGGGAATACATACAGACACTTGGAACAGCTCCTGGTGCATAGGAAACACTCCAAAGAGGTCAGCTGGTACTCTTATTATGGTTATTATTTCCTCAAGCCTCACTTCAGGAGGTCACTAACCTCTGGGAGAATGTGAAAGGCAAGGAGATGAGACCAGTGTGGGCCAGAAGATAAAGGAAAAAGGGGTGCTCACACCAGAGAACTGCTCCCTAGCCTATATCCTCCATAGAAGAGCATCCAAAAAACTCTGGGATTATGATGCTGGGTGGAGCTCCATCTTTTCAAATCCCTTACCCAGGACCTGAGCTGAGTAAGGGACTGAGTGGGCGGTGACAACTTCACATAGCGAAGCCATTTAATTCAGCATTAAACTCAAACACATTCATTTCAATCCTGCGGATTTCTATGTTTTCGGGGAAAAAATGTATGGATGTGTGTGTGTGTATTCATATACATAGATTTTTGAGCTGGAAAGTAATTTTTTTTCACTGATAAGCATCAGGGAGGGCACCTACGTGCTATCAAGAATGTTACAATCTAGGGGGCACCTGGGTGGCTCAGTCAGTTAAGCATCCAACTCCTGGTTTCAGCTCAGTTCTTAATCTCACAGTTCGTGGGTTGGAGCCCTGCCTCGGGCTCTGCACTGATGGTTCGGAGCCTGCTTCGGATTCTCTGTTTCCCTCTCTCTCTGCTCCTCCTCCACTTCAAAATAAATAAACTCTAAAAAAAAATGTTACAATCTGAGAGAAGCTCCAAGGACCTCTCTCCTTAGTGGGGACACAGGAGAAAAGGTTGAAGAAGACCTGTTGAAAGGGGGGCAGCACATGTCATGGGCTGGCTTGAAGGGTTAGCAACATCTAGCAGGCAGCCTACCATACCGTATTGCCGCATGCACCAAATACATGGGGCTTCTGTAGCAGAAAAGGTGGAAGAGAGATCCAGGCTGAGGAAGTGGTATGAGCAAAGGCCGGGCAGAGTGCACACCTCCAGTGTGTTTAAAGAGCAGGAAGGAGTCTGGTGCGGCCACACCATTGACAACATAGAAGGCAGCAGAAGAGATCAAGGTAATCATGTTGGCGAATGTCAGCACAGGGACTCAGCACACATTTGTCAAGCTCCTACTGTGTGGCAGGCACTGGGGATCCAGAGGTGAAGACGATAGGCACGTGTCCACCTGCCACATGTGGTGGACATTCTCCAAGGGAGGCTGGGCAAACGAGCTACCTGTACCCAATACAGATTCCCAGGCCCCTCCCTCCAATTCAGCAAGTCTTGGCAATCCCCAAGATAATGATTTTTTTCTTCTGTTTTTACTTTTATTTGCATTTATTTTATGCAGAATTTACGGCCAGGCCATCAGTTTTTGTTTCTTCAGTTTCTTCTGGGACATGTTTTTCTTCTATGCAACCTCCCCTTCTGGTTTAGAACAATCCGCTCTTTTTTGGTAAGCATCATCTCAATGTGGCAGGGAGAGCTCATGTACGCGTTAATCTGACCATGAGCTCTGTAAATTCTATTCCGCATCTTGGGGACTTTGTTCACCTGGATGTGCTCAATGATCAGAGAATCTACACCTAAACACCTTTTATTTGAGAGAGAGAGAGAGAGAGAGAGCGAGCAAAAGAGAGCAGGAGAGGGGCAGAGGGAGAGGGAGAGAATCTTAAGCAGGTTCCAATGCCCATCACAGAGCACAACACATGTCTCTATCTCACAATCCAGAGATTGTGACCTGAGTCAAAATCAAGAGTCGTACGCTTAACCGATTGAGCCAACCAGGCGCCTCTAAACTCTTAAGTTCAGCATTACTCTCTGCATTTTTAAGCATGTGCAGTAAAACTTCAGCACTATTTTGGGGGGGGGGGGCACTGACCCTGTGTCCCACCCCAGTTTTTGGCCTGGGTACACCTACCAGCTCCACCATTGCAGTCACAGAATGGCACACATTGCCTCTGCAAAGAGACAACCTTCAGATAGTTGATGGCTTTTCGGATCTGCATACCCTTGGCGGCCTGGGCAGTTTCATGTGTGTTCTTAAAGTGAACATGAAGATTTGAACCTCTTGATTTGCATGATTTTGTAGTGTTTTCTGGGTCAAGGGAATAGCCAACCATTTACAGAGATCGCCTCAGGCCACTTACGAGAAGAGGAAGGATACTGGATATTTTTAAAAGCACAATTCTGATACACATTTGGGAAACACCCATGTGGACCCATCTTAGTCTCAGGAGGGCTGGAATGCCCTGAACACCATAACTCCCCGGACTTGAATCCCTCCAGAGAAGGAGGGCCTACCGCCTCTCATGCGAATGCTTTGCAAACTATAAAGTGTCCCATAAAAAAATAAGCAACTATTATTATCGATGCTGGGTTCTTATTCTACCTTTAGACAGATCTGCCCTTCTAAAGAGCTGAATTTTCAGCCTGTGGCACCCTTCAACTTATTCAAAGCACAGCTCCTATCCCCTCCCTCTCTTCCTTCCCTCCATAGCTCAGCAAAGTGTCTTCTCCTCTGGTAAGACTCAGGACCTCAGGGCACTGGGTGGCTTAGTCAGTTAAGCATCTGAATCATGATCTCGGCTCAGGTCATGATCTCACAGTTTGTGAGTTCGAGCCTCACACTGGGCTTTGTGCTGACAGCACAGAGCCTGCTTGGGATTCTGTCTCTCCCTCTGTCTGCCCTTTCCCTGCTTGCTCTCTCTCTGTCTCTCAAAATAAATAAACTTAAAAAAGAAAAAAAAAGACTCAGGACCTCGGGGTGCCCTGACCTGACCACTGCCCCCCCCCTCCCCCGCCAATCCCCAGGGCAAGCTCCAGTAGTTCTAATTCTCTCTTAACATCTGAGTCATGGCATTGACCCAATATTCACCCAGGTGCTCTGATGGGACAGGAGAACACATTAGCAGCCCCTCCAACAATCCTCCTAGACTCAGACCATGTTCCCTTCTGTGTTGTTTTAGATTCCACTCCTCAACAGAGCTGAGATAGGCTCTGGGAAGCTCCTATTTTCTCTATCAAAATGACAACATGAGGGCACCTGCTTGCTCCGTGGGAAGAACATGAGGCTCTTGATCTCAGGGTCGTGAGTTCGAGCCCCATGTTGGGTGTACAGAATACTAAAAAAATAAACTTTAAAAAAAAGTTAAAAAAAAAAAAAAAGACATCATGGATCCAAGCATCAGGAACACTGCCTTTTTATTTACTCAAAACAAAACTAAAAAGCCCATCTATTGTCTTCGGCAAAGTTTTTTAAGCCCCAACTCCTTCTGAAACCTAATCTTGTAGACGCTGTCAGCAGTCTGGGTTAACCTAAGGGTTAGCATCCCAGAATGCTCCAAAGGGCCCTGAACTAGCACCATCAAAAGCAGATGTGGGAGGCTCCCCAGGCCAATTTAGCTGTCCCCAGGGAGAGTCAAGTGCCCGGAATGGGGCCTTTCTTAGCCAGGCTCCTTATGACTGGGCTCTTCTCCCTGGCTTCCCCCCACTGCCTGTGACACAGCCTCTTCCCCCAGTTCTCTGGTACACTCTTCCCCCTTCACGCTTGGGGCCAGAACAGCAAACCCTCTCACTGCTGGCTGTCCCCTGGCAAGTCGTCAGCTTGCCAAACGCACTCCTTTCAGGAGCTGTCGTGACCGTCACGGCCCTCACACGCATCCGCATCCGCGCTCTCACTCTGGCCGGGCAGGATGGGCCCAGGTGGGAAAGCTCTGAAGCCAAGAAATTTTTCTCATGGGCCATGGGAAACTGTCAAGGGCTTTGAGGAGCAGCCTGGGCTCAGCAGGTGCTAGCATAGCGATACGGCAGAGGGAGGAAGGACAGACTGGGAAGGGGATAGATTGGAGACTGGCTGGGAACTCCTGTAATAGCTGAGGTGAGAAACTTAGGAGCAAACTAAGCAGGTGGCAGAGGTGTTAACAGAAACAGTGACCCTGAGAGGCTGGGGAGTCACTGGGAGTGAGGGCCAAGGGGGAATGCAGTATGGACAACCAAGGATTAACTAGGGTGGGGATTATAATGCACACTCGACGGGGGATGATAACAGCCTGAGTCTGGCCATATGAGGCTGAGATGGCGAGGGTCCCGCAAGCAGACACGATAGGCAGCCAGGTTCTGGGCTAACACATCACCAACCCAAAGCTAACCAAAAGGAGCACTCTGCAGATCAAAAGCCTGGGGGCTCAACATTGGATTTCCAGCCACATGCCACATGTCTCTCCCCCACTTCCCCAAAGGGGGTGTCCTTGACCCTCTCCCCAGTGGATGCCCCTCTGCCCCACCTGGCCAGTTACTTGGGCTCGGAGCTATTCCCAGAGCCTTTGCTGAGCTACACGCTCAGCAGGAGAGTGAGAATCCCCCACATCCTTGAAACCATTCAAAATTAACTCTAGGGGTCTTAGAGAGCTAAGGAAAGTCAGAGAATTTGTTTAGAAGAAAAGAACATTAACTGCCTTTTTTTTTTTTCATTCAACATCTAACAACAGTTATGACTCAAGAGAACAGTTGTAGTTCTTTCTTTCAAAAAATGATAAGAAATCTTTTCTATGCACTTACCATGGAAAACACTTAGCTTGTTAAATTCCACGTGCTGAAAGGAGGAACCCATCACCGCACCAGGGTGGCCCTGTTCTAATCCCCTCACTGGGTGGCAGGTAATGGGAGGGGGTCAGCCCCGGGGGTAGGGGTGAGGGGCAGAGCCAGGGGACAGGTTAGCTCTGGGGCTTAGCCAAAGTCTCTTGACTAGTCTAGGCTGAAAGGCAAATAAATCCTCTTTCAGACAATGGCTTTCTACCACACTAACTGTGTTGGTTTTGGGAGGTGAAGAGGAGGAACCAAGGCCCAAACCTGAGAGAGGTGTTCAGAGTGCAGTCCTGGACCAGCAACACCATCATCCCTGGAGAACTTTTCAAGGCCCCCCTCCGGACCGACTGCATCACCCACCTGGGAGCAGTGCCCAGCAAGGTGATTCGGATGCTTTTGAGAACCATTACTCCAGCATTTAGACTGTGTTTCATTCCATGGAAAATGAGAAACTGTTCTGTGCCCACCTGGGAGGAAACAAACTCCAGGTGTTCCCAATTTCTTTGGAAAGGTCAACATCGGGTTGAGTTCAAGGTGAGTGGCTCTATTGATATTAACGTGGCAGTAAAGGCAACTATTCTCTTTTTACTGTTATGGTGCAAAAGAAAACAATGCCTGCAGAATGTGGGTGGCTTTGGAGAGAATGCAGCTCAAAAATGTCCGACTAACATCAGCTCAACCATCCGGGACCTGTACTCTTCCCAGGAGGGGACTCTGAAAGGCCCTAACACTCCTGGTGGCCACTTTTTCTCATGCTGGGTTAACAGCCCCTTTCTCCTCCAATCCACCCTCTTCTTGATGGTCTCCTCCACCCAAAAACCACTCACCCACAGAGGACTGCAGTCAGGAGGCCCAAGCCCAGTAGGGCTGGCTGAGGCTCCACTACGACCCCTAACTTGAGACCTCTAAGACAACTGTTTTAAATGTTTTTTTTTAACATTTATTTATTTGTGAGACGGAGAGAGACAGAGCATGAACGGGGGAGGGTCAGAGAGAGGGAGACACAGAATCTGAAACAGGCTCCAGGCTCTGAGCAGTCAGCACAGAGCCCGACGCGGGGCTTGAACTCACATACCGCGAGATCGTGACCTGAGCCGAAGTCGGACACTTAACCGACTGAGCCACCCAGGCGCCCCATAAGACAACTGTTTTAAAATGCAGCCCTAGGGGCTCCTGGGTGGCTCAGTCAGTTAAGCATCTGACTCTTGACTTTGGCCCAGGTCATGACCTCACCATTGTGAGATCAAGCCCCAAGTTGGGCTCCACATTGAGGATGGAGACTGCTTGAGATTTTCTCTCTCTCTCTCTCTCTCTCAAATTAAATTAAAAGAAAAGAAAAGAAAAGAAAAGAAAAGAAAAGAAAAGAAAAGAAAAATGTAGCCCTGACTATCTCCATGGCTCTCAAAGCTCAAACAGGATAGTGATGGCAACCACAGCTAAGCCAGAGCTTTAGTTGAGGCCATGCCAACCTGATTCTAGTGACTCAACTAGACCTCAATTTCCTAGATACAAAATCGACAAATAACTATCTAGTAGGTGCTCATTAAATGTCAGCATTCCTGGCCTGGAGAGAGTGAGCCCTCTGAAAGGGTGGGTGGAAACATCCAGATGCTGGGATTCCAGCACCCACTGCCCTCCTACAACCAGTCCCCCTACCCCCTTCTGGAATCTTTAGTGCTTAGCAGGAGCTCAACAAATGGAGTGAATTGAGGGGTGAGAGGTGGAAGGAAAGAGACCCGTGAATGTGTGACTCTGGCAAAGGCAGGATTGATCAGTGATGGTATTTGAGGGGGAAGGAAATAGCTAAACAAAACAAACTGTGTTTACTACCATGAAAGGAAGCCAAAACAGTAACCGGCTAATATGAAACACAGGAAATTCTGAAAAGTATGTAAAAAGGGCACTGTTTTCTTTCTTTCTTTCTTTTTTTTTTTTTGTCTGAAAGATTAAAACAGTTCAAAAACGTATTCCTTGCCTCTCTAAAGAGCTCATTGTCCTACACATGGACATGTTCCTGGGACACTGGAATGTGGCACTACCTCACGCTTCCCCTCCCCCACCACACTGTGCCCTGCTTTCCTCTCAGGGGTAGGGGACCACGACATCATTGATCCAGTCAGAACTAGTTGGTGCCACTGGTTAATAAATGGTTTTCTATCTGTTCCACAGAATGAGACGCCGGACCAGTGCTTACTATGACTGTGAGATGTTTGTCCTCTAGGCATGGCAAGACAAAGGCCCAAGAGCTGTGGGGCAAATGGCTGCACAGTGAATGAAGAAACCACCGAAACTCTGTGTACACACTCTGAGTGTAACTATTAATATGGATTCATCAGAATAAAGACAAAGGAAACACTCAACTAAGAACAGGTTTGTTAGGTGACAGGATTACCATTGTTTTTTTTAATATAATGTGGTGGATATGGACTTTGGAATTCAAATTAAAAAAAAAAATATATATATATATATACATATATATATGTATATATACATATACATATGTGTGTGTGTGTGTGTGTGTGTGTGTGTGTGTGTGTGTATGTATTTGGTACACATATCAGGTTACCAGGATCCACTGATCCTCCTTTGGAACATGCAACTCGCAGAAGCCACTATTTTCGCCAGGATATGTAAAGGTAAGAAGGGCACAGTCCACCTAAGGTCCAGTTACCCTGAGACAGGAAGGCGTGACAGCCAGGAATACGGAAGACGATGAGACCTACAGTGGGGGATTCCAGAGGGAGGAATGAAGAAGATAACAGCTGAACAGAAGGAGGAATCCCCCCACCAGTGGAGCTGTCTAACAGGGGAAGAAACTGCCAAGGCCCCAGTCTCCTGACCCTGCAGATGTCGGGGAGGGAGGTACTGAATAAACACCTACCTGCAGGAACTGGTGGGGCTTAGGGGCTTCCAGATCTCACTTCTTAGCACTATGTGCCGCAAGGGAGGTAAACACACGGTCAGTGGAGGATGGGAGCTTCAAACCTAGATCTCAAAGCCTACACTGCTAACCAAGAGCTTCCAATCCAGTTGGTGCTTCTGGCCCCACAATGGGGCAGTCAGTGAGATCCTACTCTCAGTACCTCCAAGGTTGGCTGCCTCCAGCCTTTTCATTTGCTCTAATAAGCCCTACAAACATCACCATATTACACCCTTGCCCATAAAGGGGGAAGGCTGAGAGCACCTCTCATTACAGCAAAGAGAAGAGAGGGTCTCCTACAAAAACTCCTAAATTTTTTATCAGAAGGAAGTTGACATTGTCCCATCCAGTCTCTAACTCAGATTCCAAGAGATCCATCTGGCCATCTTCTTTTCCTTCAGGAATGACAGCCAAAGAAAAACAACAACAACAACAAAGACTAAGCTAAACATGGCTGGTAACAGTGAGGCAAGGAGACAAGCCAACCGAAATGAAAATGCGGAGGGCCTGCACTCAGATGGTCAAAAGTACTTGGTCATACTTCCATATCCTGGCTCATGTTACAGCCAACTTTTGTGTACCAGGCCTCCTGATTCTCTTCCTGCCCTTCCCAGCTTCCTATTTTAATTTTCTTCTTTCTCTGTTCACTATTATCTCAGCAGACAATGAATACAGACAACTGAGAAGCAGTGAAAACACTCAACCGAGGTGCCTGCTCATGTCAGATTACCTGATCCACCGGGAGAACAGAGAATGACAGGTCCACCCAGAATGGGGCCGCACCTCATTGTTACTGATTTCCTTATCTCAAGTCACACCCACCCCCCAATCCTAACTGCAAATGCTCAAGACTGTGACCAGCAGGAAAGGGAATGAGAGGGAGTTAGCAAAGTTCCCACTGAACGGTGGCTGGACACCTGCTGTTATTCTGTGAAATATACACAGATAGGCATGGTCAGAAAGAAAATCCATAGTTTAAGTTTTGAGCAAACTTCAGGTTACTTTCCAGCTAGTTCAGCCATGCACTTCCAGGAATTAACAACGAGAGGTGAAAAGAGGATTCGAAATGATTTAAACCCGATCCCTGCTCCAAAGACCATTATACAACTAAGCAGGTGCCTCCATTCACACCTCCACCTCTCCAGTTACATGGCAAAGGGCTCGTAACTCCCAGACACCAAACCAGCCAGCATGCACAGAGAGCCCACTGTGAGACGCTCTAGGCCAGCCCAAGGACGAGGGCATTACAAGACACTGTCTGTGCCTTGCTGTAGTGATGGAGAAAATAATCACACATACAAAAAAGAAAACACACAGTTAAACACAGTTCAGGGTAGTAATGTCAAAAAGGCCTGAAGAGCTGGCCTAATCTAAGGGTCCTGAGCAGGAACAGTGGAGTTGCTGAAGAATCCTTTGCCCCTGTAAGAGAGAACACATGAAAGCGGGGGCAAGGTGGAGGCCTTCAAGAGCAGAGTGTGAAGAAACCAGCTGGGCAGGAGTGGAGAATGGAGAGGTGGTAAGGAGGCCACCAAGTTCAGATGTGACTCACTGGCCAAAGGAGAGGAACACTGGGTAATCATACACATTATACACCAGCACAGTGGAGAAGGCCCACTTTCAGAGTGGACAACAGCCAGCTAGATACGATGTCTGCACAACTACAGATCCTCGTGCTCACCTGGGCAGCACCCCCTCCGTTTTAGGAGCCAGGAAACCCATTAGCACAAAGACTTTCATTACATTTCAAAATGGCTCAGTGGGGTATGGAAACCAATTTGACAATAAATTTTATGGAAAAAAAAAAAAATGGCTCAGTGGGTAGCCAAACACTAGGAAGAACCCAAATGCTTATCAACGCATGAATGGATAAACAAAAGGTGGCATATCCATGCAATGGAATATTACTCGGCCATAAAAAGGAAAGAAGCACTGACACGTGCTACATGGACAGACCTTGAAAACATTATGCTAAGTGAAAGAAGTCAGTCATGATGACTGCATATTGAATTATTCCACTTAACACAGAGAAAGGAAGCAGATTAGTGGTTGCCAGAGGCTGGGGGGGAAAGGAGGATGGGCAGTGAGTGCTGATGGGGTGATGAAAATGTCCCAAACTTGGATAGTGGTGATGGTCGCACAACAGTGTCTATGCTAAAAGCCACTGAGTGGTACCCTCAAAAGGATAGATTTTAGGGTACGGGAATTCTATCTCAGTGAAGCTGCTATTTTTAAAAACTGACTTGAAAGGTGCCTGGGTGGCTCAGTTGGTTAAGCATCTGACTTCGGCTCAGGTCATGATCTCATGGTTCGTGAGTTCAAGCCCCACACTGGGCCCACTGCTGTAAGGGCAGAACCCACTTTGGATCCTCTGTCCCCCTCTTTCTCCCCCTCCCCTGCTTGCACTCTCTCTTTCAAAAATAAAAATGAACATTAAAAAAAAAAACAACTGACTTGATGGGAGTTTTTTTCAACGTATTTGCTATTCCCCTATCCTCATATACAAGCATATTTGACTCAACGTAATCTTTATTAATAATTCAAAGTCATTGTTTCAATGATCAACTGATGGGCACCATATAAAACAATAAAAATAATACTCCCTCACTGAAGTGCTTCTCAATATCCCTGTATGGTGCCCTTTTTTGTTTGTCTCCTGCCTCCAATGCTCACTGCCAGGCTATCACGAAACACCCCATCGTTGTGCTTCCTCCCCCCTCCGCCTCAGCTGTGCACGTGCAGGTTGGTGCTTGTGTCAATGCTCAGAACACATCGTTTCAATCAGGCACCTGGGTGAGGCCCCCTCTCCTGAGACTGAGCAAAAAAACGTGCCAAGAAGATCACCTTGTTTTGTTTTGTCTTGTTTTGTTAATTTTAGAGGTGGGGGGAGAACAAGGGAGAGGGACAGAGAGAGAGGGGGAGGGAGGGAGAATCTTAAGCATTCTCCAAGCTCAGCATAGAGCCCAACACAGGGCTCGATCCCATGACCCTGGGATCATGACCTGAGATGAAACCAAGAGTGGACGCTCAACCGACTGAGCCACCCAGTCAAGATAACAAGATAACAAGATATCCCCTTGTTATCTTCATTCTCCTTTTGAAAGGGCAAGTTACGTGACAAATTTAATTTTTCCCTGGAAACAAGGTTTGTGTGAGCAAAGTGGGCAGATTTGAATCTTTTTAAATACTGCTGCCACTTATTAAAAATTGTTACTTTAAAAAAAAGGGTAAGGGGTGCCTGGTGGCTCAGTTGGTTAAGCGTCCAGCTCTTGATTTCATCTCAGGTTATGATCTCATGGTTCGTGGGATCGAGCCCCATGTTGGGCTGTATACTGTCAGCACACGAAGCCTGCTTGGCATTCTCTCTCTCCTTTTCTCTCCGCCCCTGTCACCCACCGCACACTCTCTCTCTCTCTCAAAATAAATAAATAAAATATTTTAAATGGTTTACTGGGCACCTACTCACTGCCCAGCACTCTTCAGGTGCAAAGACAGATCAGTGAACAAGCCTTATGGGTTTGACATCCTAGGGAATGGGGTGGACGATGAGGCAAATGATGGTGGTGGGTGTTACAGAGTAAGATAAAGCCAGGGAGGAAGATAAGAAAGGCTGGGGGAAGGGTACTGTGGTTTGAAACAGGTGGTCAGAGAACTGGGGAGGTGACTGTTAAACCAGAGCCACACGGTTATGGGGAAAAATGTTCTCAGTGAAGGAAGCACAGAACAGAGGCCCTGAGACAAGCAAGTGCCCGGTGGGTTTGGGAACAAGAAGTATGGATGGAACAAAGTACACGAGGGAGCCCTCACTATTACCTGAATGTCACTTCATTACTAGAACAATTTCACCAGGGACCTACCTGTCCTACAACTCTGTTGGGTGTGCTTAGCTGGACATACAGCTGAATGTGACTTGAGATGGGAAGCACCATGGGAGTCTCATGGTGGGTATGTGACTAAAATCAGCCTTCTGGAGGCAACATCAAGGAGACATTTCAAACAGGCCTTGAGGGATAGCACTGTCCATCTCACTGGATGGTTCAGGAGAAGACACAGGAGCAGTGAAGACTGACAAACTGGTCTCTCCAAGGTGCCACCAGAACTCAATCCGTAACAAAGGATGAGTTTTGGAGCCAGAAGTGGAGTGGGGGGAGATAAGGAAGGTTTTTCCTATAGGATAAAAACAGCAGCTACTGAGTACCAGAGACACTTGACATGTCTCATCTCCATGCATTACGATAATCTTGCAATAGTGATGTCCCAATCCCCTCCCTACAGATGACAAGATGGAGATTTGGAAAGGCCAAATGGCTTGGCCAAAGCTGCAAAGCTAGTGTACAGGAGAGCTCAACTACAAGCCCCGGTCAGCCCCACTTCATGAGTCTGTCAGTCTAACCACATGGGATTGCTGTTCATCAACTATTTTTGAACTACAAGAAGGGATATTTCCCATGGACCATACGGAGAGGCCTGGCACCCCCAATATTTACCCACAACAGAAGCTCTGAAGGTTCTTGATGGGGGCAGAACTTCTCATGAGTCCACTGTTGGGCTCAGTCAGGGGGGAGCACACACCCCAAGGTCTCCAGGCCTGGCTGTTGTCAGAGTCACAGTTAAGAGATTCCCAGTCCGGGCTCAGAACATCCAAGGGTGAGGTCCAAGAATCTGCATTTTAAAACAGAATCCCCCCACCTCAACCTGAATCACCCAGAATTGCCCTGCCCCACCCCACATCACTCTGATACAATCCTTCCCCTAACTCTGAAAAACCCACTGCCTCACTATTCTTTGGCAAACGCCAATAAAAAATTTCAAGGAGTGCATTTTCTGAGATGTTCCTAGGCAGAAAACCCAAGGGAATTCTGTCCACAGGCTGCCTGCCCATTGTTCTGCTCAGGCTCCAGACTGAGAGTAACTACAGGGGAGAGAAGAAAGACTTTTCACACCTCCTGTGCCCAGGCTTCCTGTGTAGGTGGGAAAAACTAATTTTCAAAACTCCACTCTGGGTGAGCTTCCTGGGCCCTGTTTTACTTTCTTGGATGTTCATTGCTAAGATGTGGATGAGAGAGAAGTCGCTCAAGTTAGCAGACAGAGAGGTAAGAAGAATCAGAGAGAACTCTCGCCCTTTACAATAAGTCTTTGGATAGCGGCACGAGGACGGTGGCAAAAGTGACCGAGAGGAGCTACCGAACGTAATCAGAAATTCTGGCTTGCTTTAGAGCAGTATTATGGCAGCCAGGAATGACCCATGAATTGACACTCTAAACCATGAGCCGGGTTTATGCTCCTCAAATTTTTTTTCTCTCTTTTTTATATTGCTCAATTTTCTTTTGATGAATATACAGGAGGGTGGACAGGCCCACCTCCTGCCCAAACTGACTCAATTCTATGGTTAGAGATTGCTCACTTTGTTGAAAATGCCAGACTTGATGCTTCTAAAAAATGAAGCCCACTTAGGGAACACATGGTCTCCGCCCCAACCGTAAGACGGCTCGGGAGAGCAAAGTCAGCTCGTCTCCCCACGGAAGGGAAAGTGGTACAGAACATCTCCACTCGCGGGACTGAGGGAGCCCTCCCAGGGAGTTAGCTAGCTGTTAGCCCTTGGGACCTCATCTTCCTCCCTCTGAGGTCCTTACCTTTCAAGTCTACCTTGTCGTGCTCTAGGCTCAAGTGGGCAGTAAGGTTTCAGCTACCTCAACTTTTAATTACAATATTGTTCCTTTTTTTAATTCTCATCTTTCAGTTTTCTCAAAATGAGTTTAACTATCTCATGCTCAAGTAGAACTAAACCAGCAGCTACAATATCCTGATTGTCAGCCCCTTGCATTCCAAGCTAATGACTACTAACCAGGGAGCCTATAGTTATAAATCCCAGTTTGCTTTGGAAGAGCCTGCAGAATAAGGACCCAGACTAGAGCCGTCTGGCACTTCGTGATGGGAGTTGGCTGTATTCCTCACTCAGCAAGCAATGATGGAGAATGCACACAGCCACACTGGGTGCCCGAGAGTAGACCAAAAATGTAGCACAGGGTCCCTGCCCTCCCCCTAGTTAGGAAGAGGAAGACTAAGCACAGAAACAATTAAGAGAACAACACAATATGCTTTGTCTTGTTCACTAATCACTTACAGATAAAAAAACAAGTCATAAGGCTATACAATTATGTGCCAAACGAATTGTGTGTGACTGTGAGGTACACAGGAGAAAATGTGACAGCAGGCTAATCTGGAGTTCGGGTCGTCCAAGTCAACACTGTTAGAAAAGGGACCGAAGGCTGCGGGATGGCAGCTGGAAGGGAAGCAGAAACACGCTAAGTGCGGGGAAGAGGTGCGGCTTCAGGACTGATCAGAAGTGAGCTCGATCCGACCAGGTGAGGTCAGAGGTGGGAGGCCCGGAGAATCAGGCATTGAAGTTCAGGCTCCGGGAGTGAAGTGAAAGACGGCATTTGCCGCTTTCCCAGAAATGAAGTTACAAGATGATGGTGCCTTTGGAAGATGGATAATAATGGGCAGGGTAAGGTGAGTGACGGAAATGGAGACAGGATGTTATTTCAATTAGATTTCTGTCCTGCGATGGTGGCAACCTTGGCTTCCTGCTACACGCTTAGTTTCGGAAAGTGTATTTACAGGGGCGCTTGGGCGGCTCAGTCAGTTAAGCGTCAGACTCTTGGTTGCAGCTCAGGTCATGATCTCATGCTTCATGGGATTGAGCCCCTTGTGGGGCTCTGCACTGACAGTGCGGAGCCTGCTTGGGATTCTTCTCTCTCCCTCTCTCTGTCCCTCCCTGGCTCATGCTTTGTCTCTCTCTCTCTCTCTCTCTCTCTCTCTCAAAAATAAATAAATAAACTTTTTAAAAAAAGTATATTTACAAATGGGTTTGAGGCCCTCCCCTGATAACCTGCCCAGGGTTGTAGCTCCTAAGCTCTGTCTACATCCAGACAGTCAGTGGATGATATGCACGCTCAGCAGCAGTGAGGCTCCCCCAGTTTCCCAGCACTAGCATTACATCTCCTTGGGTTCACTGAGCCCCTGCAGACACTGGAGAAGGCCTACCTAACTAAATCATCCTTCCCCACGCCCCTCTGTAGCTCAGTCTAGTGTCCCAACACCGGCTCACGAGAGCTGGACTTGTACCAGGTACCAGTTCTTACCATGGGCAGCCCCATGTTGCTGGAATCAGCCAGGAGGAAAGCAGGGTGGGATGTGTGACTGCAGGTACACAGCTAGGTGTTACCGCTGACCATAAAGGTTAAGTAATTAGCTGAAAACCTGAACCAAAGAAACTGGGAAAAACCAGCAAACAAAAAAATAACAATAGATACATGTGCACCAGTATCCCCAAATGGCTAAAACCAGAAAACCCAGACATGGTAAGCATTGTTATCCTATGTGGTTAGAGAATGGAGTGTTCCCACTTAATCAGATGTCCTGGTAAACGGAGCGATGCCAAAGGCACAATAAACACATGGCTTTGGGAGAAAGCTACCCCCTTAGTTTGGAGGGTGCCTTGGAATTTCTATCAAGTGTCCTCCCTTCTACCATAGTAATCAGACCTCACAACGGCACAGGCAGTGGAGCAACTATCATCCCCATTTTGCATCTGGAAGCGACGCCCAGCAGCACAGTCAATTCAGGGATGCAGGGTAGGAGGAGAGGGCTCCCGGGGACCTCCATGCCCACCAAGATAGGACCTTTCCCTACAACCCAGACCCAGTTGGGGCATCTCTTTATTCCCTAACTGTCCTCTCACCCCCTATGAAGCTCTGGACCCCCAAGAGTTGGACGCTGCCCTTGTGTCCTGCCTCTTTTTTGCTGTACCCCCGACTCCCCAGCTCAGAGAAACACCCTGATCCCAAACCTGGGATGCAGAATGCTGTGCCTACGGAGCACGAGCACCACTGCCTCCTACAACTTCCACCGAATGGACTCCAGGTCCAGATTGGACCTTGAAAATGGCAGACACACCTAGCACAGGGTCCAAATGCTACACAGGCCTGGAGATGCATCAAACCACTACCTCCAGCCTCGAGGCTGATGGGCTGTGCTTTTACAAAACTGATAATAATTCACTATACTGCGTGCCTCACAACTGAGTTTTAAAAATATGTTCTATAAATGGTTCTGTATTGTGATTATGGTGGTAGCTACATGAATCTCTGCATGGGATAAAACTGCACAGAACTATACAAACACACACCTAAGTGAAGGCATGTGAACAACGGTGAGAACCGATTAAGGTCTATAATCCAGCTGACGGTAACAGCAATGTATCATTGTCAATGACCTGGTTTTAATATTGAGTTTGAGCTGCAGAAGATGTCACCACCGGGGGAAACTGGGGAGAGATCCCAGGACTCTCACATACTATTTTTAAAAACTACCTGTGAGTCTAATTATTTCAAAAGGAAAGTAAAAAACAAAACTCCACAAAAAAACCCATAGACCTAATCATTTGCCATCAGACCATTTTCACACCCTCCAGGACCTGGGAGCTGGCACCCTCAGCATTGTCCCGGGCCACCTGGAACTGGCTGTGTGAGCCCAAGTTTCAAGTCCCAACACAGGCAGCTCAGTCATCAGTGCGAGGCTTGCACATTTCCAGAGTGACCAAGGGGAGCATGTCCCAGTGCATTTGGCTCTGGGAGGAATAAGTGGTACCCTACTTGCTCAATGGAGACTGGCTGGCGAAGGCAGGAACCAGCTTTCCCAAACAGGGCCCGACAGCACTGCAGGGCATATTTAAAGCCGGGCTTGTTCTAAAATGTTTACTTAATCCTTGACGTCTTTGAAAGTAAGTCCACGTGAGTGTACATGCACACACATACACACATGGCTTAGCCCCAAGGAGCCCAAAATAAAAGATACAAATATCAACTAAATCAGTGACTGTCAAGACTGTAATCTAGAATTATCTCCATTTATAGGATTTACCTACCCACTGGGGACAGGAAGGAGTTATTACAAACACAAAACTAGGCTTCTTAACCTCTTTAATGCCACAGACCACCCCTTGGCAGCCTGGGGAAACCTGCAGACCTTCCGTAGAATGGCATTACATGCACAAATTAAATACATAACGTTACAAAGGCAGCCAATTACAATAAATTGCAGTCATCAAAATATTTAAAAATTTTTGCCATGGTAATATTTAATTACACATTAGGTGAGACTCTTCCATAAGCCTCATAACCACCTTAATTCTGAAGCAGCGATGAGGGTAACAATATTTAGAGACATCTATAACAACTCTACCATATTGGAAAGAAATCTCTGCAGCTGCTATTGGTGGTAGTCACAGGTACTGCTCAGGTCACTATGGTTTATTGTCTCCATTCGTCATCGAAGGAAACACAAATTTTCAGTTGGTGAAAATGAAATGTAATTTTTTTCCCCATCCAAGTGTTTGAAGCCTCCCTGAATTCTGTCTGCAGTGGCTCATGCAAAGGACAGCCTCTGGAGTAAGCAGTTGATGTAGAATTTCCATGGGAATGAAACGCTGCCTCCTCTCCACACGCTGGTTACTCCCTAACCTGTTTACCAGTGACAATGTATGTACATTCCCAAGACCTACCATCGCATCACCTCCATCACTCTCCTCCAGAGTACAAATGCATCCACTCAATGCTATTTAACATCAGCGTGTGACTCTGGCCTTTATCTTAGATAGGGGAGGCCCACCCCTCATTAGTTCACCTCTCCTTTCAGGCTCTCAGCTGCTTCTGCCACCGTGAGGAAATCAGAGGAATTCTATCCATCTCTGGGGGAGCCTGACCATAAACTATCATCCTCCAGGTATACCCAAAACCAGGAGAACAGATGTCAGTCTGTCAGCAAGTTAATGCTGGATGCTGATAACCAACCAGCCCTGGGCTCTGTGCTCTGAGCAATTTGAGGGTGCAAAGAAAAATATGTGGCTCTACTCAGTAAAGGCTGCAGTTAAGGTAGAAAGCTTGGACGAGGGGTGCCTGGGTGGCTCAGTCGGCTGAGTGTCTGACTCTTGATTTCAGCTCAGGTCATGATCTTAGGATTCTCTCTCCCTCTCTCTGGCCCTCCCCTACTCATGTGCTCTAAATAAATAAATACATATGGGAATGCAAGCTGGTGCAGCCACTCTGGAAAACAGTATGGAGGTTCCTCAAAAAACTAAAAATGGAACTACCATACGACCCAGCAATTGCACTACTGGGCATTTATCCACGGGATACAGGTGTGCTGTTTCGAAGGGACACATGCACCCCCATGTTTACAGCAGCACTATCAACAATAGCCAAAGTATGGAAAGAGCCCAAATGTTCATCGATGGATGAATGGATAAAGAAAATGTGGTGTAGGGGCGCCTGGGTGGCGCAGTCGGTTAAGCGTCCGACTTCAGCCAGGTCACGATCTCACGGTCTGTGAGTTCGAGCCCCGCGTCAGGCTCTGGGCTGATGGCTCGGAGCCTGGAGCCTGTTTCAGATTCTGTGTCTCCCTCTCTCTCTGCCCGTCCCCCGTTCATGCTCTGTCTGTCTCTCTCTGTCCAAAAAAGAAAAAAAAAAAAAAAAAAGAAAAAAAAAAAAAAAAGAAAATGTGGTGTATATATACACACACATATATATGCGTGTGTGTATATATACACACACACGCACACACACACACAATGGAGTATTACTCGGCAATCATAAAGAATGAAATCTTGACATTTGCAACTACATGGATGGAACTGGAGGGTATTATGCTAAGTGAAATTAGTCAGTCAGAGAAAGACAAAAATCATATGACTTCACCCATATGAGGACTTTAAGAGACAAAACAGAAGAACATAAGGGAAGGGAAACAAAAATAATATAAAAACAGGGAGGGGGACAAAACAGAAGAGACTCATAAATATGGAGAACAAACTGAGGGTTACAGGAGGGGTTGTAAGAGGGGGGATGGGCTAAACGGGTAAGGGGCATTAAGGAATCTACTCCTGAAATCATTGCTGCACTATATGCTAGCTAATTTGGATGTAAACTTAAAAAAATAAAAAATAGGGGCACCTGGGTGGCTCAGTCGGTTAAGTGTCCAACTTCAGCTCAGGTCATGATCTCACACTCCGTGAGTTCAAGCCCCACGTCGGGCTCTGTGCTGACAGCTCAGAGTCTGGAGCCTGTTTCAGATTCTGTGTCTCCCCCTCTCTCGGCCCCCTCCCCTGCTCATGTTCTGTCTCTCTCTGTCTCAAAAGTAAAAATAAAAACATTAAAAAAATGTTTTTAAATAAAATAAATAAAAAGTAAAACAAGTTAATAAAAAAGAAACAAATACATAAACAAACACTTTCTGTTATTTTTTTAAATGTTTACTTATTTTTGAGAGAGAGACAGAGCACAACTAGGGGAGGGGCAGACAGAGAGGGAGACACAGAATCCCGAAGCAGGCTCCAGGCTCTGAGCTATCAGCACAGAGCCCGATGCAGGGCTTGAACTCATGAATCACAAGATCATGACCTGAGGCGAAGTCGGTTGCTTAACCAACTGAGCCACCCAGGTGCCCATAAATAAAAACTTTTTAAAAAGGAGAAAGCTTGGATGATATTTGTTATAGGTCGAACTGTATATGTCTCCAAAAAGATAGTGAAAGCCCTCACCCCCTGTACCTCAGAATGTAACCTTAGACGTAGGGTTTTCACTGAGGGACCCAAGTGAAAATGAAGTCACGGTGGGCCCTAACCCAATATGACTGCTGTCTTTATCAAATGGAGAAATTTGGACAGACACACCCAGAGGGAGGACAATGTGAAGAGACAGAGAGAAGACAGCCATCTGAAAGCAAAGGAGACAGACTAGAACAGAGCCTTCCTTCACAGCCCTCCGAGGGAACTAACCCTGCTAACTGACACCTTATTTCAGACTCTCAGTCTCCAGAGCTGTGAGAGAAGACATTTCTGTTGCGCTAAGCCACCCAGTTTGTGGCAGTTGACACAGCAGCCCTAGCAAATTAATACAACATATGAAATCAAATATATGGCCTGGAAAAAGGAGTTCTTATTTCAGAGCCCATCACACCATGTCTCCTTACATGTACCACTAATCGGTTTAAAACTGGATTCTGTTCAGAGTCTGCTTCTGGTCTCCGGGAAGGAGGGATGGTCCAAGGCCAAGTCTTGTGGAGGATAAGGGGCTTAGGGAATCCAAGGGTGCGTTGCTGGCAACCTACCACCAGCCCTGGTCTTACTGGGGGGCCATCACCTCGGCAGGCAGAGATCTTTTTAATCCTTTCATTCAACTATTCTATGAGGAGTTTTGGCCTAGGGCAGTGGTTTACAAACTTGGCTGTGCATTAGAAGCCCCTGGGGAGCTTTAAGAAAATTCCACGCAAGCCTGAGCCCCACCCCAGACCAACTGAATCAAAATCTCAGAGGGTGGGGGTTGGGCATGAACATTTTTTAAAAGCTCCCCAGATGATTCTAATGTGTAGCCAGGGTTGAGAGCCACTGGACCCTATGACCTTTGAGGGCCTTTCCTTCTCAGAATTCGGCGAGAGTGCATTTTGTGTTTATCTTAGTGGTTCTCAGGAGCGTGCTGAGGCTGGCCTCGGTCTGATTTCTTACAGGTCCAGTCTATGGCGGCCTTTATTGGGTAGAGTGGAGCTATACTTCTGATGAGCAGGGGGGATGGTGGCAAAGAGGGCAGGGAGTTAAAAAATGCCTTTCATTAAAACATCAAATTTAATAAGATTTGGTTAGGAAGCTCCTACGTGCCAGGAACGCAAAAAATGATCCAGAACCAAGTTGACAGCTATTAAAGTGAGGAGTACCACAACTGAGGTACACACAGGGGCAGGGATCTCAAGCCACCCCCACAGCAACAGAAAGTGCCCGCAGAGATCATCTCAAAGGAGAAACCAGAATGTCTTCCTTGAAAACAAAAGAGCACGGGAAGGCTTGCTCCATGGACTGAAATGATTTTGCTCAGCTAGAAATATAGGAGACACTCCATCTGTAGAGACCAAGAAAATAGGAGAACCCCTGGTTTGGGAATCTGGTATTTAACAAGGGGTGGCCCAGCTGAGGTCTGTCTGACTGTTGCTCTCTGACCTCCCGACTGGGGCTGGCTTCTGCCTGTAGCCACACAGCAGCCTGCCGACCCTGCCGCTGCCCAAAGCAAGGCATCTCAACCTAGCTATGCACAAACTTTTAAAGGGGAGCTTCTAACAAATACAAGTTCCGGCGTCCCGCGACCTAGAGATTCTGGGCACAGGGGTGGGGCATGTGCACTTTCAGAAAAGGGTGAGGAGGTGAGCTCCAGGGAACTCTGGTGGGCCAGTAATTCTCAACCTTTGGGGTACCTCACAGCTTCGATCTCCACACTTCTGTTTCTGAGGGCAGTCTGCCAGGACTATGGCCCACCACCAGCTTGCCTTGCCGGGCCCGCCTAGTGAGACCCTTGGCCTCTGTCTCCCACATGGGACTGCTCACCTGACTCCCAGCCCAGGCTCAGGCTGGCCACCAGAAGCTTGAGTTCCTATAAGGGCACTGCCAGGCCCGGCCCCCTTCCAGCTTTGGCTCCTACTCTCAAGCCAGGGTCTTGATCGCAATCTGGCCAAGGAGTCGGCCCAGAGTGCAGGCCCCATAAGTTAATCACCACAAATGCTCAGCCCGCAGTGTGGAAAATCATTTTCACCCTTTCACATGGACTGAATATGCACAAGAGTATGAATGGGGACTTCTGTATGTCCTGTGTGCTTCACGTGTTCACCTGGCCCCCCAGACTGGAGACCACCACCCCAGGTGGTCATCTTCTGCTGCCAGGAGGCAGGAGGGGACCAAGGGAGGGCTTGGAGCTCGAGAGACCGGCCCCGCCCACTCAGGAGCACCTCCCCTCCCTAACAGCTCAGCCTCTCCCCACCTGCAAGGAAACTACACACCGACTTCTGTTCCCCTCTTGCAAGGGCCAATCACTTTGAGTGAATCCATTTTAAAAACTTTATGTACCCTAAAATGTATCCTGAGTTCCTTCAAGTCCCCAGACTGACGGAGAATCTGAAATTTTACCAGGATACTGGGCACCTGCAACTTATCCTGGACATTCTGGAGTCAACACTTCACTAACTGAGAAACATCTCTCATGAGATGAAGCTGTTCAAGTGCAGGGGGGCAGGGAGACAGGGGCACTTGGGCAAGTTGGGGAAGATTTTTTTCTGAGAGCAAGGGGGATGATAAATCCTTTGCTAGAAGGACACAGGCATATTCCCCACAGCAAGCCCAGCAAGGGGATTCATGTCTATGGGCTGATGGATCATACGTCTGGTCCTAATTCTTCCATACAGGCAAGGGGAGCCCAGACAGACCTCGACAACCACCCTTGTCCTACACCAACTAAACAGGTTCTCGCTAATGTTTGCACATGATCTTCGGGAACAAAAGCAAGCCTTTTGACTTTTTTGTTTCCAAGATGTACCAAAACTTCAAAAATAAAACATGGGCTCAAATCCACGGCCAAGAGTTTCCCGTGTACTTTTTGTTCAACTCATCTTTCTTCCTTGGGCAATCTCTAGCTCCGGGTTGTTGTTGTTGACGGCATTCCTTACACTTAGAATTCATCCTGTGTCTTCTTACCAAAGTTTTGAAGCACTGGGCTAAGAGAAGTGTGTTTATTATAAGCAGGGAAACAGGGATGGAACGGATAAAAAATGTCATGCTGTAGGCGCAGCTGAGGAGGAAGAAGGTTGGGTTAACACTGTTTTGTCCATACTGAAGGAGCACTAGTAGGCGTGAGAGCTCAGTGCAGCCAGAATAAAAAGGACAAAGGATGCTAGGGTGCTTTCCAGAGAGTGGACTTGATTTTCATGTTTCTCCCTTATACCACTATGGACCAATGAAATTTCTGGGAAGATGCCCGTAACTTGGCCAACAAATCCTTAGGAAGAGTGCTGGAGACAGAGCAGTGGTTGCCAGGGCAAAGAGGGATGGGAGGGCACCTCCAGAGGGGTAGCACGAGGACTTTTTAGGGATTTGAAACTGCGGTAGTGGCCACAGGAATCCATATGTGTTAAAATTTATAAAACTGTATACCAAGAAGTCAATTTTCCTGTTTATTAATTTTTTTTATTTGAAAAGAAAACCAAGCCTAGTCTTTTTTTTTTTAATTTTTTTTTTTAACGTTTATTTATTTTTGACACAGAGAGAGACAGAGCATGAACGGGGGTGGGGCAGAGAGAGAGGGAGACACAGAATCGGAAGCAGGCTGCAGGCTCCGAGCCATCAGCCCAGAGCCTGACGCAGGGCTTGAACCCACGGGCCACGAGATCGTGACCTGAGCTGAAGTCAGATGCTTAACCGACTGAGCCACCCAGGCGCCCCCAAGCCTAGTCTTTAGGTAGAAGGAGGCAAGATTTGGCAGAAGATAGGACACGCAGCTAATGCCCTTCCTCCCT
Organism: Panthera onca; assembly: GCF_046562875.1. Classification (NCBI taxonomy): domain Eukaryota; kingdom Metazoa; phylum Chordata; class Mammalia; order Carnivora; family Felidae; genus Panthera; species Panthera onca. Next base: position 40,569,351 of record NC_138341.1, read on the forward strand.
CTTGTGACAGTGTCGCAGGGCTCTACCAGGGCCTGTATGCCAGCTCGGGAAAGCCCTTTGGGCAGGTGGGCTCTTAAACCTGAGAACCAAGGGACCACCACGGGAAAAGGAGTGAGCTGAGCCAACCGGGGAGCAGGAGACACACTTCGAGAAAAAACTGGGCCCCTACGCAATAGATGGAGAAACCGGGCCAAGAAGGACCTGGTGAGGGACAGAGGGAAACTGCCGGCCATGGCAGGAGGAGGCTGCCGGGACAGCTCGGCCAACAGCACACTCGGTCTAGGATCAGACCTGCTGTGAGGGGGGAAACCAGATGTCCCACTTTTCCTTAAGCATGCCCCTGGGCCTTGAGCCAAGAAGGCCCAAATATGATCTTTAATTTCTTGTGGGCTTCTCCCATCTCTGATGCCAAAAGGCTTACACTCAAAACCAGCCAGAGGGCCGGCAATGGTATGGAAAACAGAAGGAATGCCTGAACCGGTCTCCCTTCGTACTCTAACAGAGCTTCCAAAGTGCAAGCAGCCAGGTATGCCCTTCTTGGTCTCCAGGGCTCCTTCTGGAGAGGACATCACCGACCGAAATGTAAGGAGTGAAGAAAAGCCAAAACAGGGCAGGTATCTGCCTAACTGGTTCCTGAGTAACCCAGAGCTCACTCTACCGAGGCTGCAGCTGGGCCACGCAAGGGGCAAAGTGCATCTCTTTGGACCACAAAAGGGGCCCAAGCCAGGTTCCTGAAGGTCAGTGGTTGGTCCAAGGCATACAGGGAGTCAGGGCAGCTCCAGGAGGAGAACACCAGGCCCCAGGGCCTCCCGCAAGCCCTAAGAAAGGACAACAGGCTACAAGAAGCTGCAGAAACCCCAGGAAGAGTTTCCTGTCTCGAGCGCCAGTCTCTCTCATTCCAGGAATCCCCTTTTCCTGAAGCTAGCTTGCTGTTATTTATTTATACAAGGCCGAACCCCACCTTGCAGGGCTCGGCAAAGCCCTCCTGCACCACAAAGCCCGATTGTGCTTCCACATCCTCGCAGCCAACTCCGAGCCAGAAACTTGCCTGAGGGAAGACAGTCTGTACCAGAGATGGAAACACAGTCAGATTTAAAGGCACGGTTCTTCAATAACAGAGATCTTTGTTGGGATGGAGAACAACCTTCTGACAGACAGAAAGGCGGGGTGGGGGCTCCAGCCCATCTCGGGGCCAGGAGGCCCTTCGGCAGGTGAGCTGTGGCTATTTGGTTTTGGACCATCTCCAAAGAACCAGGCCCCATCGCAGGGCTGGCTGAGGCATAAATCAGCTTGCTATTCTGCTCAACTATCCACTTACAGAGAGGCATAATAACATTTTATTAAAGCAGGACACACAGATGAAAGATACATCAATGATAGAAAACCCCAGAGTTTTGTTTTGTTTTGTTTTTTGTTTTTGTTTTTTTCCCAAAAAGAGATAGGAAAACTATTATCCCCAGAACTATTCTGGCTGAAACAACAGTAATCTTGGCAACTCAAAGCACAATGATTTTTCTTAGGGCTTGCAATGTGGATGGGTCTTCTCTCAGCCCGCAAACCTCTCTCAGTAAAAAGTTTGGTCAGAATTTCTTGTTAAGTTTATTTATTTATTTTTGAGAGAGAGAGAGAGAGAGAGTGAGTGTACAAGTGGGAGAGGGGTGGAGAGAGAGGAGAAGAGGGAGAATCCCAAGCAGGCTCAGCACTGTCAGTGTGGAGCCGGATGCAGGGCCCAAACTCATGAACAGCAAGATCATGACCTGAGCCGAAGTTGGATGCTTAACCGACTGAGCCACCCTGGCGCCCCTGGTCAAAAATTATTTTTAAACAGGCTCATAGCTCCTCACAACACATCTGTAAAGTGCGAAAACAGCCCACGGAAAGTCTGGATCTTGGTGCTCTGGATAGGTTTCACCTTCACACGGAATCCATATGATTCCGTCTATATGAGGGTCTCCTGGACACCAAACCAAAAAGCACAGAGGGATCCTGGAGGGGAGCGGATGGCTTATGTTTAAAGCACCTCCTGCCAGAAGGATAAGGGAGGAAAATGAAGTCTGTCCACTGGTGAGTTCCTCAGTGTGGCTGCACAGATGAGGCTGAGGGAGGGCTCTGAGCCGCTGTCACGGACTGGACCCCGCTTCCTGCCAGTCTCCCAGACGCTGTCCCCATCCTCTGCCCACACTGCCGGTGCACACTTGGCTGTGTGGCTGGCTCCTCACTCACACCTGGGAGAATCTAAAGTTGACCTCCCTAGGAGAAGGCTCCTCACCTTCCTTCCTTCCCACAGATGGCTTGCTTTCCTCTTGGTCTTCCATGCAACATTCTGACAGAAGTTCCCTGGCTTCTCTGGTCCCAGGAGGCAGCTCTAAAGCTGGGCCCCGTGTCTACACAAATGATGAGTAATTCCCACTAATTGCCCCTCACCTCCTACTAACCCCAGGACCTCCCCTGAGCAGGGAATGAGGGAGAAAGGAGGGGAGGGCCGGAAAGCCAGTCAGGGTCTCTCCCATCCCGCCCCACCCAACGGGCCCTGGGCCGGTCAGGTGCAGGCGGGGCCGGCTCTCCACCCAGAGGCCTCCTCAGCAGGGCTGAGGGTTCTACAGCTCAGGGCTTCTTGGACACAAAACTCTGGCACTGGTGACCATTTCCAAACTGCAGCCTTTGAATGCAACCCCTGGGAAGAACTCTGTGGGTCACCCAGTTCAGCGTCTTCCCTGTACATGCCACGTCCCTCAAATTCTCACAAGCCATCAAGTGAGGCCCAGTGGGAGGCAGTGCCACTTAATAGGAGCTGGGCAAATCTGGGTTCTCTGCCAGTCCCTGCCCCTGGATTGTTGGGTGGCCTCAGACAAGTCTGCTTTCCTCTAGAATAAAGCAGGAATAACCACAGTCCCCGCAGGGTCATTCCGAGGATTAATGAGGGAATGTATGCAATTCTTCTCAGGGACGCAGAGAACACTCAAAGAATAAAATTGTTATCACTGCAAGAAGCACTATTCGGAAGAAAAGAGCCTCAAGGACCAGTCCTGCTGTGTTTCTCACCAGCTCCATGAAATCAGCAACTCTCTTTGCCCCTCTGGGCTCGGTTTCTTTAGCTGCAAGTAAAATCCAACTAGCATCTCTAAGGTCCATTCTTAAATTTTTTTTTAATGTTTATTTATTTTTGAGAGAGAGACAAAGCATGAGTGGGAAAACATGGAACCCAAAGCAGGCTCCAGCACAGGCTGTCAGGACAGAACTTGACGCGGGACTTGAACTCATGAACCGTGAGATCGTGACCTGAGCTGAAGTCGGACGCTCAACCAACTGAGCCACCCAGACGCCCCTAAGGTCCATTCTTAAAAACACACGCATGCACACACACACACACACACACACACACACACACACACTCTCACTCACATGGTTTATTTCCTATATGTACACAATACGTATCTGTACACCAGAGCTTCTCAAGCACAGCACAAGGACATTGGAACAATGTAATTTTTTGTTGTGAGGAAGCATCCATCAGTACATTTTAAGATGTGAAGGAGCAGCCCCGGCCTCTACCCACTGGATGGTAAGAGCATCCCCCCAAGTCATAACAACCCACAGGGTCTGTCTCCAGACCTTGTCAAAATTGCCCCGGTTGAGAACTAGTTGTGTACACACAAACACACTGATACACGTGCATACTTGCACACACATGGAATCCTAGGATGCCTACTCTGATAGTGAAGAGTTAAGCAAGGTGAGAACAGAGGAACCACATTTGCAAGTACAGCCCCTGCAATGTGTTCATGGAAACTTTACAGGGACCGAGATTACACACACACACAGGACTTTTGGGCGTCTTTACATCTGTGAAACAGTTACTTTGCTCATAAAGATTGCCTGCAGACTTAATTTGGCTTGCACATACAGAGTCCTATTTAGTGCATAAATTTGCCAGGGCAAGCTCCCCAAGTCTAGTCAAAAGTGTGCTCAGGACTCGGCCTGGGCGGGGAGAAGAACACAGGGGGTTCTGTGTGCTCACTCCCTGCACACTCACCTTGAGCACACTTGAGGAAAAGGAAGCTGCCTTGGGGCAGCAGATGGCTGTGGACCATTCTTAAGGAAGAGGGCAGCTTGCCACACGCATGCTTCCCTTCGACTTCATGCGTTAGCAGGTTTGACAAAACTTCGATTTTCCCAGTTCAGAAGAGCTAGCCATGTGGCAGACAAGGCTTGTGTACACGGACATGAGACCATCCGTACGTACCTACCCACTTGCTAATCTAAGTACAAAGGAAGAATAATCACGAAGATGGAGAGGTAAGCGGAGGAGGGGAGGCAAGTATCTACCTTAGAGAGAGGTCTGTTTACCCCGAGTGTTTAAAAACAAGAATCCTGAACTCTCTTTCTACCTTAGTATGACTTACTTAACATTTGTTTTTAATTTACCCACGATCATAATCTTCACCCCGGACCACGTATAAGCCAAACTTGAACTTGAAAACCAAGCTGGACCTTGTTCTGCCTGCATTAATTAGTGTGCAAAGGGGCATCTGATTTCACCCTCCCCTAACAATCTGAAACACTAGTTCCTATTTATGTAACGAACGCTGTTAGACTAGGGCTGCAGCCGGGCAAGTGGGTAATGGGCCCTGAGACAGGTATCAGGAAACTAAGGACCCGCTCCTGGCGGACTCACTTCTGCGCCACGGAGACAAGCTATTCCAGGTATGGAGCCTCGTAACTTTAAATACGCTGACAGTTCCCTGCTAGCTGAGTGCGCTGAGTAAATTAGGTAGAATTATGAAGAGCTGCAGAATTCCAGTTATTCACACGAAGTTACCAAGAATATAATGATAGCACAGACCCATCCAGGGTTCCTAAAATGGGTTCTGTGGAACACCAGTCCCAGGAGATGCCACACGGAAATGAAGGATTCTGTGGTTCCTTCATCCATCCAACAAATACTTTTTTCAGTTTATTTATTTATTTTGAGAGTGAGAGAGAGAGAGAGAGAAGGAGAATGAGAGTGGGAGGGGCAGAGAGAAGAGAGAGAGAATCCAAAGCAGGCTCCGCAGTGCAGAGCCCAATACAGGGCTGGATCTTAGGAAATGTGAGATCATGACCAGAGGCAAAATCAAGAGTTGGACGCTTCACCGACTGAGCCACCCAGGTACCCCCATCTAACAAATACTTATTGAGGGTTTTCTAAATGCTTGGTGCTATAACTACAATGAAGAACAAAACAGAGCCACTCCCTGACTTCAGTAAGTTTAGGATCCAGAGACAAGTATCAGATAATTACTAGGCCACCTATTTACCAACAGTAAAGGGAGCTCATACACAGGGAGTTGAAAACATGCAGCAAGGAACCACATCTGAGTCTGGGAGGCAGAGAGCAGGAGGGGAGACTTGCTTGTGGGGGGAGGGGGAGTGTAGTATTCCAAACACAAGGCCGGAGGAATCCTGCATAATACACTCCCCTGTGAGAGACTCATTGGTAGGGGTGCCTGGGTGGCTCAGTGGGTTGGGCGTCTGACTTCGGCTCGGGTCATGATCTCGCAGTCCGTGGGTTCAAGCCCCATGTCCGACTCTGTGCTGACAGCTCAGAGCCTGGAGCTTGCTTCATATTCTGTGTCTCCCCCTCTCTCTGAACCTTCCCAGCTCATGCTCTGTCTCTCTCTCAAAAATTAAAAATAAATAAATAAATAAAAATAAAAATAAAGAGATTCATGGTATACACCAGCATGTTAAAGGCCCAAGAAGTCCTGCAGAAATAAGGCTGAGCATGCCCTACCTATTAACATCCCAAGGATGTTACTCTGGGAAATGCTGATAGAGGCACTATTGTTCTCATAGCCTACAAGAACCTTCCGTATAAAACAAAAGCTCTTGTTCATAGAACTGGAAAACTATGTGTCCTCTCAGAACAGCCAAAATACCTTGGAGTTGCTAATGTAATTCTAAAGTATTTTCCTTGGCACAGACCTATAAAAACATATGGCTTCCACAACTGCTGACACACTCCCAGTATCACAGATGAAGGAAAATCCACAGCTAGAAACCAGCAGGCCAGATTCAAAGGTCTACCTCCAGCACAGACATCTGCTTTATTTTTGAAAAGATGTATGTACAGCCTCGGTACTGGGATGAATTGAGAAAATTTTCAAAAATGTAAAGTAAAAATGATCAACCACCAATGATCAACTTTACAAAGATTAAACCCTGAAAGATGCCAGGCGTGAACAAAGATTGCCCTTGTTAGCCTAAAATGTCCGGGAGGAAGACAGATTTTGCTGTTTATTATACATGATGCATAAAGAAGGAAATGTAAATAAATAACAAATACACATGTGCAGATTTTGTATACAAGGTACTGTGCTAGGGGTGACAATGATCAAAAGGGAAAGAGGACAGCCAGGGTGCATAAGAATATGGATTCTAGAAAAGGAGCAATCTAAAACTGAGTATCAGTAAGTGCCCAACGAATGGTGTGGTATAAAGACTAAATTTTATAGGAGCTAATGGGCACCTGAGTGACTCAGTAGGTTAAGCATCCGACTCTTGATCTCAGCTCAGGTCTTGATCTCAGGGTGGTGAGTTCAAGCCCTGCGCTGGGCTCCACCCTGGGCATAAAGTTTACTTTAAAAAGAAGTTTGTGGTTTTGTTGTTGTTGTTTTTTTTAACAATATCTCAGAACTGCTAATGCTAATAATGAGTTTACCTTAACAAAGCCCTTATTGTACCAGACACTGTTCTCCATGCTTGTGTACAACTTAATTAATCTTTGCAACTATGAGGTAGGTCCTAGGAATATATCAAAATATGGCCTTGGCCTCAGCATTCAATGGAAATGTTACTTAGCTTCAGCTTCAATCTTCAGAAGGGTGAACTTCTGCCTGATCAATGATCATGTGGTGACAGGGGTGACCAACATATTTAAGTAATGTAACAAGGTGAAAAATAAAAAAATGAAGCATGTTTGGATTCGTCATCATTATCTGAACATGCCCTTTCAAAAAACAGGCTTAGTTTAGTGGAAATCTCCTTATGAGCTTTATCTCTTGAAACGTTATCTGTTGGCAGAATTATGTTATTTTTTATTGAAAGAATAAAATATAAGCATGAAACATATTAATCTTTTACAGAAAACAATTACAATGTACACCTACAATTATTAAATAGGATTAATTAACTGCATTACTAACATTAAGATTACATTAAAAAAGAGAACAGTAGGGGTGCCTGGGTGGCTCAGTTGATTAAGTGTCCAACTCTTGATTTCAGCTCAGGTCATGATCTCACAGTTCATGGGTTCAAGCCCCTATTCAGGCTCTTTCTCTCACTCTCTCTGCCCCTCCTCTGCTCTCTCTTTTTCTCTCTCTCTCAAAATAAACTTAAAAAATTTTTTTTAAAAAAAGAACAGTATATACTTTCTGAACAAGTGCGTATAAATGTTTTTAAATTACAATAGGCATTCTACTTCTAAACTCTATGGAACTGCTTGGTGTGCTTGTAACATTAAACAGAATAACTTCAAAAAAAAAAAAAAAGAGTTTAGGGGTGCCTGGGTGGCTCAGTCAGTTAAGCGTCCGACTTCAGCTCAGGTCATGATCTCCCAGTTCATGGGTTCAAGCCCTCTACCAGGCTCTGTACTGACAGTTCAGGGCCTGGAGCCTGTTTTGGATTCTGTATCTCCCTCTCTCTCTGCTCCTCCCCCGCTCATGCACGCACACACGCATGCACACAAACACACTCTCTCTCTCAAAAATAAATACACATTCAAAAAAAATTTTTAAGAATTTTATAAAAGGAGGGGGGCACCTGGGTGGCTCAGTCAGTTAAGTATCCGACTCTTGATATCAGCTAAGGTCTTGATCTCAGAGTCTTGAGTTGAAGACCTGCATTGAGCCTACTTAAAAAAAAAAAAAGTTTAAGTAGAATAACGTTCAGAAACTATATGTGCACCCTTAAGGGTACCTGCGTAGCACAGTTGGTAAGGCATTCGACTCTTGATCTCCACCCAGGTCATGATGCACAGTTCGTGAGATCGAGCCCCAAGTCGAGCTCTGTAGTGACAGTATGGTGCCTGCTTGGGATTTTCTCTCTCTCTCTCTCTCTTAAAATAAATACACTTAAAAAAAAATGAACCTATAAGCACCCTTAGCATTCATACTATGGTGTCTAAACAACATATTTCCCTACAAGGAATCAGAGCTCCTTCTAGAAATAGCTGGTCTGGGATGAGAAATGTGCAAGATGAACTTGGAACATCCTGCCATAACACTAAACAGGGAAACATCAAAGACCACTAGAATTGTATCAAAAGGACTCTGGAGCCAACTTGAAGAGGCTCCCACCAGGTAAAGATGGAACAATTTGAAATCAATAAAAATAATATTTATAAATGGATTGAAATACATGAAATAGGTTGAAATCCATGAGTTCATAATATTTTAAAAAATAACTTCATTGGTCACCTTTGCAGGTAATAAGAAACCAAATGGAAAACTAGTAAAGAAAGGGAAAGAATGAAGCATGTAATTTGCTTCCCCCTTATGACCTATAGGGATCAGCACACTTGTTCTACAATGGGCTATATAGATGTTTTCCGTTCTGTGGGCTGCATATGGTCTCAGTGGCAACTACACCCCTAAGCCCTTGTATTGAAAAGCAGTCATAGACAATATGCAAACAAATGAGCATGGCTGTGTTCTTTTTTTTTTTCAACTTTTTTTTTTTTTTTTTTTTTTTTTGGGACAGAGAGAGACAGAGCATGAACGGGGGAGGGGCAGAGAGAGAGGGAGACACAGAATCGGAAACAAGCTCCAGGCTCCGAGCCATCAGCCCAGACCCTGACGCGGGGCTCGAACTCACGGACCGCGAGATCATGACCTGGCTGAAGTCGGACGCTTAACCGACTGCGCCACCCAGGCGCCCCGAGCATGGCTGTGTTCTAATAAAACTTTATTTACAAAAATAAGTAGCAGGCTGGATTTAGACTGTAAACCGTAGTTTGCTGACCTTTGATCTAAGTTAACTAATAGTTTATAAGGGATAGTTTCTCTCTCTTTTTTTTAATGTTTATTTTTGAGACAGACAGAGACAGAATGTGAGTGGGTTAGGGGCAGAGAGAGAGGGAGACAGAATCGGAAGCAGGCTCCAGGCTCCAAGCTGTCAGCACAGAGCCTGACGCAGGGCTTGAACTTATGGACTGTGAGATCATGACCTGAGCTGAAGTTGGATGCTCAACCGACTGAGCCACCCAGGTGCCCCCGGGGATAGTTTCTCTTTTAAAAAACAGTATAGCTGAGGGGCACCTGGGTGGCTCAACCAGTTGAATATCTGACTTTGGCTCAGGTCATGACCTCACAGTTTGTGCGTTCCAACCCCCACATCAGGCTCTCTGCCATTAGCGCAGAACCGCTTTGGATCCTCTGTCTCCCTCTCTCTCTCTCTGCCCCTCCCCCCCGTCTCTCTCAAAAATAAATAAAACACTTAAAAATTTTTTTAAATAGTATAGCTGACAGATGAACAAGGAATGACACAGACTATAACCATTTCAAACCTGCTAATGAAGTAATAATGGACGTGACTGATCATTGGTGGCTGCTAATTTCACAGAGAGACAACCAGACATTAAGTGTCTCATGATATAAGGACAACATCTATGAAAGAGACTTGCAAATTAAAAAGGAGAAAAAGGAAGAGAAATCCAGATCAAGAATCTAAATCTAGGCAACTCCCCTCTACTTGCTGGATGGGATGCTGCCTGAATCAAAAATCACTAAATAAATAATTCAATTCAATAATAAAACCAATTCACTTCAAAACAAAAATCTAAATCCGGCTAACAATTTTTAGGAATTACGAAGGACAGAAAAACATGTTATAGGATATCATGGGGTTGCATTTAACAAAATCCAGACTGTGAGAAAACTCCACAGGAGTCATCAGATAAAAACCTAAAAATCTAATTAGGAAGTTCTTTACATCCTATGAAGAATGTAGAGAAGAATGTCACTGTTGCTACCTCAATATTTCACAAGATTTCAAAACCATGAATTCACAAATATGCTGTACAGCAACACAGAAACAATCTAGGCACTTACAGAGCTGTGAAATTATTATTCTCCCACTACAATGTCAAACGTTCAAAATGTGACCATCAATTTGGCCACTACCAGAGTAATAATTATTTCTGGCAAGAAACACCAATGGATATTAAAAACGATGGATGAAAGTTTGATGAGAAATGGGTTATTTACATAGTCACAAAGTTATCTTCCCGCAAGACACTTACTAATTACAAAGAGGAGAAATAGTAACTTCCTTGGAGAAACCTGGCAGACATAATTTTTACCAAGTGATCATAAGGGACATCAACTGTAGTGGGAAAAATAGATGGCGTCTCATGAGGAGAAGCACCGAGAAGGGCATGCTATCAACTACATAGGGTTCATGCCCAAAATATACAACCTGAACCTACTCGTGAAGAAACATCTGAAGAAAAGCAGAATTCAAGGTCCTTTTAGAAAATAAATGGCTTGTAATCTCCAAAAGTCAAGAACACGAGAGACATAAAACAGACTGAAGAGTTGTTCTAGATTGAAGGAGTCTAAAGACACACAACCAAGTATACCACATGACCTTGGCTCATTCTGGACACCTCATCCCAAAAATTTTTTTTTAAGGATTTATTATTATTTTTAAATGTTATTTACTTTGAGAGAGAGAAAGAGAGAGCAGGGAAGGAGCAGAGAGAGAGGAAAAAAAAGAATCCCAATATGACCAGGGGCTACTTCCCACGAACCACGAGATCATGACCTGAGCCAAAATCAAGAGTCGTATGCTTATTTGACTGAGCCATCTGGTCACCCCTAAGATTTTATTCTTAAGTAATCTCTACACCCAACATGGGTCTTGAACTCACAACCCCAAGATCAAGAGTCAAATGCTCCACCCACTGAGCCAGCCAGGTGCCCCCAAATTCTTTTAAATATTTTCTTTTGCTAGAAAAGACATTGGGAAGACAACCGGCAAAATTGGAATAAGGTCTATAGATGAGACAGTAGGACAAAATTTCCTGATTTTGATAACTATATTGTGGTGATGTTTATCCATTTTTAGACCTATACATGAAGTTGCCTAGGGGTAAAGGAGCATTGTATTTGCAACTTACTCCCAAATGGTTCAAAGAAAAAGTTATAGAAAGAAAGATAAATAAAATGTAGCAAATGTTAACATTTGGTGAAATCTAGAGGAAAACACATGGGAATTCCTCATACTATCTTGTACTTTCTCTGTTTCTGAAATTATCGCAAAATAAAAAGTTAAAATTAATTAACATATATACTCCATACATATGAACTAATTGTATATATCATTCTGTTGACAACTAATTAATAATTCACATAAACTGGCAATTCTGTTACAGTAATATGTAACTCTTTCCAAAGGCAACTGGTAACCATGTAAGCCCCAAATCTGCATTAAGTACTGAAAGTTGATGTGCTAATTACTTTTGTTTAAGCATTCCTGGTTCTCCCATGACTATACCATTTGAGCATTTCCTATAAAAATATTTCGAGGGGTGCCTGGGTGGTTCAGTAGTGGGATAGAGCCCTGCATCAGGCTTCGCGCTCACAGCACAGAGCCTGTTTGGGATTCTCTCTCCCTCGTGCTCTCTCTTTCTAAATAAATAAATAAACTTTAAAAAAATATTTTAAAATAGTGCAAGAAAACATCCACTTATCAAGATATTGACTAAAAGTCTTGGCCACTAAACATCTTAATAAAGTTGTAATAATACTATAAATTATTCTGATGACATTAGTCATTTCTTTTTATATCCCAGAGATTCTATGATGCATTTAGTTTTAGCCTTGTACAAACCCTGGTTTTAAAATGCAGTCTATATAGCCAAAATTTTAATCCAGTAACCTTCAAATACACCATTATCCCCATTTTGCCAAAGAGTGCCCTAGGGCCACAGGGGCACAGAGCCAGACCATGGCTGGGCTGAGATTCAAGGCCAAGACTCAAGTCTCAGACCCTTTAGCCAGATTGCCTCCCAGAGGGAAAAGGAGCGGCCTGTCAGTTTGCTCCTCTACCCCTCGGGCCTTGCACTGCTCTCCACACAAGTTCCTCTCTCCTCTTTCAATGTCAAGCAAAAGCAACTGCTCATTAAGAGGCTTTCCCAAACTCCAGGTGCTCTTACCATCCCAGCCCCTCCCTGCATTAACTCTCCTTAGGAGGGTCTGGGAACACCCCTGCTATCATGATCCCTTTCCAACTCCAAGCTTCAGCACCAGCATCTCCCTCCCTGACAAGCATTTTACAACACAAAAGCTTATGGTGTCAAGTGTTTTCGTGTCACATATCTTTAACACTCCTGCTCTAATGCTCTACCTCTCCTCCATGGATTCCTCCTAGAAAACAGTTAAATAGATAAGCAAAGACTCTATCCAATATACACAGAAAATCATACTCTGGGGTGCCTGGCTGGCTCAGTTGGTGGTGGAGCGTGTGACTCTTCATCTCACGGTTGTGGGTTTGAGTCCCACGTTGGGTGTAGAGGCTGCTTGAAAATAAAATCTTAAAAAAAAAAAAAAAAAGAAAAAAAAGAAAGAAAGAAAAGATGCATACATGTGCAAGAAAGTGGTACTGGTCAGGAGTAGGAAGCAGACAACAGACCACAGACCAAGTCAACAGATGCACATGACGACCTTACATATATGGTACCTAAGGAACCAAGTTTACTGCCTCAAGATGTGAGAAGAAAAACACAAGGGGGATTGGAGGGAATAGATTAAGCAAAGCTGCAGCGCAGAGCAAGGCAAAGAAAGATGGAGACAACAATGAACTCCATCTCTGAAACTGTAGAGACCAGCCATTAAAGTTCTGACTATCCCAGGCAGAAGCAGGGATTAAAAGTGCCTCCTCGGGGCGCCTGGGTGGCTCAGTCGGTTGAGCGTCCGACTTCAGCTCAGGTCACGATCTCGCGGTCCGTGGGTTCGAGCCCCGCGTCGGGCTCTGGGCTGATGGCTCAGAGTCTGGAGCCTGCTTCCGATTCTGTGTCTCCCTCTCTCTCTGCCCCTCCCCCATTCATGCTCTGTCTCTCTCTGTCTCAAAAATAAATAAACGTTAAAAAAAAAAAAATTAAAAAAAAAAATGTGCCTCCTCTGTGATAGGGCTGGAAATGACATCGAAAGGAACAAATGCAGAGATGTTACTCCTCGCTCATCTCTTACTTGTACACACTACTGCTTTGTGAATTGTTCCAAATGGCATTTTCACATTACCTTGGTTGCCAACTCTCAGTACAGGGACAGTCTAGGACTGTGGCTGGAATGATGGCCCTAACACTTCCCACACAGGTGATCCTGGCCCCGCACTTAGGCTCTATCGAAGCTTACTCAGGGATAAAAGAGAGCTTCCGGTAGCAGTCATGCAAGTGTCCCATGTGGTAACAGTTGTAAACAGTGTGACATAGTGCCCTGGAACACTGCAGGTGCTTATAGGGCTGTTTTTTTTAAATGTTGATGTTAAATATTCATGCTGTCAACATTCAACAAATGTCTGTGAGTCACTTTTTTTTTAATTTTTTTAATGTTTTAATTTTTGAGAGAGAGAGAGAGAGAGAGGGAGAGAGATGGAGACAGAATGCAAGCGGGGGAGGGGCAGAGAGAGAGGGAAACACAGAATCTGAAGCAGGTTCCAGGTTCTGAGCTGTCAGCACACAGCCTGACACAGGGCTCGAACTCATGAACTGCAAGATCCTGACCTGAGCTGAAGTTGGACACCCAACCGATGAGCCACCCAGGTGTCCCTGTAAGTCACTTTTCATGAGTCAGGTGTTGCAGTTTAATAAAGAAGTATTTTGAGGTGTGCTTTCCCTGTAGCACTGCTTTCTGCAGGGCTTGCTGTAGACCCCTCGGAGCAGTGGAGAAAGTAAAGCCCAGTGATGCAGCTGAGCAAGTCCTAGTCCTGCTTCCATTCTTCGTAACTGTTTGATCCAGGCAAGTTCACGATCATCCTGAGCTTATGCTCCTCATGGGTGGGGTGGGCCAGGCCGGATGCTCCCTTCCAGCTCAGAGGGCTACAGGGTACCCAGGCAGAGGGTCCTTGCAGAGGAACCTGAGGGAAGAACACCCAACCCACCCTAGCAGGTATGTGTTATAAATCTGACCTTAGTGACCCCAATGTACACTTTTTGCAATTTATGGAGAAGAATGCAGTCCCAAACATCAGAAATCACTACTGCCAACAAATATGGACTTGTAAACTGATCCGCTTTTCACACCATTGATTCCTACTTCTTTTTTCTTCCTCATTGTTAGATCCATCTTTTTTTTTTTTTTTTTTTTTTTTTTTTTTAAAGTAAGCTCTATGCCCAGTATGGAGCTTGAACTCACAACCCTGAGACCAAGAGTCACATGCTCCACTCACTGAGCCAGCCGGGCAGCCCTAGATCCATCTATTTTTAAAAATTTTTTGGGGCGCCTGGGTGGCTTGGCTGGTTAAGCATCCGACTTCGGCTCAGGTCATGATCTCACGGTCCGTGGGTTCGAGCCCCGCGTCGGGCTCTGTGCTGACAGCTCGGAGCCTGGAGCCTGTTTCAGATTCTGTGTCTCCCTCTCTCTCTGCTCCTCCCCTGTTCATGCTCTGTCTCTCTCTGTCTCAAAAATAAATAAACGTTAAAAAAAAAAATTTAAAAAAAAATTTTTAATCACAGTTTCTATCTCTCATATTTATGTTTTTTTGTTTTCCACACATTTTTTTATAGACGTTCCTACAAATAATGACCCCATTCACTGTATGAGGTTTAAGACATTTATCTCACTAAGATTTAGTGTCTTACAATAGCCAGATCTCAAGAAGGGCTTACTTAGGACCCCAAGTGCCTCCCCAGCATCTATCAACCATACTCAGAAGCCCTTCTAATTAATCTTTCCACCATGCTATTGTTTTCAAAAAGAAACCACCTAAAGATAATTTGGGAAGTGAAAGAAAAAGCACTGAATTACCTGAATCCTGATGTCAAACCATCTTACACACACACACACACACACACACACACACACACACACAAAGGGGAGTAAGGAGGAGACTAATACATTCTCTGCAATTCTTAAAATAATTCTGTGTAAATGTTTAGTTATTTATTTCTTTAATACTCAATTTACTGTAATAGTTATAAATGACTGGGACTGATTTTTAACTTAGCTTTAAAAAGGCAACCAATTTATACAGTATTTTATAAAATAAATAACAGGGAAATAATATTTGCATGCGCGGTTCACCAGAGCTCGGTTTATTAACCAAACTATGTTGTAATCCAAGAGGCAGGGGTAGCAAGCACGTTTATGCCTCCCACCTTCTTCCACACCAAAGACACACTGTGTAATCTTCCAACCCTCGCCCACTTCAACAAGGAAAAACTGTCCCAAGTTCAAAACAGTTCCAATGTTAGTAGATAACCACTTTTTTCTCCCAAAGAGGGTAATGAGTGGTGGTAAAGCTCTGGGGGCCACCCATTAAAGGTTATTTAAGTCTTCCGGAGCACAGTCGTGATAGAACAACTCAAACCCCAGCCACTCACTCACACACCGTCTATTTGGGAAGGCACATTCCCAGGTCTGGTTCATAAAGTCGGAACAAATGTGCCACCCTCCACCCCAACTGGTAACTCACATCAGGATTTCTGAACTGCGAAACAAAGGTCAGCTGTCCTCCCAAGAGGAAGAGTTAGTTACATCAGGCCTGTGGGTAAAGTCACAAGGGTGGAACGGGGAACACCTAGACTTTAAACTCACAACCAAGTTCAAATCTTTGCACGGGTCGATTATCAGTAGCATGACCTTGAACAAGATACTTGACCTCTACTAATCTGCCTGCACAGCAGCAAAATAGGAATAAGTATCTATTTCATAGCAGGTCAGAAGCTATGAGAAATATTAAGGTTTTAGCAGCTACTGCCAAGCGCTTTCCAAATGGGGTGGAGCTCTTAACGCCCCTCAGGAAGAGCAAATGAGAGCACCCACTTTACCATACGTTTGCCAGCATTTAAAAATCTCATTAAGGGGCGCCTGGGTGGCGCAGTCGGTTAAGCGTCCGGCTTCAGCCAGGTCACGATCTCGCGGTCCGTGAGTTCGAGCCCCGCGTCAGGCTCTGGGCTGATGGCTCGGAGCCTGGAGCCTGTTTCCAATTCTGTGTCTCCCTCTCTCTCTGCCCCTCCCCCGTTCATGCTCTGTCTCTCTCTGTCCCAAAAATAAATAAAAAACGTTGAAAAAAAAGAAAAAAAAAAAAAAAGAATCTGTTTCTTTGTCTGTCTCTTTTTAAAAAAAAAAAATAAATAAAAAAAAAAAAATAAAAAATAAAAATCTCATTAAGACAAAATCTCTGGTAATTTGGTGGGCCAAAAAACCAAAACAAAATAAAACAAAAAAGATTCTTTTCTTTTCTAGCATTGTTTGACTACCTGGGAGGTTGAACACAGTTTCACATATGTGGTGGTCATTTGTAGTTTCTTCTTTTGGGAATTCTTTGTTTATATTTATTTTATGGTTACCTTCCACAATTATGGTGAACACTTGGCGCCTTGTTCCTCTTGAATGAGACAGAGTTCTAAAATGCTATAGTACTGGGGCGTATGGGTGGCTCAGTTGGTTAAGCGTCCGACTCCTGATTTTGGCTCAGAGCATGATCCCAGGGTCATGAGATGGAGCCCCATGCTGGGCTCTGTGCTGAGTGTGGAGCCTGCTTGGGATTTCTCTCTCCCTCTGCCCCTCTCCCCTGCTCACACACACACTCTCTCTTTCACTCTCAAAATAAATAAATGAACATTTAAAAAAAAAAAAAACCAACTTCAAAATGCTATAGCACAGTTTGAAAGCATGAATGTGAGTTCATTTCCTGTCCTGAGGACTCCAGATAACTAAAGTTAGCACCCCTTATCACTTCCACAAAAGGTCCTGAAAAGGGCCATGTTTAGGAAGACATTTGTAGGATTTTATTTTCAAACTCTGAAATGTATTTCTAAACAAACTGTTCATCTTCCCATGAAAATCTGTAGGCTACATAATGAAAAGAAAAGATTTAAGATTCTGAAATGTATTTTAGAACCTTAAAGGTACCTGTCAACTGAGCTAACTCAGAGCATTCTAACAACTTATGAGTCTAAGAAAGAAACTGTACAGCATCCCAGAGCTGTTCACCAAGTAGCACATGTGGTAGAGAGGAAAAGGCAAGCCCCCTTGACTTCCCTGTGTTCCCTTCATCCCCGAATGCCGAGGGTTGGGAAATTGCATTTATATCACTGTCCCTTAAATCCAATCCAGTTTGGGAGAAAACAATAAAACATGGAACATATAATGGGGCACCTGGGTGGCTCAGTCGGTTAAGCGTCTGACTCTTGACTTTGGCTCAGGTCATGATCTCATCTCGATTCGTGAGATCGAGCCCCACATTGGGCTCTGCACTGACAGTGCGGAGCCTGCTTGGGATGCTCTCTTTCCCTCTCTCTCTGCCCCTCTCCCTCTCTCTCTCTCAAAAATAAATCAACATTAAAAAATAATAATAAACATGTGAGACATTTAAAAACCTCCTCCTAAAATACATGATCAGATTAGCCAATTGGGGGCAGTTTTCTATAAGCTTTTAAGCAGTCAGTCCTTTTCCAGCCCCAATTATTTATCATACCTCAGTATCTGCTCCTGACAGCAAAGGAGTTGTATTTTGATTCCACCTTTATCATCCTTCAAAATTAGCCAGCCCCAGACATTAAAAAGAGGAAACACTTACCAGGTGGGTCCTATCTTCCAATCAATGCCCAAAGGTTCATCATTTAACATGTAGCTAGAAGGTTCCCAACGTTTTTGGTTTTACAGTGGGGTGAAGAGGAAGGGCCCGTACTGACGACATGTCCAAGACCCCCGCTCCAGCCACCCTGCCCTGATTTGAGGACACAAAGCCATCCAACCATCCAAGGCACTGCCCCTCAATTTCGGCCAGCTCCACCTCTGCACATACATCCCCATCTTCAACTCTTGGGCGAGTCTGTAAAACTGGAAGGACGTCTACTGCTGAGCGTCCTCCATCCATGAAAGAAGACTGCCTTCTTCCCAGTTCCATTCTCATTTCCCCTTCCCCCTCGTCTTCTCCATTCATCTTCCACCCTAGCCTACTGCCCTACAAACAGGCTCCCACGCCAACATCCCAAACACACCCTCTCCAAGACCCACGGCTCTTCCCTTCCCTCTACTTGCCATTGTCAAACATCTTAAATGGGTTGTCCAGGTGACAGTAGACAGGAAATGTGTAAGGTACACAGGGGTAGAGAGGGAAGTCTGGTCTGGGGTTCCAACTGAGTGAGGGACGGGTCACTACCTGGGACCAGTCCAGAACACAGCACCCGGGCACCCGACTGGGAAGTGCTGAGCTAGTACCTCTGCCTCCCCGGCTTCATCACTCCCATTGCCTGAACTGCTGGTCTCAGTGGGCACCAATAGCTTCCTGTTGCTAAATTCCCAAAGCTCCTCTTCATTCCACCGTCTTCTTGTCTCCTCTCTCTGTGGCATCTGACAGCGAGGACCAGCTTCCATAATGTCACAGGACCTGGGCGCTCCTCTTACCTTGGCAAAAGCTCCTTTCCATCCTGCCTCAGGGACTTCTTTCCCTGCTCGGAGCAGCCTGTCCCTTCTTCTCTGGCTCCCTTGCATCATCCCGAGGCTGCAGTTTCAACTATCCACGCATCACCTGCTCACACCCCAGGTGTCTCCAATGAAACTTAGCAGTTCCTCCAAATGAAAAGACCCTCACAGCCTGTGAGTTCTGCTGTTGCCAAAGTAGTCAATGAGCATCCGTTCAGTGTGTGTGTGGGGGGGGTGGGGGGGGGGCAAAGATGGCATGCCAGGGTCCCACATGGAAGAAGTCATTCCCTCGGAGGCACCGAGGCTCAGACATCAAGAGTTAAGTGTGACATCAGCCACTTTCTGCCTCCGGTTACTTCCCCTCCCCGCATAAATTCAAGTCACCATTCCAGTCTCTCCCATCCTACCCTTCCTCTCCATCCAGTTACTCTTGGGAGCACTTTTCACATCACCCCAGACTCCTGTGAGTCTCCTAACCCTTGTAGCTCCTTTCAGATCTTCTCCCTCCAATCACTATAGTCTAGGCAAACGTACTAGCCACATCACTTCCCAGTGTAATTTTCTATGGTTCTCAGCCACTTCCTGAGTAAGCCCAGATTCTTTCATGACATTCAAGGCATCCCATGCCCTGGCCCCTCATCATGCAGCCAAATGGAGTAACTTGTATTACCCCAGACAGCCCTGAACTTTTTGCCTTTGCTCTCCCAGTGCTGGCTTCCACCTCATGATTGGGGTGAAGGAAGACTTAACACTTCTCACTCCTGCATGTTTAAATTTTTTTTTATAATTAACAAGAATTACATTGAATTAAAGAATGACTGGGGCGCCTGGGTGGCTCAGTCGGTTAAGTGTCCAACTTCGGCTCAGGTCATGACCTCGCAGCTCATGGGTTCGAGCCCCGTGTCAGGATCTGTGCTGACAGCTCAGAACCTGGAGCCTGCTTTGGATTCTATGTCTCCCTCTCTCTCTGCATCCCTGTCATCTGCTCACGCTCTGTCTCTCTCCCTCTCTCAAAAATAAATAAACATTAAAAAAAAATAAAATAAAGAATGACTGAGTTTCAGGGACTAGTTGTTTGTTTGTTTTTAAAGATTTTATTTTTTAAGTAATCTCTACACCCAGTGTGGGACTTGAACTCACAACCCCAAGATAAGGAGTCACATGCTTTACCAACTCAGCTAACCAGGCACCTCAGGGACTACTTTCAAACAATTTCTTCTCCCTAAGTTCCTTGATCATGTTAGCCCAAAACAACTTTTCTTCAACAAGCTTATTTTTTTTTTTTTGATGTTTATTTACTTTTTGAGAGAGAGAGACAGACAGACAGAGAGAGAGCATAAGCGGGAGAGGGGCAGAGAGAGAGGGAAGCACAGAATCTGAAGCAGGCTCCAGGCTCGGAGCTGTCAGCACAGAGCCTGATGCGGGGCTCGAACTCACAGACTGTGAGATCATGACCTGAGCTGAAGTCAGACACTCAACCCACTGAGCCACCCAGGTGCCCCAACACTACTTCAATTTTTAAGCCCTTTAGGGCAAAGCTGGATCTACTTCATCATATCTCCCATATCCCTGAGCCACTGCCATGATAGGTCCTCAGTAAATATCAGATGAAATTGAAGAATTATGAATTAATCTTAAGAATGCCAATCTAAATTTCCCCAGTTTGGCAAGTCAAGTTGACTCTAAATTGGAATGACTATATTGGACACCTGGATGACTCAGTTGGTTAAGCATCCAATTCTTGGTTTTGGCTCAGGTCATGATCTCACAGTTCGTGGGTTCGTGGGTTCAAGCCCTGTGTCGGGCTCTGCGCTGACAGCATGGAGCCTGCTTGGGATTCTCTCTCCCTCCTTCTCTCTCCGCCCTACCCTGATTCGCGTGTGCACACACGCTCCCTCTCTTTCTTGCTCTCAAATACATAAATGAAACATTTTTAAAAAATAAATAAATTGGAATATAAGTAGGATACCTGCATTACATATATATTTGGATTATTGCATCTTCCAATGAGTTAATCATTATGTCATTTTTTAGGTCACAATTCTGTAACTTTGCACATCACTATAAAGGCAGGAACACTATGTTAAAGGTTACTTTTTGTTAGTGTACCAGCCTACTTTCTCCTCAAGAATCCCAAGAAGTGAGATCGATGAAGAATGAGACCAGCCTATAACTTTCCAACAGTAAAGCAAGTCAGGTAACCCTGCCAGATCCACCTACTCAAAGAAAAAAGACTGACAGGGTTCAAGTCCCCTCCACCGAGCTGCTCATCATTTGTCCCAGCAATCCAAGTGCCAAAAGTTCCGCCACACAGGCAGGGCCCTTGCAAAAGCTCATTCCATTTAAAAAAAACCCTCATTAAACCCTGAGTTATATTTAGAAAAACATGGAACAGAAGTTATATTTAGATGAAATGGCTTTAAAGAATTTTACCAAAAGCAGCATGTTTATACTGATCTTCCAGAAGAAAAAGATTTACTTATCAGCTTTTACACACAGCTTCTAAAGACAGACAACTTCTCTATCTGTACACAGAGATTTCTGCTTGGGTTCCTTCATGTCGGGCAGAAAACAAGAGCATCCAGGATACTTGCAAGACCTCCCATGGGAAGCGACAGGATAGGAAGGACTGAAAAACATGCACACGTTTGGAGAACAGAACAACTTCATACAGAAGCCTGAGTCGAGATGGTCCAAGAAAGGTGCCAGCAATGTGATGCTTGAGCTGCATGATAGTGGTTCTTAAATTCATGAACTGGAACCCCAAGCCATAGACTCCCTTGACAACTTTACCCAGAAGTGTTCTTTTCCAAAATGCCATTAGCACACATGTCGCGGTCAAAATACCCTCTACCATTTCATAGCTAAGTCACCGAACCACATTCAACATTTTCTTTTTGGCTCTTATTAGCCTTACACTATTTTTCTTTAACTCTTTAACGTTTATTTATTTTTGAGAGAGAGAGGGAGACACAGAATCTGAAGCAGGCTCCAGGCTCTGAGCTGTCAGCACAGAGCCCGACGTGGGGCTCGAACCCACGAACCAAGAGGTCATGACCTGAGCTGAAGTCGAATGCTTAACCCAGTGAGCCACCCAGGCGCCCCAGTCTTACACTATTTTTGACATCCACTTTCCTCTGTGTTGGCTTACATTTTCCTAACAAAAAAACTAGTCAACAGCACCAAGGTGGTTTAGTAAACTTGTGAAGCCTTTTCATGAATGAATGTGTCATTTCAGGGTGGCTTTTGGAGGGAGTGAAAGACGGTTTGTGGCAGTTATTCATCTCTTCATAGGCCACAGGGTCCCCAGGGCTCCAGAGGAGAATGAATCATGGCTTGGAGGCTTGGCACACACCCCAGGCTAAGGGGACCTCTTCTCTAAAGAGCCTCAGGAAGAGGCCACTTCCCAGCCTCCCAGCCAAACCAGAGTGGAGGGCAAAGGTAACGCATGGGGAAGACAAGTCCAAACTGCGGGACTGGCCAGCCCCCAGTCATCCCAGCAGGAATTATGCCAGTGCATGAGGGTGCGGCAGCCCTCTTGCTTGCTATTCCTAGGGCCAATTAACACCCTGAAAACCTCCAGCCAACCCCTACTTTTGCTTGTGGCTTGGTATCTCCAGAAAGTGTGAGAACAGCAGAGAACTGAAGTCACCCAGTTTTGTACTACTTAGAGGCTTTAGAGTAGGAACGCCTAAGGTTGTGAAATCTAGTAGTAAAACAAAAAAAGACCCAGGATGCCAAAAGGGAGAGCAGATCATATATTCCAGGCACCCCTCTGCGTCCAGCTTCAGTTACCTCTCTCCCCCCTCTTCTACCCTTATCTATGTACATTCATTTTACCAGGCTTGGACCCCAAAAGAGGACCACTTGGTCTGCACCTATAGTTTGCCTACTGTGAAAATCACATTAATTACGTTAATATAATCATCCACAGGAAAAGCATCATCTTGACCCTATAATCCAGACAATCAAGTGCTTAAGTGTTTCCTCACTTGCTTTCTGAAAAGCCCATGATGTTCAAGGATAGGGTCAAAATTAGCAGGTTCTATTGAGCTCATCTAACTGCAGGAAACTCCCCCAGTATATCAATAAACTTTTGAACTAGGCAGGCCTAACACAATTAAAGGCACAAAAGGGGCACAGAAACTACAGGGAGATTGAACTTACTTCTATATGGGAAGTTCACCAGGGAGACCAGATTATGTAGGAGAGTGGGACAGGATACACTAAGATCTTTAGGAAAGGTCGACAACAGGGACTTGAGTGTCCCTGGAGGCTTAAAAGAAGGATGGTGACATGGGCCAGGGCAGTGAACAGCTGCAGGAATGAGCAGGGACAGTCAGAGACATGCAGAGGAGAAGGTTGGCTTCTCCAAGGAGGGCTCCAAAATTCCCACGCAGGCCTGGATTTAGTAATCAGGAATCCCCAGGACCAGCAAGAAATCAGCCTGTGGAAGTTCTGAGGCAAAAGAACATGTAAGATGGAAGAAGGAAAGAAGGGCAGTGGAAGATGGTGGAAAGATGGGAACCGACACAAACAGAAAACCAGTCCCCCTGAGGCTCTTGGGGTGGGGGTGGGGGGAGCAACAGATGAAGACAGGCAGTTGTCAGAGTTCTCCTTCAAAGAGGAAGAGTCAAAGCACCCCAAAGAGAACCGGGTAGGTGGAAGGAACAGCCTGCTTGAGGGAAAAACTGGTCATATTTGGGACACTTCTGGTGACTTGATCTGCACCAGGACCTGGATCAGTGCTGACTCACAGCCGTTAATGCCTCCCAGACTCCTCTCTCTAGACATCTAATGGTAAATGGAAAAATGGGACTTTGTTACAGGAACCCTAGCAAACCTGAGCTTCCAAAACCCTTTTAGAACTCAGCTACATCGGTGCACAAGGAAGAGAATCAGTGAACACCTAAACCAAGTCGCTGCAGCTTGTTTTGCTCAACTTTTACTTTACCCACTTTCAATATGAATGAGAAAAGGCACCAGTCAGACGCCCATATCCAGCTTATACTCAGGACTTCCCGGGGTGCTCCAAAGAAGGGACAAAGCTGCGGGGCTTTCCCGGCTAGAAAGATGAAGGTGTGTGGTCCCACGCCCCTCTCCCCAGGTCAGAGCCCCCCACCTCCACTCTCACATCCCTTCCGGCCAGGAGAGCGCCTCCACTCTCCATCGACCCTGTACCTTGACAGTAGGGAGCGCCCATTCAGTACAGAGCGTTTCTCAGGCGGCCCTTTAATTATGCAGTATTTAAGGACAGCTTAAGCATAAAGTGAGTTTGTCAGGCCTGCTCCTGAGGCGCCAACACCTCCCGCCCCCGAAAAAAGAACGAACTGGCGTGCACTGGCAAGCAAAGAGAGCCACTACGGTGCTCGTGGGGCCCAAGGGACGGCGGCGCGCAAGAGTCCGACAACAGTCACAGTCTCAGTAGGTAGGTGCTCACCGAAAATCTGCTATCGGACCTAGCACCTGAGCAGCTGGCCCTGGGGTGGGGTGAGGTGGCGGCGGCTCGGGGGACACAAAGGCCTTGCCTGCCCAGGGCTGCTCCCCTCGCGACGCGGGGGGCGCGAGTTTAGGGCCAGGGAGGGGGCGATGGAATCCGCCCTCATTTGCACGTCGTCTGGGGCCCGGTCAATTTGCTTAATCACGGCTCTAAATGCCAGCGCACAGCACACAATGCGCGCCCATTAACAGGTTTAAAGTGTCGCAGCGCTCGCTTTAAATGAGAAAAGCCGGCAACAAAGGGGGAAAAAGCCAAGTTCCTCAACTTGAAGAATGCCTCGGGTCACCCTCGAAATCATCTAGGCGAGTTTAAAATCCCAAGCTCCACAGAACAGTTGAGGCCCCCGCTCGACGGCTGGGGGTAGGGAGGGGGGTGTGAATAATCCGCCACGAATACTGGGTTTCTTAGGAACGAACTCGCAGCAGCCCAGTGAAACTGGAGTCGGGGGCAACGTCGCCAAGCCAGCTCCCCCAGCCCACTGCCCAACTGCCAGGGAAAGCTGACGGATTTCCAGGAAGGAAAGCGAGACACCCCCCCCCCACCCCCGTCCAAAAGCGGGCACAAATCCAAGTTCTCCTTTACTACCAGCAAAGAATTTTGGAGGCCAGGGAAGACCCCCAGAAATGGACCCCAAAGCCTCTTCCCCAGTAGAAGGGTAAATTTTAAAGGAACTTTACTTTCCTGCAAGCACTGGCCAGCGCAGCCTAACGCTCGGCAGCCACAGAATAGTTCAACTCCGCAAACTCGCTCTGCCCAGGATCCTCCCGAGACGGCCCCATCCCCCACCCCGTCGCCGAGCCCGGGGGCGCATCCCGCCGGCCCGGCCCCCCACCCGCCCTGGCGCGGCCCGACCCGCACTCACCGTGCGCGCTCCTCCCGGAGACAGGGGTCCGTTGGAGAGGTACGGACTGCTCAAGTCCGGGATCATCAGGAACGGGTACCCAGGGTACGGGGGGCCCTTAAAGAACGCGCCGTCCTGGGGCCTTCTCACTGCGGGTGAGACCGAGGCGGGGGTGAGGCCCGGGCCGCCGGGACAGCGCAGCGGCAGGGGACCCGGGGCGGGGACCGCGCTCCAGGACGGCTGTGGCCGCGGGGGACGGAGAGCAGGGGCACGGCCACGGGACGAGGGGAACCGTGGGCGGCCTGAGCGGAGGCGCTGGGCGCAGCGGGGCCCGCGCGTGGGGGCTGCCCAGACCCGCACGTACCTTCGGCGAAATAGTCCCGCGGCTTCTGGAAGGCGTCCCGGGCGGGCTGCGGGCGCCTCTCCGCCTGCGGAGGAGACACAAAGGCGAGGGCGGGTGAGCGGGCGCGGGGCCGGGGTCCCCCGGGGTCGGCCCCGGGAGCCTCCTTACCTCCGAGTCCGAGCTGCTGCTCTGGTTCTCCGACTCGTTGACCAGGGACGACTTGACCTCGTCCAGGTCCCGCTGCGCCGAGGCACTGTCGCTGCTCGGCTCCTGCTCCTCGCCCCCCTCGTCTTGGAAGGGGATCAGCTCGTCGTTCGCCCCGAGGTCGTCCCCTCCGCCGGCCGCCCCGGCGCCCGAGCCGCCGCCGCCGCCGCCGCCTCCCCCGCCGCCGCCGCCGCCGAGCTGGGGCATGGTGGGGCCGCGGGCCGGGGCCGCCGCTCTCCGAGCCCCTCGCCGCCCGCGCCCGGCCCGGCCCGGCCCGGCGCCCGCCCCTCCCTCCCTCCCGCTCGCCTGCCCGCTCGGCTCGCCGCCGCGGCGGCCGCAGCAACAAAGTTTGACAGGGCGTGGCCCCGCGGGAAGCGGGCCGGCGCGGCCGGGCCGGGGCGGGGGCGGCTCGGCTCGGGCCCCTCCGGCAGCGCCCAGCCCAGGGCTCCCCAACTCGCCGCCGCCGCCTGCTCCGCCGGGGCGTCCCAGCGCCTGGCCCGCCGGGGAGGGGCGAGCGGCGAAGGAAGGAGGGATCGCCGGGCTGGGCAGGGGGGCCGGAGGGAGGAGCCCCGGCTGCAAGCTGACACCCGCGCGCCTCGCGGAACCCAGAGAGCTCCGGCGCGCACACACTCACTCGCATTCACACTCGCACACCGCTCACTCACACCTTCCGGGGGCTGCGCCTCCCCGCCGCGCGCACCCCCGCGCCCCCAGCCTCATCCTGGCCCCCTCCCTTGCGCCTCGCCACGCACCCCCGGCGGTCCTTCCCCACCCTCCGGCCCACCCCTGCCACCCCCTAAGCATCCCCTAACTTTCTTCCAAAGAACCCCCACAACTCCTCACCGCTTCCACACACCCCTCCCACCGCATCGGCGCGCTGGCGGGCGGCACTGCCCCCTGCGGGAAAGCTTCGGACACACAGACTGGCCGCGGACACTCGCTGCCTGGAGTTCCTCGGAGCACTGGACCCCGCCAGCCTGCTCGCCCTCGCCAGATGCGTGGGGCAGAGGATCGGGCCTATTTATGGCATCCCGGAATACGCCGGTGGCCTTCTGCTCCTGCTCCCGTGGGGTTCCAACGCGCCCCCTCCCTAGCCCGGGTTTTTTACCTTGTTCAGGTGCCTAAAGTCACCCGCCACTAAAATCCCATAGATCACCTGCGCCCCATAGTTCCCGACCGGGTCCTTCTTTAAACGAACAACTCAGTCTTGGTTTCAGAAAGGGTTCGGATTTGGTTCGTTGCGAAGGAAAATTGTGTGCTGGTGATCTCTGGAGTCGTTCACAAAGCTGCCTCGGTAGCCAAGGAGCATATAAAAAAAAAATACCCAACCAGTCTCATGCTTACTTAAAGAAATGCCTCTTGTAATTACATTAAGCTAGCATCCCTCTCCAACCAGTTCCGGAAAGTTTTAAAAAGTAGATCCCGTGTCATCCACAGTAGGAACTGTTGGTGGTGAGAGCATCCATTTTAAGACCAGACTGAAAGGCAGTATGGGAATAAAACTGTTTTCAAAACTGCCAGGGGAGTTTTCTACAGCGATTCCTCCCCAAAGGGATAAAGTCACAGATACAAGGAAGTGCAAAGCAGCGGGGAGGTTGGCAAGGTGAGTTCTGGGTCTTACAGCGAGTGCCCTGCCCCGTGCAGCAACCAGCCCAACAGAATGAGGCCCCTGCGCCTAAGGATCCTAGACTGATTTTTGGAGAAACATTAAATGAAAGTCAGTGTATATGGCACTCATTCATTTTTGTCTTTTCAAAATTGCATATATGTGTTTGTACCAGCGCAGAAAAAAGTCTGAGAAGATGCGCAAGTTATCAAAAAATACATCCGAGAAAGTGGAGAGGAGAGGAGCCTGTCTTGGTCTGCTTTCTACATATTTTGTTGTCTGTAGCAACCAGAGATGCCTTATCTCCTGTTTACACAATTAATACATGAATGCAGTCTCGAAGCTTCTTCAAACAATATCCTTGGATCTCCAGTAGTATCTTGAGTAAAAGTAACAGTACCTCTTTCTGGCTTGCCACACCTCCCTCCTGTTAAGCACTGTTACTTGTTAGGTGTGTCCCTCTAGACATTTTTCCTGGGCATGTGTAAACACATACACAAATATTCAAATTTATTTTCACACATATAGAATTGTACTGTTCACATTATTGTGTGATATTTCCATTTTATAAGTTTTTTTAAATGGGTGGCGGGTATTTGGTTGTTGTTGTTTATTATTTTTTGAGAGAGAGAGAGAGAGAGAGAGCACAAGTGTGAGCGGGGGAGGGGCAGAGGGAGAGTGAGAGGATCCCAGGAGGCACTTAGCACAGAGCCCGATGTGGGGCTCCAACTCATGAACTCATGAAAAACCATGACCTGAGCCGAAATCAAGAGTCTGAAACTCAACTGACTGAGCCACCCAGGCACCCCTATACGTTTTTAAAAGAAAGTTTTTCATGTGGTCCGTAAAACATATTAGTTTGCCATGGTTGCTGTAACAAAGCACCACAAACTTGGTGGCTTAAAACACCAGAAATGCAGTATCTCATTGTTGTGGAGACAGGAAGTCCAAAATGAGTTTCACTAAATCAAAATCAAGGTGTTAGCAGGGCCGAATTCCCTCCTGAGGCTCTAGAGAGAATATATTCCTTGCCTCTTCCAGCTTCTGGTAGCTGCCAGCATTCTGTCACATCCCATCACTCCACCTTCAGCCTCTGTGGTCACATTGCCTCCTCCTTTGTCAAATCTCTCTCTGCTTCCTTCTTTTTTTTTTTTTTTTTTATTTTTGGGACAGAGAGAGACAGAGCATGAACGGGGGAGGGGCAGAGAGAGAGGGAGACACAGAATCGGAAACAGGCTCCAGGCTCCGAGCCATCAGCCCAGAGCCTGACGCGGGGCTCGAACTCACGGACCGCGAGATCGTGACCTGGGTGAAGTCGGACACTTAACCGACTGCGCCACCCAGGCGCCCCTCTCTGCTTCCTTCTTATAAGGAAGGACATTTGTGATGTCATTTAGGGCCCACCCAGATAATCTTGGATAATCTCCCCACTCGAGATCCTTAACTTAATCACATCTGCAAGACCCCTTTTCCTTATAAGGTAATGTTCACAGGTTCCAGGGATTAGTACTTGGACATATCTTTGGGAGTGAGCCATTATCAGCCAGCCACACCTATCAACCTTGAAGAAATGCAAACTGAAGCAGCAAGAGATACCATTTTTCATCTCCTAGATTGCCAAAGGCAGAAAACAATAACACCCAGCACTGGGCCCTGTGCTGTAAAACATACAGCTGCTGGGCATGGTTGTGTCACATTTCTGAAGGGAAGTTTGGCAATAGCTATTAAAAACCTTTAAATGTGTGCACTCATCTATACACTTCTAGGATTTTATACTAAGAAAATAACTAGGCGCACAAGTAAACCTACAGAAATGTGTTCATCATAGTAAAAAGCTGGAAACAATCTCATTGTCCCCAAATAGGGAATTGTTACATAAAATCGTGATGCATTCATCCAATGGAATGTTATGACATTGTGAAAATGCTTGTCAATGTGGAAAGAGGCTCGTGACAGTGAAAGTAGCAGATTAAAATTAATGTATATAGACTTCTGCTTTCCATTCTAATGGAATATTAAGGTCAAATTGACTTTTCCATCAAGAACCATTATAGGGGCCCCTGAGTGGTTCAGTTGGTTAAGCATCCAACTCTCGATCTTGGCTCAGGTCATGATCTCACAGCTCGTGAGATTGAGCCCCACATCAGGCTCTGCGTGCTGTCAGTGTGGAGCCTGCTTGGGATTCTCTCTCCCTCTCTCTCTCTCTCTCTCTCTCTCTCTCTCTCTGCCCTTCCCCCACTCATGGTCTCTCCCTCTCATTCTCTCTCAAATAAATAAATAAACTTAAAAAAAAAAAAACAAGAACCATTATAAATGTTGGATAAAATGCTAAAATAAAATGACAACAACAAAACCCAGCTGATTTGAAGGTATCAGAGTCAATCAAATCAGCCAGGACTTAAGGAGTCAAAGAGAAGGAAAGTTCACTGAAGGGAGTTTATATTTACTACTGTTTTATGCTCTTGGGGCGTTTGGTGACTTACAACATCAGGCAAAGAGGCCTAACAAAAAGCTACTGTTCAAAGCAGGCAGACTACAGCCTCCTGCCTGTTTTCATAGGTCCTGTGAGCTAAGAAGGTTTTGGGGTTTTTTTTTTACATTTTCAAATTGTTCCCAAATAAATCAAAGAAGGATAATAGTTTGTGATATGAAAATTATATCAAATTCAAATCTCAGTGTTGATAAATCAGGTTTTAATGGAACAGAGATAGCCATGCTAAGTTTACATGGTACCTTCACAGCTTTCACACTATCATGTCAGAGTTTAGTGCTTGCAACAAAGACTGTTTGTGGTGTTCTCATTGCTTTATGCCACTACTGTCTACAGAGTAGGGATGAAGCGTTTCAGATGCCATGTGTATCACTCAAATTTACAAAGCTTGTGAGGAAACAAGGTGTTTATAGCCTGTAGTACTTATTATATTATTCACCAGCAAGTAGTTTGCAGAAAATATTTACTTTTTTGTTTTGGATTCCTTTTACAAGGCATTAACTACCTGATGAAATTTTTTCCCAGGTTGTATTTTTTGGTTTACTATTTCTGAAGGAATGAATATTCCTTCCAGGTGGTCCAAAAGTTTCCTGGCATGCACCACCAAGCTTAATATAGAAGTATACATTTGAAGTGCTGTTCACATTGCTACAGTAGGTTCCTGGTGTATCTGCTGTGGTCATAATGAATTTTCCCAGCTATGCCATTTAGTCTTTTCGTAAATACGGAGTTAAGTCATTTTTATGGATGAGTTAAGATTTGAGCAAGAGGACACAGCCTACTCAAGTCAATGAGTTAAAGAATTTTCCCATCTATAAAAATCCCACTGAATCATCCCAATAAATGATTATTAAGCATTCTTTGGACTTAAAAAATAAAGTTGTGCAAGGAACCCATCTTTCCTGCTGTTCTTAAGGTGGAGAACATGCAAAATCCAAAGTCATGAGGATTTGGGCTTGCATTTGGGCTCTGATAATTACTATGTGATTCTAGCAAGGTCAAGTTAATGTCCTGAAGCCTTGGTTTCCTCATCTATGAAATAGGGAAACAATCATGGGTTGTCCTGTCTGCCCCTGATTATACAGCCAAATCAGTTGTCAAGGACACCTTTGGCCCAATTTCCAATTGGGGAAATATGAAATATGAGGTATAGAGGAGATGACAATTTATCAGCATAAGTCTTATTATTTAGTATTTTCCTCTAACAAGTTCACTTTCCTTTCACGGTTTACTGTGGACTTTCCAGCTTCTGATCATTTTGTGTTATCATTCTCAGCAAAATTACATAAGTGATATTTTCTTTTTCTCTCTGATTTTGAAAAAGGAGGTGGCACTCTAGTCCTTTCCTCTAACAGCAGCTTAAAACATATTCCAGTGTTGAGGCACCTGGCTGGCTCAGTCGGTGGAGTGTGGGACTCTTGATATCGAGATTGTGAGTTTGAGCCTCACATTGGGTGCAGAGATTACTTAAAAATCTTTAAAAAAAAAAAAAAAAAAAAAGAAAGAAAGAAAGAAAGAAAAAAGTATTCCAGTATCTCAAAGTGGGGCATACTCAGTTTTGATAAGGGGAACTAATTTTTGCTACCAGAGCCCTATGATCAACCAAATTCTGGTATAAACTTGCCAATCCCAGGGGCACCTGGGTGGCTCAGTCGGTTAAGCGGCCAACTTCGGCTCAGGTCATGATCTCGCGGTCCGTGAGTTCGAGCCCCGCGTCAGGCTCTGTGCTGACAGCTCAGAGCCTGGAGCCTGTTTCGGATTCTGTGTCTCCCTCTCTCTGACCCTCCCCCGTTCATGCTCTCTCTCTGTCTCAAAAATAAATAAACGTTAAAAAAAAAAAAAAAAAAACTTGCCAATCCCAATTCCTATCATTTTTTGGGGTTATTTATTTATTTATTTATTTATCATTTTTAAGTAGGCTCCAACACAGGGCTTGAACTCATGACCTTGAGATCAAGTGTTGCACGCTCTACCGACTAAGCCAGCCAGGCACCCCATCTTTTGGGTATTTATTTATTTTTATTTTTATTTTTGAGAGAGAGAGAGACAGAGAGGGGGACAGAGGATCCGAAGTGGACTATGTGCTGACAGTCGCAAGCCTGATGTGGAGTTCACACTCACAAACCATGAAATCATCACCTGAGCCAAAGCTGGATGCTCAACCAACTGAGCCACCCAGGAGCCCCTCTTTTGGGTTTTTAAATAGTATTAATCTACTATCACTTTTCCAAATTAGGAAAGGAATATTGGTTCCCTCCACCCCCAACAATCTGAAGCAATACGCACCAAGCAGTAAGCAGTGCTATTTTCTGGAGATAAATTAATAGGGACTGGGTCTATTACCTTCTACATTATCTGTGTGTAGGTATGTGTGTTTGTGTATATACATGTATTAGGTTCATACAAATATATATTGAAAAAAATTGTGCTTTTTTTAATAAAAAATGGACAATTCATAAAATGTTGAAAAAAATAGTAAAAAGATAAAAGGAGACAAAAGCATGTTGCAGAATTGATGTGGGCAAGACACATTTGCCATGGCTGGCACTTTACAGCGGTTTCCATCTCCCACATTGCTGGCTCTGTATGGTGGCTGGTGCTGCTGACCTGCAGCCCTGCTCCCCAGGGGAGCTCTACCAGGCTGCAACTACCAGTGCACCAATGAGCACGTGCCATGATTCTGCTTCATTAACTCCTGATTCAAGGTCCAAAGTGAGGATGTGCGCTTGCCAAAGTCTGGGTCATATATCCTGTATCACAGCTGTAAGGAAGAGTGGAAAGTGAGTA
This sequence comes from Panthera onca, assembly GCF_046562875.1. NCBI lineage: Eukaryota > Metazoa > Chordata > Mammalia > Carnivora > Felidae > Panthera > Panthera onca. The sequence goes on from NC_138341.1 coordinate 40,601,752, forward strand.
CTAGAAGAACAGTTTTAAGTCAGGCTCTCAGGAAACAGATTCTGAGAAGATTTGTGTGCAAGTTTCTGGGGACGGGAACGACATCTGCAAGTGAGGGAACCAGGCTGGGTTGAGTTCCATAGAAAAGCTGAACTGTAAAGCAGTTGCAACAGAAGACTCCCTCGATCCCACAGGGAGTTCTGGAGATGGAATATTCCTTTAGATTTGCCCCAGATTGAGGCAAGGAGCCAGACCCTTGTTCTCTTACACTGTCTACTCATTGAATATGGGCCGCCGTGAGAGTGGGGGCAAAGTCTTGGGCAAGGCCACTCCCCTTTGCCCAGAGCTATTTATAGGGAAAGATTCAGCCGTGAGCCATTGGTAGCCAATACTGGCAGCCGAGGAGATGAGTGTCTCAGTCCTAAAGGGGGAATTCTGTGTGGCACACCACAGCATCCACTATAGTCTGTCCCTTGCACCATCTGGATCTGCTTCCTTTCTGTAGTCAGTTCGCTTCATCTGGGAACAGCTCTAGGTTTCTGAATGATCTCATATCCTGGGAGAACTTTTAAAAGGTTAGCAAGATCATCTACAGCCCTTGCTTCAGCTCCGCTCATTCCACAATCTCCCTCCTTACAACACATTCTAGTCTGAAATTTCTCTTACCTGCAATCTAGATGGCTCACCCGATGGATGGCCCAGATCCTGCATACTGGAATAGTCTGAGCCCATAGTCAGCATACTTTCTTAGAATACAGCTACTTCCTTTATCCATTTACCATAAATGTTGACGAGGGAGCAGCAAGAGAATTTTCAGTGAATCTCTTGGGTGAAAATGCATTCTTTCCTACCTGGATTGAGTATAGTCTCTCTCCTTCTGATGATCACAATTAGTTAATTAACCCCATGACAATATGGCTATGTCTTTCCTTTCTTGCTAGTCTCTTGTCACAAGGAACCCAAAGTGACTGGGCAGTAGCGATAGGGAACATTTACTCTGTCCCCTAGAGGAAGCATTCTTCTCTGGGAACCAGGAGCTCCAGAACTTAAAATAGAGGGAATAGGGGGCTACAATTTTCCAAGTAGGTCAGTGGAAGTAATGGTAAGTGGGTCCACTCTGACTCCTATTCCTTGGTTTCCTGACTCACATGATCTGTCTGTTGTGGACACAATACCATATAATGGTCATTGAGGTAAGATGTATATTGCATCCTGGAGGATAATGTGCCGTTCTTATTGAGTATCATCTCTAAGCTGGTACTTCAGCTACACCTTCAAAAGGCTATTCCATCATTTTATCAGTCCAGAGGCTTCTGAGTGGTATGGTATGCAATAGGATCAGCAGATCCCATCATCATGTAGCCACTGCCACATCCTCCTTGCTGTAAATTGGATCTCTTGGGTCAGAAGTGATGTTATGCAGAATTAATTCCCTACTGGTAGATTACTCCATAAGTCCTCAGTTAGGGCATTCTCCAGGGTACTGCAGGCAGAAAAGCAAGATTATGTCTATGACATGTATTAATTCCCGTCAAGAGGAAGCAACACACCTTTCAGAGGGGCCCGATAATCAGCTTGGCACCAAGTGGCTCATTGGTTTCCTTGAGGGATGGTGCTATATCGGGGCCCCAGCTTTGGCTTCTGCTGCTGGCAGGTTAGGCATTGCATAGCAGTGGTAGCTAGACCAGCTTTGGTGGTTTGGAGCTCCTGCTTCGGGCCCATTCATAGTCTCCAAACCTGCCACAATGACTCTTCCATTCCTGAGCCGATTGGGTCAACACTGGGGTAGATGATAACAGGTTGGCTGTCGTCTACTGCCTGAGTCATTCTGTCTGTTTGGTTGTCTGGTGGCTTTTCTGGGGGTGGATGCTCTTGTGTGGTCATCGAAATGCAGTACAAAAATATTCACATATTTTGCCCACTTCCTTAGGTCCATCAATATGAAGCACTGGCAAACTTAAAGCCCACAGACCAAATCCACCCACTGTCTGTTTGTAAATAAAGTTTTATGGGAACAAAGCCATGATCCTTTATTTACTTGTTGTTGTTTATGGCTGCTTTTGCACTACAACAGCAGAGTTGAGTAGTTGCAATAGCAACTCTATGGCCTGGAAATCAAAAGTAGTTGCTCTGAACCTTTACATAAAATTTTCGAAGACTACTGATCTACTTGCTTCTTTCCAAAACCTTGTCCCCAATTTCCTTTCAGGTCCTTGGTCAGTGAAGCCATTTGCCACTGCTTCAACTCTGTATATTTTCACCTTTGGCTACTTCTCTTTCTACACAGAGTAGGTGACCAGATGTATCACCCAAAGTTCTCACCATTGGTAGGAACTCCCCCTCCCCGATACTTTTTCAGGGTCACTCCTGGGTGAGAGAGTACTGTACCAGCAGTCCGCTTTTGGCTTATACCCACATAGCAAGGCAGTTCACCCAAGAATCAGCCTTAACTTTTTGCTTCTATCTTGAGCTTGTAGTCTCAGGAAGAGGCATCGGTGCATCAGAGGAGGGTGACACGGGGCTCTAAGTGCTTGGGTAGCTTACTTTGGCCTCTGGCCCAACTTGATAGGTACTACTTAAATTTTATGATGAGTTGCTGCCAGGCTTACTCAAACTTATAACTTGGTAGGTCTGAGAGAAACTGGGTCATGACATGCGCCACGTGGTCACTCTATGTCCCATAGTCAGATTTTTCATCTCCGTCATGGTCCGGGAGCATTAGGAGCTGTTTTATAGTCTTGGATTTGCCATGCACTCCTCACAGGTCTTCTCTCACCGTAGGAACCTCCATTATCACAGTCTCTTGGATTACATGGTCCAATGGCAGGGTTGCTTGCAATGTCATGGGAGTCAGTTGTAGACTTTTCTTGTCCTGGGCCCCACCCAGTGTTGTCAGCCTTCCAAGTGATCCAATAAATAGGTCAGAGCAGTTCTCCCCATTATGAAACATTCTATCTCCAAAACCCAAAATGGCTATCAAAGTGTTGTGCTTCCTTATCGGTGGATCTTTAAACACTTTACTAATGTGGTGGGATCCAGAATCTCCCAAGGATTTAACCTCACTTCTCTGGTGAGCATGACTTGCTATTTCTTCCTCACACGATCCACTTAACGCAATGCACTGTTATAGTGGACCAAGGTGATGCTCTTCGGGATGTTGAGATAGTCCAGATCTATTGGAACTATGTTATCATGGAGTGCCGTGCTGAATTTAAAATATGTCCACACATTTGGTAGAGCATGTGACTCTTGATCTCAGGGTTATAAGTTGGGGCCCCAAGCTGGGTGTAGAGATTATTTAAAAATAAAATCTTGGGGCATCTGGGTAGCTTAGTTGGTTAAGCATCTGACTCTTGGTTTCAGCTCAGGTCATGATCCTACAGTTTGTGAAGGCCTGTGTCAGGCTCTGCACTGTCAGTGAGGAGCCCGCTTGGCATTCTCTCTCTCTCTGTCTCTCTCTCTCTCTCTGTCCCTCCTCTGCTTGCACTCATGCTCTCTCTCTCCCTCAAGGATAAATATACAATAAAAAAAAAAAAAAAATCTTAGGGGTGCCTGAGTGGCTCAGTCAGTTAAGCATCCAACTTCTACTCAGGCTCATGATTTCGAGCCCCGTGTTGGACTCTGTGCTGACAGCTCGCAGCCTGGAGCCTGCTTCAGACTCTGTGTCTTCCTCTCTTTCTCTGTCCCTCCCCCCCACCCCAGCAAAAATAAACATCAAAAAAAAAAGAAAAATTAAAAAAATAAAAACTCTTAGAAAAAATATGTCCACAAATTCTTTCACATTCCTTGCTTTAGGAGGCGGAGCCTAATGTCTCTTTTTTGTTCTGAAGGAAGTTAGCTGCCATGTTGTGAGAACACTTAAGCAACCACAAGCCCATGTGATGAGGAACTGAGGCTTCCAGCCAATATCCATGTGAATGAATCATCTTGAAAGTGAATCCTCCAGCCCCAGTTAAGCCTCCAAATGACTGCAGAACTTATAGATACCCTGATTACACTCACATGAAAGATTCTGAGCCAAGACCACTCAGCTAATTTCCTCCTGCCCTCCTGACTCATAGAAAACTGTGAGATAATAAATATTGTCTGTTCCAGGGCTTTTGGGACACGGTGCCATGAGATGCTTCTCCCTAGTTATACGTGTACAATCCTGAAGTGTGAGGAATCTTCATCAATGGGGGCAATAGCCAGTGGACAAAAGCTCCTCCAAGCTTCTCAGATGGTCCCACAGAATCAAGCACTAGTTACGTTTTGTGGTGGCCAGTTCGTCAATGCATCCTTGTACTCACTTTCTCTTTTTCCTCGTTTCTCTCTCTCTCACTTAAAAAAAATTTTTTTAATGTTTATTTATTTTTGAGAGAGAGAGTGCGAGAGTACGAGTGAGGGAGGGGCAGAGAGAGGGACACACAGAATCTGAAGCAGGCTCGAGACTCCGAGCTGTCAGCGCAGAGCCCGGTGCAGGGCTCCAACCCACGAGCCATGAGCTCATGACCTGAGCCAAAGCCGGACGCTTAACCTACTGAGCCACCCAGGTGCCCCTCTCACTTTTTTAAAATTTTTTTTTTTCAACGTTTTTTTATCTATTTTTGGGACAGAGAGAGACAGAGCATGAACGGGGGAGGGGCAGAGAGAGAGGGAGACACAGAATCGGAAACAGGCTCCAGGCTCCGAGCCATCAGCCCAGAGCCTGACGCGGGGCTCGAACTCACGGACCGCGAGATCGTGACCTGGCTGAAGTCGGACGCTTAACCGACTGCGCCACCCAGGCGCCCCTCCTCTCACTTTTTTAAATTGAAGTAAGCTCTACACCCAACGTGGGGCTTGGACTCATGACCCTGAGATCAAGAGTCACATGCTTTACCAACAAAGCTAGCCAGGTGTCCCTCCCGATTTCTGTCTTCTTCACTCTTGTTCTCTGGAATCACCTTCCCCAAAGGCGATCTTTTGTCTGCTTCCAGGAAGACCTACAAGATAATGGAAAAAAGGCACTTGACACAATTCAAACCTGGTTTTTATATATTTAACTGCCCAAAAGTTAGCATCTTATCTTACTTAATATAGAAATACTGAAGTCAGGAACAGTGCTGCTAGTGTCTCCACTATGATTTAACATGATTTTGGAAGTATCAGCCAAAACATACACAAGAGAAAGCATTTTAGACAAGAAATACAATAATTGGAAAAGAAGAGAGAAAAGGATCTCCATTTGGCAGCACACCTGGCAGTCTGCAGATGTCTTTTGCTTTGACAGTACTTGGATGGAACAGACCCAGGGATTCCCCTTCTCCCCGCCTAGGAACACCCCCCAGTGTCCTCTCCATTCCCATCTCCAGACCATCTCCTCGTCCATCCCCTTGCCTCCCAGACCAGCTAACACCATTTTTTGTGCTTAGCCACTTGTCACCAACCAACTTGAGCTCCCAAATTCGAATTATTCCACCTACATGGAGGCCATCGTCAACCACCTGGACGACCTGCACCTGCTGGCCTCCAACACCTGTCTCTCCTGGGCTTCTATTTTGAGCATGAGGTTGTGGCTCTGGAGGGTGTGGCTCTCTTCTAGACCTGCAGAAGCCACCCCGAGATGAGTGGGGCTAAGCCCTGGACACCATAGAAAACACTGTGCCCTGGGGCACCCCAGTGGCTCTGTCCATTAAGCATCAGACTCTTGGTTTTGGCTCAGATCATGATCTCACAGTTGGTGAGTTCAGGCTCTTCACTGTCGGTGCAGTGAGAACTCCTTCTCTCTCTGGCCCTCCACAGCTTGTGTTCTCTCTCTGTCAAAATAACTAGATTAAACAAAAAGGGAGGAGGAGGAGAAAACACCGTGCCCCTGGAGAAAAACCCAAACCAGGGCCTTTGACAACCGCAACCTTGGGGTTCTGCCCACGCAGACCCCCACATCTGAGACTTTCTGGAGAACCACTTCCTAGATGAGGAGGGGAAACTCATCAACATGATGGCGACCACCTGACTCACCTCTGCAGACTGGTCAGCCACTAGGCTGGACAAGGATCTCTTCAAAAGGCTCACTCCCTGGGGCACCTGGGTAGCTCAGTTAAGCGATCAGGTCATGATCTCACAGTTCGTGAGTTCGAGCCCCACATTGGGCTCTGTGCTGACAGCTCAGTGCCTGGAGCCTTCTTCAGATTCTGTGTCTCCCTCTCTCTGTGCCCCTCCCCAGCTTATACTCTGTCTCTCTCTCTCAAAAATAAATAAGCATTAAAAAATAAAGGTTCATCCCTCAAGTAAGACTAACAGTGTGCATAGCCTGGCAGACTTTGAAGGGGTCCCTCTGGCACTCCCCTGTTGTCTGGGCTTCTGCCTGACCTTTCCCCTGCAGCCACCAAGAGGCTTTCAACCACCTTGGAGCCCCCACCCAAGCCGTGCACCAAGTGGAAACAATAAGGCTTTTCACAGCAAAAACACAAAACAAAACAAACAACAAACAAACAAAAAAGCAAAAACCTATCTCTGTTTGCAGATAATATAATTATTCAAGTGGAACATCCAAAAGAGTTGAAAGGAAAATAATCATAACAATAAGAAAATTTAGTAAAGTAACATGATATAAAATCAACATTAGAAATCAACAACGTTCGGGGCACCTGGGTGGCGCAGTCGGTTGAGCGTCCGACTTCAGCCAGGTCACGATCTCGCGGTCCGTGAGTTCGAGCCCCGCGTCAGGCTCTGGGCTGATGGCTCGGAGCCTGGAGCCTGTTTCCGATTCTGTGTCTCCCTCTCTCTCTGCCCCTCCCCCGTTCATGCTCTGTCTCTCTCTGTCCCAAAAATAAATAAAAAACGTTGAAAAAAAAAATTAAAAAAAAAAAGAAATCAACAACGTTCATATACACAAACACTAAACAATTAGAAAATATAATGAAAGAGAAGATTCATTTAAAATAGCAAAGGGGTGCCTGGCTGGCTCAGTCGGTAAAGCATGTGATTCTTGATCTCCTGGGTGGTGAGGTCAAGCCCCATGCTGGGCACAGACTGTACTTTAAAAAAAAAAAATTTTTTTTTTAATCTTGAAAAACAAAGTAGCAAGGGGAGCCTGGGTGGCTCAGTTGGTTAAGCATTCGACTCTTAATTTCAGCTTAGGTCATGATCTCATAGCTCATGAGTTCCAGCACCAAGTTGGGCTCTCTACTGACAGTGTGGAGCCTGCCTGGGATTCTCTCTCTCCCTCTCTCTGCCCCTCCCCCACTCGTGCTTACGCACTCTCTCTCTCTCTCTCTCTCTCAAAGTGAATAAACATTTAAACAAATAAAAATAAAGTAGCAAAAATAAAATAAAATATCTCGTGCAGACCTAAAAGAAATGTCCAAATGCTATATTGGTGAAAACTACAAAACATACATAAAAGATACAAAAGTGGACTTGAACAAATGGAAAGATGTACCATGCTCTGGAATAGAAGGGCTTATTATCATAAAGATGTCAATTCTCTCTAATGTATGTGATGCATTAATCATGATTTCAATGGAAATTACCATCGGGTTTTGCTTTTTCGTTTTCATAGAACCGAACAAGTTTATAATATAAATATGTTATAGAAGAATAAACAAGGAATAGAAACATGGAGAGGCTAGCCTCCAAGAAATTAAAACATTAAAGTCTGTATGACTAAAACAGTATAGAAGTGACACGTGAACAGACAGAAGGACAGATGGATGGAATTGAAGAGAAAATCCAGAAATAGGGACGCCTGGCTGGCTCAGTAAGTGGAGCATGTGACTCTCCCTCTTGGGGTCGTGAGTTCAAGCCCCACATTGGGCGTGGAGCCTACTTAAAAAAAGAGAGAAAGAGAGAGAAAAAAATCCAGAAATAGACCTAAGTGCAAAAGGAAATTTGGCATGCAACAAAGGATGTATCTCAAATCAGTGGGGGAAAAGACAAACTTTCAAATAAATGGTGTTGAGACAACTGTGTACCCATATGGAAAAAGGTAACATGAAATCCATTATTCTCATGCATTGGAATAAATAATAAATGAGTAGGAGATCTAAATGTGAAACATGGGGACACGTGGGTGGCTCAGTGGGTTAGTGTCAGTCATGATCTCACAGTTCGTGAGTTCGAGCCCCACATTGGGCTCGCTGCTGTCACTGCAGAGTCTGCTTCAGATCCTCTGTCCCCCTCTCTCTCTTACCCCCCTCTCAAAAATAAATCAACATTTAAGAAATAAACAAATAAATATGAAAAATGAAAACGTATAAATACTAGAAAGAAACTGGAGTGCATTTCCTTATAACTTGGGAGTGGGGGAAACAATAATTTGATAAATCAGAAGAAACAGAAGAAAAGGTTAATAAACTTTACTATGTAGATATAAATATGCTTTTGCAGGGAGAAAGAGAGAGAACGTAAATTTTCAAAAAGCAAATTGATGAACTGGGAAAAAGTATTTATAATTTATATCACAAATGGCTAATGCTCTTAATGTATGATATGAAGTATTCCTGATTTTTAAAATGAGATCAATATATGAACATAGATAGGAAAAGAAATGCAAATGGCAAAGATGCTCAATCTTTTTTATAATAAAGGAAGTGCATATTAAAATTACTCTGAAATAACATTTCTTTCCTATCAGATTGGCAAAAATCCAAAAGTTTGACAACATACTCTGATGGTGAGATGTGGGGAGTTGAGCTCTCTTATATGTTTCTCATGGAATGCAGAGTGATACAATCTTTATGGAAGCAATTTGGCAATATCTAGCAAAATTAACTATGCATTTATCCTTTGATTTAGCAATCCTACTTCTAGGAAATCTATCCCAAAGACTCACAGGTAAGACTACGATCTAACATACAAACAAGGAGCATTTTGTACACTATTTGTAATAAAAAAGTCTGTACATAATCCAAAAGTCCATCAGTAAGGACCTGGTTAAATGTTACATTCATGCAATCAAATACTGCATAGATGTAAAAAGCAGTGAGAAACTCTATGGCTATTTGTGTCCCCTCAAATTTTACCTCTTGAAGCCTTAATTAACCCCCATGTGATCATATCTGGAGATAGGAGAGAGCCCTGCGTCAGGCTCTGCACTGACAGTGTGGAGACTGCTTGGGATTCTCTCTCTCCCTTTCTCTCTCTGCACCTCCTCCTTACCCTCTGCCCCACCCCTCCCCTATATCTCAAAATAAATAAATAAAATATCTCAAAATAAATAAACTTAAAAAAGAATTCTTACTTGGATATTTTACATCATCCAAGAAGATCTAGTCTCATCACAAATTTCTACTATAGAAGATGTTAGTGAGATGTGATGTGCAATATGTGTGTTTTTTCCCCTACTGAAAACTAAAAATGACTTTTTAGCCAAACTTCCTTAAAAAATAGTAAAAAAAAATAGTTAAGCTTAGCTTAATGTAACTGATTTCTTTACACAAAATTTTTATTTTTATTTATTTTTTTAAAGATTTTATTAAAAAAAATTTTAATGTTTATTTTTTTTTTTGAGAGACAGAGAGACAGAGCACGAGCCAGGGAGAGGCAGAGAGAGAGGGAGACACAGAATCTGAAGCAGGCTCCAGGCTCCGTGCTGTCAGCACAGAGCCCAACATGGGGCTCGAATCCACAAGCCATGAGATCATGACCTGAGTCGAAGTTGGACGCTTAACCAACTGAGCCACCCAGGAGCCCCTAAAGATTTTATTTTTAAGTAATCTCTACACCCAATGTGGGGCTTGAATTTACAATCCCAAGATCAGCTTCTGCCCACCGAGCCAGCCCGGTGCCCCTACACAAAATTTTTAAACAGCTTTATTGAAATGTATTTCACATACAATTGCAAGTGTTCAATTCAGTGGTTATTAGTACATTTACAGATAAGTGTGACTATCGCCACAGTCAATTTTGGAACATTTTCATCATCTCAAAAAGAAGTCCCAGCTTGATGGGAGAAGCTGCAGCCATATTGCAAAGGGGCATGCATACAGTAATGAAAGGACTTTGTGACCATTTAAAAACCAATCCATCACATGCAGTGACATCATATTGTATCAAAAAGCACAGAAGCTATAAAAGACAAATGGAGTAATTTCATTTTAAGAGAGAGAGAGACAGAGCATGAGCAGGGGAGGGGCAGAGAGAGAGGGAGACACAGAATCCAAAGTAGGCTCCAGGCTCTGAACTGTCAGCACAGAGCTCGAACTCACAAACCGTGAGATCATGACCTGAGCCGAAGTCAGACACCCAACCGACTGAGCCACCCAGGCGCCTCAAATGGAGTCATTTCAAAAGGGCACAGGGGACACCCTGAAGGGGCTTCCACTGGCCTAAGATGGGACAATTGGAATTTCCTTTAAAATACTCCAGAAAACAAACAAACAAAGTTGGGGTATGGATAGATGAAATAAGATTGGCAGAATGTTGAGAAACGTTGAAACTAAGTTATGGACACATGAAGTTTCATTTTCATTAATTTACATTAATTTTTAATGTTTTGCTTACATTTAAGAGAGAGAGGGACAGAACGCGAGCGGGGAGGGGCAGAGAGAGATGGAGACAGAATCCGAAGTAGGATCCAGGCTCTGAGCTTTCAGCACAGAGTCCAATGCGGGGCTCAAACCCATGAACTGCGAGGTCATGACCTGAGCTGAAGCCGGATGCTTAACCGACTGAGCCAGCCAGGTGCCCTACTAGTCTCTTTACATTTGCTGTGTTTGAATTTTCCTTAAGACAATTTTTAAAATATTATTTAATATGTAAAAATGTTAAAACTATTATTAAATTTTTAAAACTATTATTTAATATTCAGAGTAAAAAATTTAGGAAATACAGAAATATAAAGAGTATAGAAATTATCGATGAATCCCACCACTCAGAAATACAATTATTGGACTGTTCTTCTAGGCTGTTCCTATTCGTATGTGCAAACCCTGGTCTCTCCAGCATTGCTCAAGAGTGTCATTAACCATCATTAAATAAACACAGCCTTCTGCCACTCTCCAGGCAGCCACACCTCACGGTTACCTGTGGGAGAAGCAACTTGCTTGCAGATTGGCACCTGTAATTTAAAGTCTCTGTCCCTGGCACTGTGGTTTTGGGGCACGTGTTTGAAACCAGGTTTTGTTTTGTTTTTTGTTTTTTGTTTTTTTGCTCTGAGTCATGATCTTACTTGGGCAGGTCCCTTCTGGCCCTCACACAGGTCTGTCCTTGAACTTGCTTAGCTGCCGATTTCTGCGCAGTTTGTCAGGGCCCACTCCCTGCAAAGGGAATTGGGAGTATGCCATAAACCCATATATATCTTTTAACGTAAGCTCTATGCCCACATGGGGCTTGAACTCACAACCCCAAGATCTACCGACTAAGCCAGGCAGGCACCCCGTATACTTACATTTGAAGTCAGCCCATCGTAAACGTACCCCATGCATTTGGAGAGACTCTGTCCTCCACCTTTATATATTACTGGGTAACAAGAAGCGCTGAATTTTTTGGTTTAATTTATACGGATTTATTTTGCAAACTTGACAAATCAGGATCATACCCTACTTCGTTCATGTACCATGAAATATACTTTATGCTATAATTTTTAGTGCCGGCATAATTTTCTGAACTCTGCATGTTATACATTGAAATTTTCCATAGCATTTTTCACAGCTCTAAATAATGCTGCAATGGGTGGTTTTGTAAATAAACCTTCCCCTCCCTCTCTATTTCCTTAGGACACGGTTCTAGAAACGGGATTACTGCATCAAGGCATTTGAACATTTAAAAACTCCTCCTATGCATGTGTGTAATATTTTTAAGTATTGTCAATATGTTATGTGAAAAATGGCATCTTCCTCTGATTTGCTTTTCTTTGATTACTAGTGAATCTAAAGCATTTTAATGATGCTGGGGAAAGCCCGGGAGATTTTAAGGGGAAAGAGGACACAACTCTTTTTTGAAGGACAATACTTTACGTAATTAAAAAAAACATTTTTTTTAATGTTTATTCATTTTTGAGACAGAGGGAGACAGAGTGCAAGTGGGGGAGGGCAGAGAGAGAGAGAGGGAAACACAGAATCTGAAACAGACTCCAGGCTCTGAGCTGTCAGCACAGAGCCCAATGCGGGGCTTGAACCCACGAACCATGAAATCATGACCTGAGCCGAAGTCGGACACCCAACCAACTGAGCCACCCAGGTGCCCCAAGGGAGGACAATACTTTAAATGTGTGTCATATCGACTTTAGCAGTGGTAAAAGTGAGTGGTAGAGAATGCCTGCGTGGCTCAGGAAGTTAAGTGATGGACTCTTGATTTTGGCTCAAGTCATGACCTCACAGTTCTTGAGAATGAGCCCCACATCGGGCTCTGCACTGACAGTGTGGAGGCTGCTTGGGATTCTCTCTCTCCCTCTCTCTCTCTCTCTCTCCCCCTTTCCCCTGCTTTCTCTCTCTGTCTCCAAGTAAATAAACATTAAAAAAAAAAAAAAAAAGATGGGGCCCCTGGGTGGCTCAGTCAGTTAAGTGTCAGACTTTGGCTCAGGTGATGGTCTGATAGTCCCTGAGTTCAAGCCCCGATTGGGGTCTGTGCTGACAGTGCAGAGCCTAGTTAAAATTCTCTCTCTCTCTCTCTCTCTCTCTCGCCCTCTCTCCCTGCCTTCTCTGTCTATCAAAAATAAATTAATAAACTTAAAAGGAGAAGAAGAAGAAGGAGAAGAAGGAGGAGGGGGGAGGGGAAGGAGGAGGAGAAGGAGGAGGAGGAGGAGGAGAAGTGAGTGGTAGAGTGCTGAGGCCAGAGAGACTTGGGCTTGAAGTCTAGCACCTTCTAGAGTTGACCTTGGGCAGGTTTGTTGTTGGTTTCTGCATCTGTAAGAAAGGAGTCATGGGAGTACCTCCCTCCTTGTGTCCTGTGGAGACCTCCTGGGGCAACCCACCCACAGTTCAGCTTGTGCCTGCCCTGGAGTAAACACTCAACACATCACTGTCAGGGTCATGACATGTATGGACATTGGGAAATATTCCAAAATGTTAACAGTGATTGTAGCTGGATAGTAATACTTTGTGTGAGTTTTGGCTGTGTGTGGGGGGTGGGGTTTCCCTTACCTTGTTCTATATTTTTGAAGTATTTTACATTGATCATGTGTTACTTTAATGCATTCAAAAAACTTTCAAAAATGTGTTTTTTAAAATGCACCTCCCAGCTGGAAGTCCTCACTCCCCAAGGTTTGCAAACTTTTCAGCACTAAGCCGGCGCCCCAGGCAGCTGCCCCCCACCCCAGCCGCAGCTGCCTGCCCGGAGTCTCAGCAGGCTGCTAGGATCAGTGTCTCGGGGCTGCCTGCCAGGTGCACAGCTGTGACCCCTTGCAGCTTGAGCTGCTCTAGCCACGGTGAATCGAGGGCCCGGCTGGCCCGGGAGAGGGTCCTGCCGGAGTTGAGCAGAGATGAAGGAGCCAAAAACTGCTGTGCTCGCCCCAGCCCATCCGGTACCACCATCTGTGTTTCTGGCCTGGCAAACCCCAGCAGGCCTTGGATTATTTTTAGAATTGACAGAGGCCTTCCAGATCACCTAGCCTGTGGTTCAGCCTAGTCTGCACATAAGACTCATTCCGGAAGCGTCTTGAAACAAACGGATGCTCAGGCCCTACTGCGGACCTACTAGATCCAAAAATCTCCGGAGGTGGACACTGCCGTCCGCGGGTGATTCTGATGGGCAGACAGTCCAAACTCTGCAGTTCACTGTCGGAGGCCTGGAAGCCAAAGAGCGTCAGTCACATGGTACACTGCGGGACTCACACACAGACCTCAGCCTGCTAATGCAGACAGATCTTCCCAGTACTGATGTATCGAGAGGTCTGAGTGGTTTACAGAGATTTCCTTGGACATCATCTCAATTAGTCCCCATAACACGGGGTGAGGAAGGTGACTAGATATTATCTCTGCTTTGAAGACTAGGAAACTGAGGCCCAGATGGGTGAATTCCAAAGTCTGAGATAGACCAGAGCTCTAATCTGACTTAATTCCCAAGATGTCCAGAGGCATGATTCCTTCCAGGGGGAGACACTCAGGTGAGAATGCCTTGGAGGGCTTACATTCCTGAGCCCTGCCCCAGACCCACTGTATCAACACATCTGTGTGTGAGGGAGAGTATGTGCAGTTTCTAGAAACTCCTCAAGGGACTAAAGCCTGAGGATCATTTCAGGTGCATCCACTGTGGTGACCCGAGGCTAAATAGCAACAGAATATGCCTATTTAGAATTTAGTTTCAATGGGCACGGGGTCAGGGGTGGTGCGGGACAGGGGGAGACTTCTAAGTTCAAGATGGATGAACAAAAGAAAACCTCAAAAACATTATAATTAATACTCTCAGAGAGATAAGATGCTACATTTATTCAAATAAGATAGGATGGTACTTAATTTTAAAAGGAATGGCAACATTGAAAAGTAAACAAAATTCTAAGCGACGGTGCCTTTTAACCCCAAATCTTGGCTTAGCCACATTATCAGTTAGGTATACCTAAAGACATTTTCAGATTTTCAAAGTAAAAAATGAACCAAACGGCAAATAAACACACAAAACAATGTGTCCTTTCTCAGAAGGCTATTGTGTATCAGACCTAGAAACCAACCAGTTCAGATCGGAGCAAAGGGACAAAGAACGGAGAAATCTAGATGGATGTCTTCAGGAAAACAATGGACGGGATATATTTGAACCTATGGAAAATCATAACAAGAGGCATTATATGGAGCTGTGGGAATGTAGGGGAAACCTTGGCCAGAGACTTGGAGAAAGCTAAACAAATAAGAATGAGGCAGGGGCAGCTGGCTGGTTCAGCTGATGGAGGGTTGCGACTCTTGATCTTGGGGTTGTGAGTTCAAGCCCCATGATGGGTGTAGAGATCACTTAAAAATAAAATTTTTTAAAAAAACATTAAATATAAATTCTATTTTAGTTGTAAATGTTTATAGTAAATAAACATTTGGGAGGGGCAGAGAGAGAAGGAGAGAGAGAATCCCAAGCAGGCTCCGTGCTGTCAGCATAGAGCCCGAATGTAGGGCTCGATCTCATGAACCGTGAGATCCTGACCTAAGCCGAAATCGAGAGTCCCCAAAAAAAGAAAAATAAATTAAAAAAAAAAGAATGAGGCAAACACAAAAAATAATGTTAGAAATTAAATGTAATTTTAAAAAAGTAATCAAAAAAAGAAGAGAGAAAAAAGGAAAAAAGAAAGAAAGGAAATGTAATCCAAATACTTCACCTCGCTTAGTTGTGAACAGTATTTCATAGGTATAATAATGGAAACACCGATTATCTATTTCACCAAAAACTGTGATACATTAAAAAATATTTAACGTTTATTTATTTTTGAGAGGCAGAGACAGAGAGACAGAGCATGAGCAGGGGAAGGACAGAGAGAGAGGAAGACACAGAATTCGAAACAGGCGCCAGGCTCCCAGCTGTCAGCACAGAGCTGGATGCAGGGCTCTAACCCACAAACCACAAGATCATGACCTGAGCTGAAGTTGGATGCTTAACCGGCTGAGCCACCCAGGCGCCCTGCAAAAGTGTGATACATTTATTTATTTATTTGTTTATTTATTTATTTTTAATTTTTTTTTAATGTTTTTTATTTATTCTTGAGAGAGAGAGAGAGACACAGAGTGTAAGCGGGGGAGGGGCAGAGAGAGAGGGAGACACTGAATCCGAAGCAGGCTCCAGGCTCTGAGCTGTCAGCACAGAGCCCGACCCGGGGCTCAAACTCACGAATCATCATGATCTGAGCCGAAGTCAGATACTTTACCGACTGAGCCACCCAGGCCCCCCAAAAGCGTGATACATTTGAAAGCTAAGGGAAGGGGTGCTTGGGAGGCTCAGTCGCTTAAGCATCTGATTCTTGATTTCAGCTCAGGTCATGACCTCACGCTTCCTGAGACTGAAACCCACATTGTGCTTTGCATGGACAGCACGGAACCTTCTTGTGATTCTCTCTTGCCCTTGCGTGCTCTCTCTTTCTCTCTCTGAAAATAAATAAATAAACGTAAGAAAACAAAAGGACATAGGAAGGAGGGAAGTGTTAGTTTGAGAGCTAACGCCCCTTTCTGCCACAATGGGAGAAAGTGAAGGGAGAAAGTGAAAGTCAGTGAAGACTGAAGGGATAATAAGTAAAACTGATTATCAAGAGTTAACAGAACATACATGTTATCTAAAAATATAGAGGTAAATGCTAAGAGAAAATGAGAATAATTGAAAGTGGTTGCTGCTAGGGAGTTGGGGCAGGAAGAAAAGGGGAGAGAAGGGAAGAACCAGGAGACTCATGATTTTCTTAGACTTTTAGCCATTGTTTGACTTTTTAAGTTATATGTGTGTATTACTGAATCAAAAGAAAGAAAAAATCATTGCGTCCAAAGGTAAATTCCAAAAATGTTGGACCCCGGGGCACCTAGCTGGCTCAGTCGGTGAAGCATGCGACTCTTGATCTCAGGGTCATGAGTTTGAGCCTCATGTTGGGTGTAGAGGTGACTTAAAAAAGAAGAAGGTTTGACCCAACAGCATCTTTGTTTGGTTGAATATCAGGAAGGAAGGAGCACACATTTGCAGCACACGTGCCAATAAAAGATTTGTGGGGAGAATATGTAAAGAATTCTTTCTTACTCATCAATGAGGGAGGGGGGCTGAATCTAAAAAGAAATGGATAAAAGATATAAACAGAAATCATGAACAGTCCACAGATCTATGAAAAATGTCTCACTAGAAATCAGAGACACAAATAAAATAAAATAAAATACCATTAATAAAAATAAAATATCATTTTTTTCTTTTTTTGCCTTTTGCTTTTTTCTTTTTTGATATGATTTTAACATTTTATGGTGTAGTCCTCTTTATTTTTGAAGTTTATTTTCTTTTGAGAGAGAGTGAGCGCAAGAGGGGGAGGGGCAGAGAAGGAGGGAGAGAGGGAATCCCAAGCAGGCTCTGCACAGCCAGCACAGAGCCGGACGCAGGCCTTGAATCCACTAGCCATGAACTGAAGTCAGAGGATCAACCAATTGAGCCACGCAGGCGCCCCTTTTTGGGGCTTTTTAAAACAATGACATTTTAATTTTGTTTTGCCATCTTTTCCTTCTGCTAGTAGGGAATTCATATACACTTTTACATTCTTTTAGTAGCCAGGTATACATAAGAAAGTGTGGAGATAGTATCTTAACACTCTTTTTGAAAAAAAGCCAAGGATCTTGTGTATTTGTCCAGTATTTTAGTTTTGTGGTTAACTCTACAAATTACGTATTATGATAATTAATTATAATATACAGTACATATTCAGATTTCCTATATATTTACAGATTTCTTCGCTATTTCTTTTTGCGTTTCCGTTTTCTTCTTCCTGAAGTACAGGAGGAGACACTGTCAGTACCCCACCCAGATCTCTCTCCCTGGGTTGGTGCGCCCACTCCTGTAGCTGCAGTGAGTGTGGTCTGCCCAAACCTCACAGCCCTGCCTTGAGGACGGAGTGCCAATGACTACTAGCCAATGATGGGAGGGCTGGGACATAAGGCCAGCCCCCTTGCATCAGAGTGGGACAACTCGGAAGGGCCATTTGTGCTCCAGAGCTCCCCGTGGGATTAGTCTGTTGGTGGACTTCAGCTGACTCTTGCTTCCCTCATTTCCTTCCTAAGGTGTCTCCTGAGAGTACTATCTCAATAAATCGCTTGCAGGAGAACCCCAACACAGGCTCTGTTCTGAAGGATTCTGACCCCACGACGGCATCCTTTGTATGTGTCTACTCTTTACCATTTTCCCCATTTTGTTTCTCTGAAGCTGTTGATTTCCTCCTTCTTCTTGAAAAGAAGGTATTTCTTTTCCTCTTGGCCCTTTAAAGAGATCATTTTATTTATTTATTTTTTTAACGTTTATTTAGTTTTTTGAGACAGAGAGAGACAGAGCATGAACGGGGGAGGGTCAGAGAGAGGGAGACACAGAATCTGAAACAGGCTTCAGGCTCCGAGCTATCAGCACAGAGCCCGACGTGGGGCTCGAACTCATGGACCACGAGATCATGACCTGAGCTGAAGTCGGACGCCCAACTGACTGAGCCACCCAGGCGCCCCTAAAGAGATCATTTTAAATAAACATGTGAGAAGATGTTCAGTATCATCAATCATTAAGGAAATGCAAATCAAAATCACAAAGAGATACCACTTCAAATCCACTAAAATGGTTATAATGAAATAGATGGGCAATAACAAGTGTCAGCAAGGATTTGGAGTAATTGGAACCCTCACTTATTATTGATGGGGATGTAAAATAGTGCAGCTATTTTGGAGAACAGTATGGCTGTTCATCAAAAATTTTGACATAGGGGGCGCCTGGGTGGCTCAGTCAGTTGAGCGCTCGACTTCGGCTCAGGTCATGATCTCACAGTCCGTGAGTTTGAGCCCTGCATCGGGCTCTGTGCTGATAGCTTGGAGCCTGGAGCCTGCTTCAGATTCTGTGTTTCCCTCTCTCTCTGTCCCTCCCCCACACGCGCTCTGTCTCTCTCTGCCTCTCAAAAATAAAGAAAAATAATTTTTAAAAAATTTTAAAAATGTTGACATAGAGTTATCATATGGTCCGGCAATTCCATCCCTAAATATCTATTTCAAGAGAAATGTCCACACAAAAACTTTTATGCGAATGTTTATAGTACCATTATTCATAACAGCCAAAAAGTGGAAACAGCTTAAATGTTCATCAACTGATGAATGGATAAACAAAATGTGATATATCCATACAATGGAATGCTATTCAGCAGAAAGAAAGAAAGAAAGAAAGAAAGAAAGAAAGAAAGAAAGAAAGAAACTATTGATCCATACAACATGAAAGCAGGCTAACTGAAAGAGCTTAGACTCAAAGACCACATATAGTGTGATTCCATTTATATGAAATATTCAGAACAGGGAAATCTGTAGAGACAGAAAGCAGACTGGTAATCGTTTGGGGCTGGAGGAAGAGAGGAGAGACTGGGAAGTGACAGCTAGTGGATGTGGGATTCCTTTTAGGCGGGATAAAAATGTCCTAAGGTTGATTGTACTAATAACTGTATAACCCCATGACTATACTAAAAACATTGAATTGTGTACGTACTTTTTTTTTTGTTTGTTTGTTTTATTTTGAGTGGGGAAGGGGCAGAGGGAGAGGGAGAGGGACAGAGAGAGAATCCCAAGCAGGCTCTGTACGCTCAGTGCAAAGCCTGATGTGGGGCTTAAACTCACAAACTGTGCGATCATGACATGAGCCAAAGTCAGACAGTTAACCGAGAGAGCCACCCAGGTGCCCCTCAAATTGTGTACTTTAAATGGGTGAATCATATGGCATGTGAACTATATTTCAGTAAAGCTACTTACAAAAAGATATTAATCTAGCAATTGAATTCCTTGGTATTTACCCAAATGAATTCAAAACTTATGTCAACACAAGAACCTGAACAAAGATGTTTATAACAGTTTTATTCATAATTGCCCAAGCTGGGACACAACCAAGATGCCCAAACCAGGAAGCAACCAAGAGGATAAATAAACAGTGGTACATCCAGACAGTAGAATATTATTCAGCACTAAAAAGAAATGAGCTATCAAGCCATGAAAAGACATAGGGGACTTTTAAATGCTTATTGCTAAGAGAAAGAAGCCAATCTGAAAAGGCCGTATACTGTATGATTCTCACTATCTGACATTCGGGAAAAGGCAAAGAAAGCTATGGAGACAGGAAAAGGATCAGTGGTTGCTACGGATTGGGAGAGGGAGAGATGAACAGGCGGAGCAGAGGATTTTTAGGGCAATGAAACAACTCTGTAACCTACAATGGTGGACACATGTCATTGTACATTTGTCAAAACCCATAGAATGTTCAACACCAAGAGCGACCTCTAATGTAAACGTGGACTTTCGGTGACAATGACGTGTCCTTTCAGGGTTGTCAGTTGTAACAAATGCACCACCCTGGGCTCATGTGGAATACATGGGAACTCTGTACTGTCTGTTTGGTTTTGTTGTGAACCTAAAGCTGCTCTAAAAAGAAAATCTATTTTGAAAAAAAGAAACGAAAAAAGTGACAAGCACTTATATTTTTAAGAAAAAGATATTTTGCCACCTTCTGGTTTCCATAATTGCTATGAGAAATCTACTGACTATCTAATTGTAGTTTCTTTGTAGGTGACCTGACCATTTTCTGTGGTCTTTTAAAAAGATACTCTTAGATAAGCTCTATGTCAGCAGCTCCGCAATTCACTGCACTGCGTCCAGATGTTGGCTTCTTTTTGTTTGTCTTATTTCCTGCAGCTGCGAATCTGGTCTGTTTCAGTACATAGAAGTCTCTTAGCCATTCAATGATATCACCCTTCCATCCTCTCTAGCCTTTCCTTCTGGAGTTCTGATGGACATATGCTGGACCTTCCCATTCTACCTTTCTTGTTTTGTAACCTTCTCTTCATATTTTCTATCTCCTTGCCTCCCTGTCTTGCCATTCTGGATCATTTTCCTCTTCATCTTTGTGTAATCTATTTAACCTTTTCATTAAGTTTTTTTTTCCTTCACTTTTCGAGACAATTGTAGATTCACATGCACTTTTTTTTAATGTTTATTTTTGAGAGAGACAGAGAGTGCGCGCGCGCACGCGCGCACGAGTGGGGGTGGGGCAGAGAGAGAGAGGGAGACCCAGATTCCAAAGCAGGCTTCAGGCTCTGAGCTGTCAGCACAGAGCCCCACGCGGGGCTCAAACTCATGAACCGCGAGATCATGACCTGAGCTGAAGTCGGATGCTTGACTGACTGAGCCACCCAGGCGCCCCAATTTCAGGATTTCCCTGTACCAGTGATTTCCTTTGTCTCTCATTGTTTTGCTTTTTCAACAGGGACGTCTACAGCAGCTAGCCCGTCTGTGTCCACCGCATGTGGGGGCGGGGGGGCAAATATCTTTCCTCTTTCGTTGCACAAATTCCCAGAGCAGGACCACGGCTGAGTACGGGAAGTGCACCTGAGGAGCTTCATCTACACCTGATCGTGACCTGGGAGATGAAATTCTGGACTTTGAGCTGATGCTGTAATGGAAAAAGACTTTGGGGGACCTTGGAAAAAAGAGTGAATGTATTTTGCATGAGATCCGGACGTGAATTTGGCGGGGGGGGGGGGGGGGGGGGCGAACGTGGACTGTGGGCAGCAGCTTCTAAAGAGGCCCTTAGTGATCCCACCCACAAGCGTTCCTGTGTCCCTCCTTGAATGTGGGCCGCAGAACCTAATACCCTTCCCGACATCAAGAGCACCTGAGCAAGGCATTCCAGACCCAGACGTCGTGGTTCGATGCATAGCCCTGGGCAGCAGGTTCCCCAAGCCAGCAGGGCTGACGGACAGCGGGCCGTGGCATCTCCAGCGGCTCCCGAGACCCACGCTGCCCTGGCTCTCCCCAGCCTCTCTGCCTGCGGCTTCACGCATCCTGACGTCCTCCCTGGGCCTATCTGCTCTTCCTGCTCTCGCAGTCCCTGCGAGAGCACTACCTCCCTAGGCCGCAAGCTCCACACTCTCCCACAGAAACCTCACACTCCGCAGGGACCTGAGGAGGAAAGCAGTCGCGGTCACCTTGGAAGTGTCAGGAAAGGAAAACATTCTGATTTTTCAGGGACCCTAGCTCTCCTTAGAGCCCAGGATCCTCATCTCTGGAGGTGGGGACGGGCGCTGGCCCCTCCACGACGTTGCCACGTCCTTAGTCACCGCCCTTCTGGACAGACCTGCTGCTGCTGTGCCGGCGTCTGTGTCCATAGCCTGTTCCTAATGCGAAGGTCGTGCTGGGAGACTGCTGATTGACAGCTGGAGCTCCTTTGGGGCT
Source organism: Panthera onca (assembly GCF_046562875.1). NCBI lineage: Eukaryota > Metazoa > Chordata > Mammalia > Carnivora > Felidae > Panthera > Panthera onca. Next base: position 40,623,519 of record NC_138341.1, read on the forward strand.
CATTAGGGGAAGCTGGGTGGGGATCCTGACAATTGAGCTCTCTCCTGCCAACCCCAGACCCAGGCAGCAGGCAGGGAGCAGGGGGGACAGGGGGCAGATCTCCCTGGGCTGGATGTCCCCTGCATCCTGCCAGTTCGAGGCCCAGCTGTGCCCACGGCTGAGGGGGAGGCTGCACCCCTAAAGGCCCAGCACTGGACTGGAATATTTGCAAGTGCCGTGCCTCCTTCCCGTGGGTGTCCTCAGAGCCCCGCCATATGCCCTTCGCTGCTTTCCATTCTAGAGCCCCGCAGGCTACTCAACACCACTTCCAGACTCTTCTTCCCCCACTTCCTGGGCTCGTGACACACTGGCCTGGCTGTCATCATTATGACATGTTGATTTAATCTCCAAAGAGCTCTTTATGAACCATAGTGCTAAAAACTATATGTAGACTCTACGTCCACATCTCTATTCATAGCATAGGCTAATTTTCTATTTCTGTGTATACCCTTTTATGTTGTTCAAATATTTTTAAAAGTTTATTTATTTTGAGAGAGAGGGAGAGAGAGAAAGAGAGCAGGGGAGGGGCGGGAGAGAGGGAGAGACAGACAGAATCCCAAGCAGACTCTGAGCTGTCAGCACAGAGCTGACACAAGCGGGGTCTGAGATCAAGCGGGGCTCAAACCCATGAACCATGGTATCATGACTTGAGCTGAAACCAAGAGTGAGATGCCTAACTGACTGAGCCACCCAGGCACCCCTTGTTCAAATATTTTCGTATCTCTTTAGTTACTTTCAAAATCAGGAAAAAATAATAGAGATTTCCAATTTGGAATGTGATTATTTTCTCTCCTGGTGATCAAGTACAAGTACTCCAGAGGCTGGCTGATAGTACTTGGATCCCTGTCCTGAGTAACCTTGAGCAAGATACTTAATCTCTCCATTGCTTTAGAATCCTCACGTGGAAAATGGAGTGAATAACCGTCCCTCCCTCAGGGGGCTGCTGTGAAGATTAAATAAGTCAATGAGTTTGAAGTGCTTATTGATACATAGTTAGTCTTAAAAGAGTATTTGTTAAATAAAAATGGAAAATTCATGGGACTCCTGGCTGGCTCAGTTGGTAGAGCATGTGACTCTTGATCTTGGGGTTGGGAGTTCCAGTCCCACATTGGGTGGAGAAATTACTTAAAAATGGAATCTTAAAAAAAAAAAAACACACAACAGAATCAGGGGAGCCTGGGTGGCTCAGTTGATTAAGCGTCCAACTTTGGCTCAGGTCATGATCTCACGGTTCATGAGTTTGAGTCCCGTGTCAGGCTCTGTGCTGACGGCTCAGAGTCTGGAGCCTGCTTTGGATTCTGTGTCTCCCTCTTTCTGTCCCTCCTCCGCTCGTGCTCTGTCTCTTTCTCAAAAATAAATAAAACGTTTAAAAAAACATTTTTTTTAAATTAAAAAAAAACATCAGCTCAGCTGTCTGTGGAAGGCTGGTGAGTCACAGGGCCAATGACTCCCATCTCTGCCACTGCTCTGATCCTCCCCCCTGTGGCCCCTTCTCCCTAAGGTCAGGATGTCAGAATTTGCATTAGTTCCAGTTACTGCTCCAAGCCATTGGTCCAAGACCCTGCCCAGTCCGTAGGCCCCTGCAGGTCCCACGCACCTTCGTCAACCTCTGCCTGTGAATTCTGCCCTGACAACAACGAGGGCCTGTGGACAGGCCACCCACGATGTGGCTCTCTGACTTCCCAGTTCAATGAATCCCACCAGGATTCCTGTCCCTCCAGGGCCATCTTGGAGCCATAGGACCGTTCTGACCTTGAACCCAGACTGCAACCACCTGATCCGCCAAGAGCACCACGCCAGTCCGTTAGCCCAACCAGGTATGCTGGTCCCGCACTGTGGAGCATGGCTTAGGACCAAGTCCCAGCCTTCTTGCCTTGCTGAGTGTGAAGCAAGGAGCTCCTCTCTCTGCTAGTGAAGCCCTAGCAGGGGCTAGGTCACCCCTCTCTGCTAGTGAAGCCAGTGGTTCCCTCCTGAGGGCCCGCCACTGACATCATTCTCTTTCAGCGCCCCCACCCCTGTCATCACCACACACGTCTGCTTGTCTTGGGATAGAGAAGTTGAGTATTCACCCAATACTTGACTGTGGCTGAAGGGTCTGCTTCTAAGCTTTCTCAAGTTGTTGTATCAGGGTTGTTTTTCTGAGGGTCTCAGTTCCTCACTGGGTGTTGACTAGAGGCCTGCCATAGCTCTTTGCCATGTGGACCTCTCCACTGGGCAGCTCCTAAGGCAACTGGCTTTCCCTAGAGCAAGCGAGTGAGAGCGCCAGAAGGAGTCCCCAGGAAAGAAGTTTGAGTTGTTTTGTAACCTGTGATACAGCGAGAAATATATATTTGGCCTTTGTCCCCAGTGCCTGACACGGAGCTCCTAAATCTCAGGGAACTTCCTGTTAGCAAACATGAGAGCATCTTTTGCCCTAATGAGGCAACTCTTAGCAGACCTCTGGATAGCTTCAGGATGAATGCTGGTCACCAGAAAGACAAAGGTATGATTAGGTGGTTGGAACTTTCAGCCCTGCTTCCTCCTCCAACTCCCTCCTCCCCAAACTTTGGGTAAGGGAAAGGGGCTGGAGATTAAGTTAATCACCAACTGCCAATGATGTTTTTAAAAATGTTTGTTTGGGGCGCCTGGGTGGCTCAGTCGGTTAAGCGGCCGACTTCAGCTCAGGTCACGATCTCGCAGTCCGTGAGTTCGAGCCCCGAGTCCGGCTCTGGGCTGATGGCTCAGAGACTGGAGCCTGCTTCCGATTCTGTGTCTCCCTCTCTCTCTGCCCCTCCCCCATTCATGCTCTGTCTCGGTCTCAAAAATAAATAAAACGTTAAAAAAAAAAAAATTAAAAAAAAAAATAAAAAATAAAAAAATAAAAATGTTTGTTTGTTTGTTTATTGAGAGAGAGAGAATAAGTGAGTACACACGAGCACCTGCAAGCCAGGGAGGGGCAGAGAGAGAGAGAGAGGGAGAGAGAGAATTCCAAGTAGGCTCTGCACTGTCAGAGCAGAGCCCGACTTGGGGCTCGATGCCACAAACCATAAGATGGTGACCTGAGGCTACAACAAGAGTCTGAGGCTTAACTGACTGAGCCAGCCAGGTGCCCCTCAGCTGCCAGTGATTTAGTCAACTATGCCCACATAATGAAATTTCCATAAAACCCCAAAATGATAGAGTTTAGAGAGCTTCCAGGATGCTGATAACATTGAGGTGCCAGGAAGGTGGCACACCCAGAGAAGGCATCGAAGCTCTGAGACCCTTCCGCCATACCTTGCCTCAGGCACCGCTTCCATTTGGCTGTTTCTGAGTAGTATTTAAAAAAAAAATTTTTTTTTTACATTTATTTATTTTGAGAGAGAGAGCAAGCAGGGTAGGAGCAGAGAGAGAGAATCCCAAGCAGGCTCTGCGCTGGCAGCACAGAGCCTGATGTGGGGCTCAAACTCACGAACCACGAGATCATGACCTGAGCTGAAATCAAGAGCTGAGCTCAACCAACAGAGCCACCCAGGCACCCCTCTGAGTATTCTTCTTAATAATAATTTGATGATAGTAAGTAAAGTGTTTCCCTGAATCCTGTGAGCCATTCTAGTAAGTTACACAAACTGACAAGCTTGTTTATCAGAAATGCAGATGGCAACCTGGGACTTGTGACTGATATCTGAGGCCAGGGGGAGGGCGAGAGAGTCTTGTGGGACTTAGCCCTTAACCTGTGTGGTCTGTGCTAACTCTGGGTAGTTAGTGTCAGAAATGAATTAAATGTAGGACACCCAGCCGGTCAGAGAGATTGTTGGTGTGGAAAAAACTCACACATTTGGTGTCAGAAATGTTGTGACTAAAAATGGCTCAAAATTGAATCTTGGTTAGCAGAGAAAAGAAATCAAAGGCATAGAGTTTGGAAAGGAGGAGATAAAACTGTTTCTATTATCAGATAACGCGACGGTCTGCATAGAAAATCCCAAGGTCTCGACAAAAAAAACTCCTTAAACTAATAAGTAAATTTAGCAAGGTCACAGGATACAAGGCCAATACACAAAAGGAAATCATATTTGTATATGCTAGCAATGCACAAGTGGAAACCAAAATATACAAAGAAATTAATACCATTTATAATACGAAAAAATGAAATGCTTAGGTATAAATCTAATAACACATGCCCAGGAAAACTACACCCTGATGAAACTCATCAAAGAAGATCTAAGTAAATGGAGGAGAGTGCCTGGCTTGCTCAACTGGTAGAGCACATGACTCTTGATCTCAGGGTTATAGGTTCAAGCCCCACATTAGGCGTAGAGATTATTCAAAAATAAAGTTTTTTTAAAAATGGGGAAACATACCATGTTCATGACCTGGCATGCTTAACACAGTAAAGATGTTAGTTCTCCCTAAATCCATTAAACTCAATTCCAACAAAAATCCCATTAAGGTTTTTCGTAGACATAGATGAGATGATTCTGAAGTTGATAGAAAGGGGTGCCTGACTGTCTCAGTTGGTGGAGCATGAGACTCTTGATCTCGGGGTTGTGAATTCAAGTCCCACATTGGGTATAGAGGTTACTTAAAAATAAAATCTTTTGAAAAAATAAAATAAATAAAATTGATATGTAAAGGCTAGGAATAGCTAAAAATCTTTTTTTTGAAATAGCTAACATAATCTTGGAAAAGAAGAGTGAAATTGAAGAAATTATACAACCTGCTTATTTATTTAGTCATTTATTTTTAAAGTTTATTTATTTATTTTGAGAGAGAGTGAGCATGAGCAGGAGAGGGGCAGAGAGAGGAGAGAGAAAATCCCAAGCAGGCTCCATGCTGTCAGCACAGAGCCTGATGCAGGGCTCGATCTCACAAACTGTGAGATGATGACCTGAGCCAAAATCAGGTGCCCCATATTGTTTGTTTGTTTGTTTGTTTGTTTGTTTAAAATGTTTATTTATTTTGAAGGGGGGTGGGGAGAGAGAGAGGGGGACAGAGGATCTGAAGAAGCAGGCACTGTGCTTACAGCAGACAGCCCAACTCAGGGCTTGACCTCACAAACCGCAGGATGGTGGCCTGACCCAAAGTCGAATGTTTAACTGACTGAGCCACCCAGGTGCCCCTATACAACCTATTTTAAAGCTAAAGTAATCTTGGGGTGTCCAACTCTTGATTTCAGCTCAGGTCATGATCTCACCATTTATGAGATTGAGCCCTGTGTTGGGCTTTGTGCTGACAGCTTAGAGTCTGCTTGGGATTCTCTCTCTCCCTCTCTCTCTCTCTCTCTCTGCCCTTCCCTTGCTCTGTCTCTCCAAATAAATAAATCCCTCCCCCCCCCCCCAAAAAAAAGAAACTAAAGTAATCAAGGGGTGCCTGGCTGGCTCAGTCGATAGAGCATGTGACTCTTGATCTCAGTGTTGTGAGTTCAAGCCCCATGTTGGGTGTAGAGATTACGTAAAATAAAATCTTAAAAGAAAAAAAAAGCTAATGTAATCAATACATTGTGCTATTGGTGAATGTTTAGATGCGCAGACCAATGAAATAGGACAGAGAGTTCAGAAATATATCCACAGAAACATGGAGATTTGATTTTTGACATTGGTGCAATGGAGAAAGGATAATCTTTTCAACAAATAATATTGGAACAATTCTAATCCATAAACAAACAGAAAACACACTTTGACTTAAACTTCATGCCTTATTTTATTTTAAAGATTTTTTAAAAGATTCTATTTTATTAAAAAAATTAATGTTTACTTATTTATTAATTGTTTTGAGAGAGAGCCAGGGGACTAATTGGGAGGGGCAGAGACAGGGGGAGAGAGAATCCCAAGCAGGCTCCAGACTGTCAATGCAGAGCCCAACTCAGGGCAGAACCCATAACCATGAGATTATGCCCTAAGCTGAAATCAAGTCAGATGCCCAACTAATTGAGCCACCAGGCGCCCCTAAAGATTTTATTTTTGAGGGGCGTCTGGGTGGCTCAGTCAAGCGTCCAACTTCAGCTCAGGTCGTGATCTTGCGGTCCATGAGTTTGAGCCCCATGTCAGGTTCCGTGTTGACAGGTCAGAGGCTGGGATCTGCTTCAGATTCTGTGTCTCCCTCTCTCTCTGCTCCTCCCCTGCTCACTCTCAGTCTCTCTTTCTCTCTCTCAAAAATAAACATTAAAAACAATTAAAAAAATTTTTTTGAGTAATCTCTACACCCAACTTGGGGCTCAAACTCAACAACCCAGAGATAAAGAGTCACATCTCCACCAACTGATCTGGCCAGGTGCCTGCCTGGTGCCTTACTTTAAGAAATCTGTGTATTTAATTTATTTTGTGTGTGTGTGAAAGAGAGTGCATTGTGTGATAGCTGGGGAGGGACAAACGGAGGGAGAGAGAGAATCCCAAGCAGGCTGATGGAGCCTGATGCGGGGCACAAACTCATGAACCATGAAATCATGCCCTGAGCCAAAATCAAGAGTCAGACACTTAGCTGACCGAGCCACCCAGGTGCCCCCTCATGCCTTATTTTTAAAAATTAAGTCAAAATCTGGGGCGCCTGGGTGGCTCGGTCAGTTAAGCGTCCGACTTCGGCTCAGGTCATGATCTCACGGTCCGTGAGTTCGAGCCCCGCGTCGGGCTCTGTGCTGACAGTTCAGAGCCTGGAGCCTGTTTCAGATTCTGTGTCTCCCTCTCTCTCCGCCCCTCCCCTGTTCATGCTCTGTCTCTCTCTGTCTCAAACATAAATAAACGTTAAAAAAAAAAATTAAGTCAAAATTGAGGCACCTGGGTGGCTCAGTTGGGTAAGCATCTGACTGCAGGCCATGATCTCACAGTTCGTGAGTTCGAGCCCCATGTCGGTCTCTGTGCTGACAGCTCAGAGCCTGGAACCTGCTTCCAATTCTGTGTCTCCCTCTCTCTCTCTGCCCCTTGCCTGCTTGTGCTCTGTCTCTCTCTCTCTCAAAAATAAACAAACATTAAAAAAATGCTTTAAAAAGTTAAGTCAAAATTGATTATAGGGGCATTAAAAACATTTGTGCATCAGAGGACATGAATAGATATTTCTCCAAAGAAGGCAAGAAGACAAACAAATTGCCAATAATGACAGAAAAAGATGTTCAACATCATCAGTCATTAGGAAAATGTAAATGAAAAACACAATGAGATACTACTACACACCCACTTAGGATGAAGATTGTTTGTTTATTTATAAAGAGAGAGAGGGAGCAAATGAGCGAGGGGCAGAGAGAGAGAGAAAGAGAGAGAGAATATCATGAAGAGCAGAGAGAGAGAGAGAAAAGGAGGGAGAAGCAAGGCTCGTGTTTTCTCCAAAGTAGGGCTGGAGCTCACCTGATGTGGGACTTGAACTCACAAAGCGTGAGATCATGACCTGAGCCAAAGTCAGATGAGCCACCCAGGCACCAGAGAAAAAGGAATTCTTATACCTTGCTGGTACAAATGTAAAATGGTGCAGCCACTGTGGAAAAACAGTTTATTCTTCAAAAAGTTAAACAGAATTACCACATGACCCAGCATTTCTGCTGACTCAAAAGAATTGAAAACGAGTACTCAAGCAAATATTTGTACATATATACTGTATTCATAGCAGCATTACTCATAACAGCCAAAAGATGGAAACAACCCAAATATCCATCAATGGATGAATAGATAACTAAATTGTGGCATATATAAGTGACAGGGTATTTTCAGTCATAAAAAGAAATGACATTTTTTTACCTTTTTTTTTTTTTAAGTAAACCCTACCCCCACTATGGGGCTCGAACTCACAGCTCTATGATCAAGAGTCGCATGCTCTACCAACGGAGTCAGCCAGGTGCCCTAAAAGGAATGAAATACTGACACATGCTACAACATGGATGAACCCTGAAAACATGCTAAGTAACAGAAGACGTATTGTTTGATTTTATTTTATGCAATGTCAAGATAGGTAAATCCATAGAAACAGAAATCAGATAGATGGTTGTGGTTGCTAGGGGTTGCAGGGAGGGGAAAATCAGTATAGGTTTTTTCTTTTTCTTTCTCTCTTTTTGGAGAACTGAAATGTTTTGGAACTAGATAGAGGTGGTGGTTTCATAATATTGTGAATATACTAAAAGCCACTGAACTGTATACTTTATTTTTTAAGCTTATTTATTTATTGAGAGAGAGAGAGAGAGAGAGAGAGAGAAAGAATGAGCAGGGAAGGAGCAGAGAGAGAGAGAGGGAGAGAATCCCAAGCAGGCTTCATGCTGTCAGCACAGAGCCCAGTGCAGGGCTTGAACTCCCAAACCGTGAGGCCATGACCTGAACCCAAATCAAGAGTTGGACAATTAACCAACTGAGCCACCCAGGTGCCCCTGAACTGTGTACTCTAAAATGGTTAACTTTATTTTATGTGAATTTAAGCTCAATAAAAATTAATTGTATAGTTCTTGGATGATGTAACAGAATTTCGTGGTAAAATAAATTTGTAGATATAAACATATAAAGTAAAACCATAAAACTTTTAGAAGAGAACATTGGAGACAATCTTGGTGACCTGGGGTTAGGCAAAGAATTCTTAGCCATGATACTGAAGGAATGATCCATTAAAGGAAAAAACATTGAACTTCATCAAAACTAAAAACCTTTGCTCTGTGAAAGACACAATTAGGAAAATGGAAAGATAAGCCAGCGGGAAAAATTATTTGTACGTCATGTATGTGATAAGGGCTTGTGTCTAGAATATATGAAGAACTGAACTGAGTAAACAAACAACCCAATTAAAATATGGGCAAAGTAGGCATGTCACCAAAGAAGATATGTAAATATCTCACAAGCATATGAAGATGCTGAATATCATTAGCTAATCTGGAATAGTAAATTAAAACCACATTGAGATACCATTACATGCCCATCCAGATGGCTATAATGAAAAGAACTGCAGGGATTAGGCCACTTTGCAGGTATGTCTATTACCAATACACTTTGGGAGACGGAGAAGTGTCCACTGGGTAACACAAACCTCAATGCATCTACTCCGAACTGGACTTTGGCCAGAACTCCATTTATTGCCATTTATGACCTGACCCCTAGATGCTCCTATTCTTCTTTTTTAAAAAAGATTTTATTTTTAAGTAATCTCTACACCCAATATGGGGCTTGAACCCACAAGCCGAGATCAAGAGTTTCACATTCCACCGACTGAGGCCCCCAGGAACCTCCTATATGTTCCTATTCTAACAAGGGACCGTGATTACATTTTGGGTCTCAGGTCATCAAAGTCAACTGGGAGTCTGTGGCCAGTGGTCCTCAAAATGTTTGGGTATTTTCCTTTTCCCAATGCCCAATGACCCAAGCAAATAGCCATAAGTCCCTCTGGGAGTAGGCCAGAAGGAATCATTACACATTCAAGTGCCACATGTTACAGGGTCCTTCAATCCTGGAGTTCTAGACTCTTCTTCAATCAGCGGGTTCCGGTTTTGAAAACTGACTTTGGGTAGCAACTGGACAAGGCAGTGTGACTTTTTATTGGAGCAACTGCTCTTAGCTTCATCATCATGACCCTTGATGTTTCCTCTCGCTCCATGGTTCAATTTGAATAGTACCCTTGTTGGCTAACCGACTATTTTGCCTGTGGTTATGCCAAGTTCTATTAACTGCCTCCATAACTCTCCTCCACCCTGACCCTGCTGGCTGCCACTTCAGTCTTGCTGCTCACTGTGATAATTGCAGCCCCCTGGCTTCAAGCAGTTAAGCACTGCCACTCTTTCCATATTGCTTTGGAGTCCTCTCTGGCCACTGCAGGGGAGGAGAATGGGTCCACAAGGGAAATGATGGAGGCAGCTTTGATACGAGGCAGTCGGGCCCCAGACACCACACTTTTACCCAATTCCCACTACTGCCTGCGAAACCTAGAAAATAAATATTAAAATGACCCCTTGGGAGCCTGCAAGGGCTGAGGGCTGGGCACGGGGCTGCCTTTGCATTTCGTGTTGATCCACTGCCCCCACGTGGCCACAGCCCAAACTTCATCTTCGTTGGTTCCCCAACAGTGGCCTACCCTTCAGATTCTGGCCCCTGCTATAAAGACCCTCCAACATCACCCTGATGGGAAGCATACCCCCGCTGGCCTCAGAAGGCACTGTGTGGCTTTGGACTGGGTACTTACCCTCCTGGGCCTCATTTCCCTCCTTTCTAAAATAGGGGGATGATAGCAAAGTAAGTGAAATGATGAAATAAATTAATACAACTAAATTCCTGGATCAATAAGGGCCCAATAAAGATAAGCTCTGGTGCTGTAATGCTCAGAGGGGCGCCTGACTGGCTGGGTCGGTGGAGCATGTGACTCTCTATCTCCAGGTGGTGAGTTCGAGCCCCACAATGAGTGTAGAGGTTACTAAAAAAAAATTATTTTTTTAAATTAGGGGCACCTGGGTAGCTCAGTTGGTTGAGTGTCCGATTTCGGCTCAGGTCACGATCTCATGGTTTGTGAGTTCGAGCCCTGCATGGGGCTCTGTGCTGGCAATGTGGAGCCTGCTTGGTATCCTCTCTCTCTGCCCCTCTCCCACTCTCACTGTCTCTCTCTTAAAATAAATAAATCTTTCTTAAAAAATTTTTTAATGTTTATTTATTTTTGAGAGAGAGAGAGAGACCTAACATGAGCAGGGAGGGGCAGAGAGGGAGACACGGAATCTGAAGCAGGCTCCAGGCTCTGAGTTGTCAGCACAGAGCCTGACGCAGGGTTCAAACTCATGAGCTATGAGATCATGACCTGACCCGAAGTCGGATGCCCCACCAACTGAGCCACCCAAGTGCCCCTCAAAATAAATAAATATTAAAAAAAGACTTTTAATTTAAAAATCAGTAGATAAATCAGGTGGCAACTGTCACCGTCCTACCTGTGCTACAGTGGGTGAACTGCGAAGTCAGCTGCCAATGTTGGGGCTCAGCCTTCAACAGTAGGCCATCCCCTTTTCGAGGTTCCTTGACAAATGCTCCACTAGATTAGCTTGGTTCTTGCTGGCTTGACTCAGATCACTGCTGAGTAAAAGGTGTAGACATTGCTGAGATAATGGGAGGCCTGGCTCAGACCGTGATTTGGAGATTCAGAAGTCCCTCACTAGAGAATGCTCTACTGCTCTCAACGCTGGAAGGACCTTCGTCCCAGGCTGGGGTCATAGAAGTATGTGTTCTCCCCAAACCTTTCCTTCCTGGACCAGTTGTGTGAGACCACCAGGTGCCTTCCGGGACAGGATTTCTGCCCTTAACACAGCCAGCCTGGGCCGGAGCGGGGATTCAGTCCCAGACCTGACTCTCCCCAAGGTTGGCCCTGTCACTAGAGCAGAGCCTCCCTGCCTCCTTGTCAACACAGAGCCCATTCATGGGCACTGATCGCCAGCCTCGTAGACCCAGAAAGGGAGCCCTGCCCCTGCTCACCTACCCCCATCACTGCTACAGTGATCCCTTCAACCACAGACACAAGCAGAAATGTATCATGAGCTGCGGCCTCTCGTTCCCAGCAATTAGCCAAGCTTGTCCATCTTGAGGACAGAAGAGACAGCTGGAAGACCAGGCTGGTAATTGAAGAAGGCGTAGGTGAAGGGCCACGACTCAAATGTTCCTAATGGGCGATGACCTCCAGCCTGCAGAATGCTAGATTTTGGAAACAATGTTCAAATAATAGTGTAAAGGCCACCAGTTTAATTCCTAATCCTGAGAAAGAAATTTATGTGTATTCCTGGGCCAGAGTTTATAAAAGTTATCAAGTGGCTTTAAGTGTCTATCCCAAAATTTTCCCAAGGATGGCTTTCTAAATGTTCCCAGAGAGACTTTTCTGAGCTCTTGGCTCCTCTGAATTTGCCATAGTAAAGATAAGGCAGAGATTTTGAAGGGGTTAGAGAAGGACATTAGAAGAACAAATCATCTTGTGTTTTCTAGAAATGTCCTAATTTTAATTTACCGTCATATCAGATATCATGCCAGATGGATTTCATTCTGTCCGATTTGAGTCAGACCACCTGGGTCAGGATCTTGGCTCTGGCAGTGACGAGACCTGGAAAATTTATTTGATCTGCTGTCTTAGTGTTAAGCATTCCCCAGCAGCAGGGCGGTGGCCAGCGGCCCTGCAAGGATCATCACTTCAGCTGCGGGGCTGGCCAGCCACACCTCCACGGGCTGGGCTGAAGGAGACGCTGAGCACACGGGGTCAGACAGGATGTTTGTTACCTACACGGGCAGCAAAAGCAAAGTCAGCGTGACACCAGCTCCTTGTGTCCCGAGTCCCACAGGATGGCACCGAGCTGGGACCCAGATAGCAGATGGCACAGGCAGGGAGCCACTCTGCTGTGCAGAAGCCAAGTGTCACCTCTAGCCTAGCAGCTTTATGGACTTAGGCGGCGGCCTGCAGACGTCTTGTGGAAGCAGGGAGAAGGGGAAAGTGCTGCACTTCGGGCACCAGGAAAAGGGACGAGAAATGGCCCCGCAGCAGGCTTCGGGAAGATAGGGAGGTGGGTGAGAATCGGCCCCAGGGCAGCGGCCCACTAGGCCACTTCTCCCCAGCTGCTCTAGGAGGAATCGCTGGGCGCTGGGCGGGCCACGGCCCCTGTGCCAGACTGCCTATGTGGACATGTGCAAGGTCGCTGGGTGCCAGGGCAGAGCTGCTCTCCTAAACTTACCCTCATCGTCTGTAAGATGGGGATATTAGGGATATCTAACATCACGGGGCAGCTGGCTGCAGTTCAAAGAGCATGCGACTCTTGATTTCGGGGTCATGAGTTTGAGTCCCACACTGGGTGTAGAGATTACCAAAAAATAAATAAAAGTTTTATAAAAAAAGGAATATCTAACATCTTTTTTTTTTTTTTTTTTTTTTTTTTTTTTTTTTTTGAGATAAAGTTCATATAAGGGATGACTGGCTGGCTCAGTTGGATGAGCATGTGATTCTTGATCTGGGGGCCATGATTAAGCCCCCCATTGGGTGTAAAGATTACTTCAATAAATCAACCTTAGAAAAAAGCTTATATAGGGGCGCCTGGGTGGCTCAGTCAGTTAAGCATCCGACTTCCACTCAGGTCATGATCTCATGGTTCATGAGTTCGAGCCCTGCGTTGGGCTCTGTGCTGACAGCTCAGAGCCTGGAGCCTGCTTCGAATTCTGTGTCTCCCTCTCTCTCTGCCCCTCCCCCTGCTTGTGCTCTCTTTCTGTCTCAAAAACAAGTAAACATTTAAAATTTTTTTTAAAAGTTTACGTAAAATTCACCATCTTAAAGTGTGTCTAATTCTGTGGTTTTTAGTGTATTCACAGAATTGTGTGGCCATCACGGCTACCTATTCTAGAACATTTTCATCACTCCAAAAAGAAACCCTTACCCATTAGCTGTCAGTCACTCTCCACCCTTTGCTCCCTCAGCCCCTGGGGAGCACGAATCCACCTTCTGTCTCTCTGGATTTGTCTGGTCATTTATTTAAACGGAATCATATAGTATGTGGCCTTTCCAGCTTCTATCACTTGGCATACTGTCTCCAAGGCCCATCTAAGTTGGAGCATGGGTCAGGACTTCATTCCTCTTTATGGCCAAGTGATATTCCATTGTGCGGATGTATCATGTTGGGTCTGTCCCTCCACCACTCGAGGGACATTTGGGTTGTTTCCACTCTTCGGCTATTATGAGTAATGCTGCTGTGAACATTCAGGTTTGCATTTTTGTGTGAACATATGTTTTTAATTCTCTTGGGTGCATACTTAGGAGTGGAATTGTTAGCTCATACAGTGACTCTGTACTTAATGTTTTGAAGAACTGCCAGGCTCTTCCGCTGGGGCTGAGTATTTTATACTGGTGTGTATTTAAAAAATTTTTTTAAACATTTACTTAGTTCTGAAAGACAGAGAGACAGAGCACGAGCAGGAGAGGGGAAGAGAGAGAGACACAGAAGCAGAAGCAGGCTCCAGGGTCTGAGCTGCTCGCACAGAGCCTGACGTTAGGCTTGAACTCATGAACCATGAAGATAATGAGCTGAAGTCAGACGTTCAACTGACTGAGCCACCTAGGTGCTCCGATATACTAGTATGTATTTTTAAAAAATCATGAAAACCACTCTTAACAGAGCCTGGCCCACAGTGTTCATTCTTTCATGCCTTAGATAGTTATGGAGCACCTACTATGTGCCAAGCATTGTTGTAGATACTATGATATAGTGGTGAAAGATAGAGAGCTGGCATTCATGTGTGTGTGTGTTTATATGTGTGTACGGATGCATGATTATATGTCCATGTACATATGTGTGTCTACATGTATGTTTGTGTGTGTGCGTGTGTCTACGTGTATGTGTGTGCATGAGTCTATGTGTGTGTGTGTCTACATGTGTCTGTGTGCATGTGTGTCTGTGATGGGAAGGTGATGCTGACACAAGTCATGGGGAAGCAATAAAGCAGGGAAATAAAGCAGGCTGGGGAATTCTGGGCGGGCATGGGATGGCTGTTTTTTGAGAGAGAGAGAGAGAGAGAGAGAGAGAGAGAACCAACAAGGGAGGGGCAGAGAGAGAAGGGGACAGAAGATCCAAAGCAGGCTCCATGCCGACAGCAGAGACCCCAATGTGGGGCTCGAACTCACAAACTGTGAGATCGTGACCTGAGCCAAAGTCAGATGCTTAACCAAATGAGCCACGCAGGTGCCCCATGGGATGGCTATTTTTCCTTTGATGTTTGGGGAAGGCATCAGTGACAAAGGGTAGGAGGTGAGGGAACATGGCCTTTCCAAGAAAAGACAACTGCAGAGACCAAGGTCCCCAAGTTGTGGTGTGCCTGAGGAACAGCAAGGCGGCCAGCAAGGTCAGAGTGGAGGGAATAAAGATAGCAGGGGGTGGGCACAGGACAGTAACAGGAACCACATCCTGCAGAGCCCCAGGCCCTGATGAGAACTCTGGTTTCACTCAGAGAGATGGGAGCCATTGCAGGGATTTGAGGCTCCTGGCGATGGGGTCTCCTGAGTTCTAGCGAGGTCCTCCAGCCTCCGTGCTGAGAGGGAGTGGGAAGAGACAGGGATGCCACACTGCGGCATGCCCCTGACCCTGTAGGGGATGACACTGGTCTGGGCCAGGAACAGCCCTGGAAGTGGTGGGAAGTGTCCAGTTCCTGGATAAGTTGTGGCAAGAGAGCCAACAGGATTTGCTGATTAAATGGATGTGAAGTTCGAAGAAAAAGAAGAGTAGAAAATGATTCCAACAGCTTTTGGTCTAAGCAACTGCAAGGACAGAAAGTCGTGGTTTGTGATGAGTTGGGGCATCTTCGCTTTGTTCACGGCAGAACCCCACGTGCCGAGAACAGTGCCTGGCACATAGTAGGGCTCAACCAGATGAGTAAATGGAAAGGTGACAGGATCCTCGGGAAGGCCTCTATCAGTGCTTATTTTTTGACACCTATGATCACCAGACCTAGGGTGACGCCTCCCTCCCCCTGGTCTCAAACTCTTCAGAAAAAGATTCTTGTGGCTTTGTGTGTGTGTGTGTGTGTGTGTGTGTGTGTATGTGTGTGTGTGTGTGTGTGTGATTTTTACTAGGTCACTGATTCTCATGGAGATTTTTGCCAGAATCTTTTACAAATGTTTGCAGTAGGGCAGGCTAATTGAATCAATGTATTGCCTTTACCCGGGTGCATGAGCTCTGTCTTCTGGGATTTGTTCCCAGGAGAATCTTGGGCTGTGTCTCTGCCTTCTGACCTGCCACCTACTGTTTATTGAATGGTTACTTTGCACCCAGCACTATGTTAACACAGTATTTAATACTATCATTAACTTCACTTAATAGTGAGGAAATAGACATGCTTTTTAATTCAGGTTAACTTGACCAAGACCACACAGCTCGTTAAGCGGGTAGATCCAAGACTGAAACCCATCTGTGCTCCCAACCACTGCACTTCATCTTCTCCCTTTTCTGGGGTGGGTGTTCCCTTGGTAGGAATGTTTCCATGGCAACTCCTGCATTCAGAGGCAGACTGGACCTTTCCAACTCTAAGCTTTAATTCCAGAGCCCCATTCTCCAGGTTTCTCCCAAACGTTACCTGTAACTCACCTTGATTTCGAGCCACTGCTCTTGACACAAAATTGTGCATCTCTTAATCCTTACCATGAATTTTAAATTTTAACCTTTGACCAAGGAACACCATCTTTTCTCCTCTTTCTCCTTTGGGGTGAACAATACCAGTAATCCAGGGAATTCTGCAAATTTCAGACTCCTGTCCGGAATGGGCTGACCAATTATTGCCCAGGACTTACCTCCTAATTCAGGCACGATTTGGGTACTTATGAAATGGGAAAGGGAACCTCAAGATGATGAGTTCAACCCTAATTTCTTTGTTTTTAAAATTTTTAATGTTTATTTATTTTGAGAGAGAGAGAGAGAGAGACAGCATGAGCAGGGGAGGGACAGAGAGGAGAGAGAGAGAATCCCAAGCAGGCTCTTTGCTGATCAAGAGTTGGGTGCTTAACCAACTAAGCCACCCAGGCACCCCTAAACCCTAATTTCTAAAACTGAAAATTCTTATCAATTCTCCTCATTCATTGTAGTCTTTCCAACCACTTCTTTCCACCAGTCTTACTCCATTCTTTCTCCTGATTGCCATCTGTTATGTCTGGTTACAGAATTGAAAACATCTAAAAGCTGAGCATTTCCAAATACTTTGTCAAATACTGCCCTAAACTCTACCTGAAATGCCTCATAATAATGTATACAATGTCTGCCTTTTAACAGTATAATAAGATGTGAAAATCGGTATTAGTTGCATCCTTTAATAAATCTTAGCCAATCCTGGGGCTCCTGGGTGGCTTAGTCGGTTAAGCATCCAACTTTGGCTCAGGTTATGATTTCATGGTTCATGAGTTCGAGCTCCACGTGGGGCTCTGTGCTGACAGCTCAGAGCCCGGAGCCTGCAGCCTAAAGCCTGCTTTGGATTCTGTGTCTCCCTCTCTCTCTGTCCCTACCCCACTCACACTCTGTCTCTGTCTCTCTCTCAAAAGATAAATGAACATAAAAAAAAGAAAAGAAAAGAAAAGAAAAGAAAAGAAAAGAAAAGAAAAGAAATCTTAGCCAATCCTGGGCTGAAGGCAATCTGAAACAGAGGAGGGTGAAGAGAATGTCTGGCACGAGAGCCACTGGACAAACACCTGGGTGAAAGTCTACACGGTGGGTTTTAGTTTACTCAGGTGGACATGTCTGGTGCTCTGTAACCACAGAATGGTGAACACTTGCACAAAAACTCTACAAAGAATTAAAAGTCTCATTGAAATATGCTTCAAGTATTATTAAAATATATACCCCACCTTCCTTCCCAGATACCCTACTTCATAGTCTCAAGCTCTAGAGCCCCAGGTTAAAGCTCTTGTTCAGGCTAGAGGCCAAAATTCTGTGATTTCCACCACCACTTTTTTTTTTTTTTAAGATTTTCTTTTTTTTTTTTTTTAATTTTTTTTTTTTTAATGTTTATTTATTTTTGAGACAGAGAGAGACAGAGCATGAATGGGGAGGGGCAGAGAGAGAGGGAGACACAGAATCAGAAGCAGGCTCCAGGCTCTGAGCCATCAGCCCAGAGCCTGACTCGGGGCTCGAACTCACGAACCACGAGATCGTGACCTGAGCCGAAGTCGGACGCTCAACCGACTGAGCCACCCAGGCGCCCCAAAGATTTTCTTTTTAAGTAATCTCTACACCCAACACAGGGCTTGAACTCACAACCCCGAGATGAGTCACATGCTCTACCCGCTGAGCCAGCCAGGTGCCCCTCCACCATCACTTTTAACTCTACTATTACCTGGAGGCAGTTTGGTGCTCAAAAAGGGAAAACCAACAACGGTCAAGAGGCCAACAGGGACCCTGAAGAGGAAAAACAGTTAATAAGGAGCAAAGCCTTGTCTTCTCTCTGGTCTTGGGTGGGTGGGGCTCATGTCACGCCAATGAAGAAATTCTGGCGAGTTCTTCCCAATTCCTTCTAGTCTCACTCGCCCTGTGAATTTGTAAGTAAGTATAAGTGAGTATTCCAAAGTCCTTTTCTGGACTGAGGACTGAGGCCACACCTCCACCTCTCAGGGTCAGCATAATCTTGGTGATCTTCCTAAACGACATCAGCAATGGGTCTTAGGGTAATCTGGGCGGGGCCTGAAAATTCTGTAGGCAAACGGAGCTAAAACTTCGGGTGTCACCGGAAGCATTAATGAAACATACATGCACAGACAGAAGCCAGAAGGAAATAGAAAGGAAGCAGAGAGGGACAAGAGGAAAAATAAGATATCCATGGGTTGTTTGATACTATAAAATTCCCTGTAGAACAGCTAAGACACTGGTACCACAGATGTCTGAGTCTGTGGTTGGGCATTACTTATATCTTTTTGTAAGTTTTTTCTTTTAACGTTTATTTATTTTTGAGAGAGAGATAGAGCGCGAGTGGGGGAAGGGCAGAGAGAGAGAAAGAGAGAGAGAGACAGAATCCAAAGCAGGTTCCAGGCTCCAAGCTGTCAGCAGAGCCCGACATGGGGCTCGAACCCACGAACCACGATATCATGACCTGAGCTCAAGTCGGACTGACTGAGCCACCCAGGCGCCCCAAGGACACTACTTAGATCTTACAGTGATACGATACAGCCACTGAAGTCAAGCTCTGTTATCCACATGAATGAAATGAAAAGTGATGTGCGTAACACAGTTTATTTATATATGCACCCAAGAATATATTCGGATCAGAAATCGCGGAAAAACTGGGTGGCCAAGTGGTGATGTTACAAAAAATAATCCACATATGGGTTCAGTGTAGCCTGGGAGCCCGTTATAATGTCTGCAATTTATTCTAAAATGCTACTGTGCAGTCAGTGTGATATTTTCCAAGGTAGCTTTGCTTCTAGGAGTAGTCCGCTAAGAAGGTGGCTGCCATCCAGCCGGGCCACACTCCAACGACTGCTCCGACACGCTCTTTTGCAGTTCGACAGACTTTAATCAGTACTGCACATCCGAAAATGGCTTGATTTTTTCTTTTGAAGATATTTATTTATTTATATTTTCGAGAGAGACAGGATGTGAGCAGAGCAGGGGCAGAGAGACAGGAAGACACATAATCCAAAGCAGGCCCCAGGCTCCGAGCTGTCAGCACAGAGCCCGACGCTGAGATTGAACTCACAAACCTCGAGATCATGACCTGAGCTGAAGTCAGATGGTTAACCGCCTGAGCCACCCAGGCGCCCTGAAGATTTTAGGTAATCTCTACACCTAATGTAGGGGTTGAACTCACAACCCCGAGATCAAGTCCCATGCTCTACCGACTGAGCCAGCCAACTGCCCGCCGAAATTTGTTTTTATTGGTGCAACTAGTCTCATGAGAGGCTGTCATAGACCAAATTAAAGGCATTCAAGACTGGCCAGGATAGTTTACGTGACTAGGGTATAAGAATCTATGAAGTCTTCATTCCCTAGAGATAGTGGCTGAGGCCTGCTTCCCAGCGGCCTGGTCCACTTGCTCATTTAGGATTACAAAATCTCACCCTAGGAATATTGCTGCTTCTACCTCCCGTAAACCTTTTATATAGGGTGTGGTCAGAGCGTCTGAAAGGAGAGCTGGGTATTCCTCCAATTTACAGAAGAGGATGTCCTGACTGTTTTGGGCCAGCTTTGCTAGTAAATGCAGACTGATGTTTAATGTGTCCAGCAGAATTTGAAACGTGCTCAAAGCTGGCAGCAAGATTTAAAGGAATAGTCCAGGGGTGCTTGATGGCTCAGTTGGTTGAGCGGTTGACTCAGGTCATGATCTCAGTTTGTGAGATCAAGACCCGCATCGGGCTCTGCGTGGACAGGGTGGATTCTGCTTTGGATTCTCTCTCCTTCTCTCTCTAAATAAATAAATTTAAAAAAGAAGAGAAGAAAGCAAAAAGGATAAGCTCACTCACCAGAGCGGATTGGACGCCTTCTCTATGAAATGCAAGACTTGGTGATCCTGAAAACGTTCCCAACTGGGTGAGGGAGAAAGGCTCTTCTAGGAAATTGTTTCTGAAAAATTCTCTTACAGGGAAATGTGTGTAAAAATTGCAAGTTGTAAATGATGCTTAGGCTTAGACCAAAGCCCAGTACCTACTGAGAGCTCAGAAAGTATGAATGAGGAGAGAGGACAGGAGTGGTGGTGGCTTATGTAGACAGAGGAGCCAACCAATCACAGGTCACATCCACTGTCTACAAAGGAAACAAAGTCAAGACTCGGTCCTTGGTGCGTTGTAAAGGATTAGTAAACACCTCTCAGACTGGAAGAGAAAAATCGTCAGTCTAGGCCTGAGGAAAGTGGCCCTTACAGGGGTTTGTGCACATGTCCACAGGGGTTTTCAAATCACATATGCGCACTCATCAATGTCTGTGTGCGATCTGTGTGCCGAGGAACATTATCAGGGACACAAAATCATACTTAAGGGTTTCTATTTTTTTTAAATGTTTTTTTAATGTTTATTTTTTGATAGGGAGTGCAAGCAGAGGAGGGGCAGAGAGAGAGGGAGACAGAGGATATAAAGTGGGCTCTGGGCTGCCAGCAGCAAGCCTGATCCAGGACTCAAACTCACAAACCCCGAGATCATGACCTGAGCTGAAGTCTGACGCTCAATTGACTGGGCCACCCAGATGCCCCTTAAGGGTTTCTTTTTAATTGAATCTTTTACCAGTTGCTGTAAAGTTCAACCGACTTTGTAAAACTGCGGGGAGCATCCTACTTTGTAATATGAGGAACCTAAGCAAGGCACTACCCACCTGATAACAACAGACTAAAATGCCATGTGGATTCTAGCCTGTGGGCCAGCTTCACTGAGAGATGAATAATCTTTCAAATCTGAAGGACGTGGCAACAAACATTTATATACAAGACGTGCTGTGGGGTTCCTTAAATAAGTAACTCCCCAGGCTCATATACTTATAGAACAATTATTTAACAGAGACGGGCTGAGAAAAAGAAGAACGAAGAGCTGATGAGTACTACTCTGAAACAAAGATAAAGAAGCATTTAGATGCTTAAGCATGGTTGAAGCTGATGGGCACAAGAAATTGGATTTTTACACTATACTGAAAAACAAAGTCACTTGAACATGGCTTTGGGACACTGTGATGAAATTACTCAGATAAGGCCATGTTTAAAGCCACAGGATTTCGTAACATTGTCACAAAAGCTCAGAAAGTCTGCAAACTGCTGCTCGACTTGCATTCCAACTGCAAATGCCTTCCCACTCCAAGCTGGGGACAGGGCTTTGGTTACCATGTCCGTCCGAGGGAGATCTGTTGTGGTTTTAAAGTGTCTAGTGGAGCTTTATAAAGAGCACAGAAAAGCATGACCTTTGTGTCAGCATTAACCTCAACATATAATTCTGGGAAACTTTTGTACCTAGTGTTTTACTTATTACTGCCCGTGAAGTAAGTTTTACTTGTGCCTCCAAAGCTGTGCAAGCATATACTTTAAAAACACAAGGTATCTTATATAAACATGGTTGTAGGCTTTCTTTTACTAAACTGGTACATT